>NW_022111373.1:11854534-11863685 GCF_000313985.2 Echinops telfairi
ACGTCTCCCTTCACCCACTTTTCTGTTGTCCATCCCCCAGGGAGGAGGTTAAATGTAGATCCTTGTAATCAGTTCCCCTTTTCCACCCCACCCTCCCCCACCCTCATGGTATCGCCACGGTCACCACTGGTCCTGAAGGGATCATCCGCCTTGGAGTCCCTGTATTTCCAGTTCCTATCTGTACCAGTGGACATCCTCTGGTCTAGCTGGATGTGTAAGGTAGAATTGGGATTATGATAGTGGAGGGGGTGGGGGGAAGCATTTAGGAACTAGAGGAAAGTTGTAAGTTTCATCGTTGCTACACTGCACCCTGACTGGCTCATCTCTTCCCCGCAGCTCTTCCATAAGGGGATGTCCAGTTGTCTACCGATGGGCTTTGGGTGTCCATTCCGCACTCCCCCTCATTCACAGTGATATGATTTTTTGTTCTGATGATGCCTGATAACTGATATCTTCGACACTCCGTGATCGCACAGGCTGGTGTGCTTCTTCCATGTGGGCTTTATTGCTTCTGAGCTAGATGGCTGCTTGTTTACCTTACCTCTATACATATCTTTTGCCTCCTAATTCTTTCCTCTATTTCCTTTTACTATCCTCTTATCCCAGTATCATGTTCTACCTTCTTTCTGTTTGCCTTCATTTTTCTCGACTGCTTTGCATTTGATCAAACCCACCAGGCATTCGACAATCTCATCAATTTAGATCTTTTGTTCCCTTGTTCCTGAGTTTGATGGCTCCTCCTCCCTTTTCCCTGCTTCCTCCGCTCCCATGTCCCTGCTACCCACCCACCCCAACTGTTGGTCCCCTTGTTTTCTTCTCAGTGTTGTTTCTCCTGCCTATCATATATAGATAGACATAGAAAAAAAGGGAATAAAAATAAAAACCCTATAAATAGTTCCAGGCCTGTCTGCTGACCCTTATGAATGTTTTTTGATCAGGTCCGATGAGGTGGCAATCCCAGACCCCCAAGTCAGAAGTCTGTTTTCAGGATTCTTCAGACACCTCATTGCTTTGCTCCCCTTGCTGTTCTGTTGTGTGTGTTTGTGTGTGTGTCTGTTTGTCCATCTGTGTCCCTGTGTGTGGGGTCAGACTGGGCACAATTCCCGTACTGTGTCTCCAGTGCTGTTTCCTGTAGTGCTGTGGGTCAGTGAGGGGATATCGTGTCTTGTGGCTGACCCTATGTGCCTCTCTGTGCATTGGCTGCTCCGAGCAGGAGTGTTGTTCTCAGGGGGTTGGTGGGCCAGGATGTGGTCCTCTCTCTCTCTCTCTCTCTCTCTCTCTCTCTTTGTCTCTCTCTCTCTCTCCTACTCCCTGGGAGACATTGCAGCTAAGACACATAGAACTACATTAGTGCCCTGACCTGGAGAAGCCACGTGGACCTACCCTGATGCAACCAGACCTCTGCAGCCAGAGAAGCAATGTAGAGACCCCTGCCAGTGCTGAGATACTTACAACACCACTGGATCCAAAGGCTTTCTACCCACTGGCCTGTGACTGCCCTGCGTCATTGTGTTTCATGAGTCTGAAGAGGACTTTGTAGATTGGTATCAGGCATGTGGGCTGGTATCAGATTTATGGGCTTGGACTGGACTGGCTTGAGATGCTTTCTTAATGTACAATTACCCTTTCTATGAAATTCTCTCTTATACACACGAGTTTCTATGGATTAGTTTCTCTAGTCTACCTAGACTAACAGAAGCTGCTAACCACAAGGTCAGCAGTTCAAAACCACCAGCGGCTCTGTGGGAGAATGCTAAGGCTTTCTTTCCATTCATGCAAAGAGTTACAGTCTCAGAAACTCACGGTGGCAATTCTGCCCTGTCCCATAGTGTCACTATGAATTCGTATCAACTCAATGTCAGTAAGGGCATGAGAATGATTGCTATGTACTCTAGCCTTTATAGACTATTTGCCTTTTGTTGGAAGCTGGAAACTAAGGTAATAAAGGGCTTCATGCAAGGATTTAATGGGAAGGAGGTCATTTCTGTTCACAAGGTTAGATGTGCTGACTGAGAGGTTCATAGTTGGAAACCTCTTCTCGTTCACGCTGATAAGTGACATAGTACACAGATGGCACGTGCACAGCTATCGTCTGATCTCCAAAAGGCAGTGAGCCAAACCGTTTACATAAATCAAATAGCAGGTAGATGAAATCAGGAGACCAATATTCTGACTAAAGAAAAGACAATGAATGTTTTCTAATTGTTTTTCTGTATATGAAACCCAGGATATATCTATAGGGATAGTAAGTGGATTAACCGTTTCTTAGGGTTACGACAGGGGAGCTTGGGAAGAATTGGGGAGCTAAGAAGAAAGAAAGTGTTCTAAAGTTGATTGTGGTGATGGTTGTACAACTCTTCCTAATATGATTAAACCATTGAATTGTTATATAAGAAATTCATCAAGTACACTCCACTGACATTTTTAGCACTGCATTTTAACTTTTAAGGCATATATAAGCAATATATAACAATTGTAAAGACCCCAGACACTCTATCTTTTAAGAGCAGGGCACCATCTGCTTTCTTCACCACATTTGCTTATAAAAGCCACTCATTTCATTGAATACTATACTTCTTAATGAGTTGACTAGTTAAAACACTTTAATAACTATCCTTCCAAATGCTGTTTTCTCAATTTATTCTTCACAAAATAAGTTGTTTTGACCTCTTTATTTTCTAGAAATACCGCCCCAAAAATCAAAAATAAAAAACTACTAGTTTCTGTTGAGTCAATTCTGGCTCACAGAGAGCCAAAATGATGGGTTAAAAGTGCCCTCTTAGGTCTCCAAGACTAAGTCAGGAGTGAAAAACCTCATCTATCTCCCCAAATGGCACACAAGGCTTGAAGCCTGTACCCTTAGATTAAAAGTTTGACGCTCACTGACAGGTCCCCGGGCTCACGTGAAAAATATAACATCATTCTGTTTCAGTAGAATAATCAGTAATCACTCTTATTAGTTACTATAAATTTTTAATCAAAGTATGGATATCAATATTTATTTTTCCTTAGCTTGTCTCTAATTATTTAATATTATTAATAATGCTCCAAGTTGATGTCCTCTCACATAAATCTTTATTCATGATTGTGTTAGTCTGGGTACATTAGAGAAACAAATCCACAGAAACTCATACGTATAAGAGAGAGTTTGACTTAAAGAGTAAGTGTACATTAAGAAAGCATCCCAACCCAGTGCTGCCCAAGCCCACAAGTCCAACATTAATCCATATGCCGCACACCAATCTATGGAGTCCTCTTCCATCTCACAAAACAGACTCAATGACGCCGACTGCAGGAGGAAAGCTGAGTCAGTGAATGTGTAAGCATCTCAGCGCTGGCAGGGGTCTCCACACGGCTGCTCCAGCACCCAGGGCTGCATCTGGGTAGGTCCATGCGACTTCTCCTGGGGGATGTCTTGCAGGAAGTCAGCCTTGCCATCTGAAGCAGGGAGCTGGCTAAGGCAGCTGCACCCTGGTCCAACCATCGCAAAGCAAGAGACCCGAGAACTAGAAGGGCGAGGTTCACCAAGTCATTTACCTCTCTGCCCTTCAATTAACCCCAAGTTGGCACAATAAACTCTATCTCAATGGTCAAAAGTATTTTCGTGTGTGGGTGTGTCGAAATAGTTGTAGAGTCAAGTCCGTGCACTTGAAAGATGCTGTCTTCTAGAAAGTTGCATTTACTTATGCTCCCACCAGTAGTGCCTGTGATAGTCCTATGTCTGATCCACTGCCAGGTTTGTAGAAGTACAATCTTTTGCGTTTTTCCAGTCGGATTGACAAAAGTTATCTTCTTTCTATTTTAAGCTGCAGTTTCCTAATTAGAAACCTGAAGGTTTGGACAGTGAAACACTTGGCTGCTAGCCCAAAGGTTGGCTGTTGAAACCTACCCAGCTGCTCCTCAAAAGAGAACATGAAGATCAACTTCTGTGACCATGGCAGGCCAAGCAAGCAGGCACATGAACAAACCTTATGGGGCAGTTCTACTCTGTCATTATTGGGGGCTCTGGGAATCAGGATTAGCTCCACAGTACAAAACAACAATAACGATCTTTGAATTCTCCATTGGATTTCCTTTGGATTATCCTTTTCTTAGTTTGGCAAGGTTTGCACATGTTTTTGATAGTAAGTGATCACCTCAACAAAACATGTTGAACTTCCTTTGGCTCATTGAAGCTCAACATGTATCCCTAATTTTCTTTCATGTTCTCCCCTGCATCTGGAAGCCTAGACGTTACATGACTAAATCTCTTGACCCTAGGGTTCTGGATGTACTTGAAGTTTGGTTAGGAAGATGTATTTGAATGACGTATGGAAGGGGAGGGCAGCAGAATCAGCAAGAGGGAGCAGAAGCTCTGTCACATGTCCACCTGGGCAGCATCTAGAAGCTGGGTTTGATTAGATAAGGTTGCAGGGTATCTGCTTCAGCAGCAGTTTTCTGACTTTAATTCTCCTTTCACTCCAAAACTCAAAAGACCAAGTCAATTGCCATAGAGGCAATACAGACTTGCAGTGACCTTGTAAGACCGAGTGTAAAGTCTGAGGCTGTAAATCTCTGCAGGAAGAAAGCTTCATCTTTCTTCCTCAGAGTGGTGGTGAGTTTGAATGACCAACTTTGAGGTTAGTAGACCCTTTGAGCACTCACTACACCCCCAGAGATCCTTTACCGCCCATTCCCTGACTATAAACTGGTTCTGTACAGCTTACACTGTTTGTACGGAAGGTGACTGAGCACTTGATGTTTTCAGAGCTCATGGCATCTGTAGGAAAGCATTTCTCATCAGACCACCACTGGCACCGAATTAATTCCAATTCACAGCAATCCCACACGAGGTTTCCGAGGCTGTAAATATTTACTGGAATAGACAGTCTCTTCTCTCGCTAGAGTAGTGGTGGTGTGTTGGTGTGAAGCACCTGCCTTGCAATTAGCAGTCCAATGCTTACCCTGGTGCTGCCAGGGCTCCTGTTCTCAGCAGAAGACTGCACATTCACCAGTATCTTTAAATGGGTTTATTAGCTTTTGTTGTAATTATTAAATTGTTGGATTTAGGTGTTCCTTTGAACTATTTACATTTTGTTGGACTTCATTGGTTTTTATTTTCTGTGGCACATTTTCTAAAATTTATTTTGTAATTATTAAATATGTTCAAATTCCATTTTAATATATTATAGTCTTTTTAGATGTGCTTGAGTTGTAGGCAATTAATAGAGCCTTTCTAGCCATAATTTCTGATGTGGTATACTATAAATCTGGACTCTAAGTGCCTATGACTGTAATATATAGTATAGTAATTATACTAATGGACAGGATTCAGGTGAGGTTACTCACTACCATCGAATCAGTGCTGACTCAAAGTGACCTTATGTGGGTTTCCAAGAGTGTAAGTGTTGACCACAGTCGAAAGCCTAGTCCTTCTCTTGAGGAGGTACTAGTGGTTTTGAACTGCCAACCATGCAGAACGCAGCCCAATGCTTAATCACTACACCACCAGGTTATTTATACTGGTACCATCTTAGAGTGGCTAAAGTAAATGGAAGAAATAATGAAGTCAAGGAGATGAATAAAAACTTCCCAAGGGCAGCTCGAGAAGACAAAGTAAAAGAATATAGTGAAATGTACAAAGTTCTAAAGTTGGAAACCCGAAAAGGAAGCACAAGCTCAGCAAAGTTCTCGAAGGTTCTTGAGTTCTTTCAAGCCTTGAGCTACAATATTGAGAGATCTTAAGGGCCCACTCTTGAGTGATGTAGGAAGCATCAAAAGGAGACGGAAAGAACATATTTCCGGAGGTAGCACATGAGCAAGAACCAAGGGTGCTAAGGGAAAAGTTCAAGCTACACTGAAAGCACTAGCTAAAAACAAGACAGCAGGAATTGGTGGAGTAACCATTGAAATGTTTTGACAAGCTGATACAGCACTGCAGGCACATACTTGTCTCAAAAACAACCAAAAACCCACCCAGACTCATGGTCATCGAGTCTGTTCAGACTCAGAGCAACCCTACAGCACAGGGCAGACCTGCCCCTGTGGGTTTCCAAGACGGTAGCTTTCTCACTACAAGCCAGTGGATGCTGACTCGCTGTAACTTTAAGGGAGTAGAAAGGCGGTCTCTGGAGTGGTTTCAAATCGTGGACCCCTGTAGATTACAGCCCAAGTCTTAACCTCCAGGGCTCCTGCAACTCTTTAAGCAAGTAGAAATTCTTCTCCTTCGGAACAGCTGTGGTTTCCAACTGCTAACCTTGTGGTCAGAAGACCAGTTCATAACCCATTCTGCCAACAGCGCTTGCCTTTTTAATTTGGGTTTAGGTTTTTGTAATACAAAAGCAGTTTAATTTCACAAGACAGTGTTTTGCTCCTCTCATTTTGAAAAAAGTATTCTACATATATATATATAATTTTAAGGAGATTTTCCCATGTAAAAGTAAGAAACAACCATCTAAAAATACAAATATTTAAAATTCATTCAAATCTCTGGTGAGTAATGCATCAAATTGAAAACAAACAAACTCCAACTTGTTTCTATGGGTTCAATTCCAATGCCCAGTAGCCTCTAGGACAGAGTAGAACTGCTCCTGTGGGCTTCCAAGACTGTAACTTTTTACTGGGATAAAAAGCCTCATCTTTCTCCCATGGAGCCAGCTGTGGTTTCAAACTGCAGAACTCGAGGTTAGCAGCCCAACATGTAATCACCACCACCAGGGATTCTCTACTTCGTATTATAATGAAGTAAAGGAAATTATTCTCAACATCCATTTATTAATTTTTTTAATTATTCAGATTGATAGAGAAGGTCAAAGAGTTAGCCTGCTAGTAACCAAAATAGTAGGGGGAAAAACATAATTTGAGATTCAGTTTGTTAAAAATCCGAAATGTAATAGCACCCCCCTTGCAATAAAGACTCCTTTTTGAGCTTGAACGGCAGGGGTGTCCTGCCCCGAGATGTGTCCATATAGACAATTTCCTAATGACCATCAGAAAACCTGCCTTCTTACCGTGCCCATTGTATCCCATGACATTGTAACAACCCACTAACCTTCCTGACATCATTGTAAAACCACCTGCTTCTTGTATATTAACTTACAAGGTCAGGACTGAATTCTGAAACAGCTCAGAGGAGAAACCTGACTGATTTCTTTCTGCTCGTTCTTGTAGGAACAGAACTAGAATACCTCAGATCAATCTGATCCCTGTGTTTGGCTAACACAGTGCAGGCTTCCCAGACCCCTTGCAGCCTGCAACAACGTCATATAAATATTCTCATAAAAAAAAGACTACTAAAGTTTTTGGGATAAAAAGCAAAATCCGATTGTATTTCCCACCATCTTTTCTGTAGCTCACAACTTAATAGAAGGGTGCCCTGGAAGCTCCCTGAGCTTCCCCAATGCAGTTTGCTTCTTAGGAGTCCCTGGGCAATGCAGCATTCCTGTGCTTGGCTACTAACTGCAAGCTTGGCAGTTCCTGCCAACCAAGAGGTGCCTTAGAAGACCTGACAATGGACTTGGGAAAAACCAGTCACTGAAATTCTGATGGGGTGCAGCATAACTCAGACATGCATGGGGTCACCAGGAGTCTGAGTTGAACCCTTGGACAACTACTAAGACACACATATAAGACACTTAAATGGATTTTTAAATATTTATATTGCTAGATGATTAGTTTTCATAAAGTGAAAAATGTGGGAGCCTGAACTAGGCAGATTACGTTGGTTTTACGGGTCCCACAGTTTTCCACCTTTGATGGTGTAGTCCAAGCACTCTCAGTGCAGGCTTAGCACTCTCAATAGTGGAATATAGATGTCTGGATTGTTCAGCATCCAAGGGGCAACGTGCATGATTCCATGGAGTTCATAAATCCCGATCAGAGAACAGGACCTAGCAGACCCACTTGCAGGGATATCTATAGTCTGTTACTAGCTCTCTGGTCCCTTGATCTCCCCAGCCCTGGGAGACAAGGGGAGGAAAGAGCTTATATCCTGGCTCCAGGTAGGGTGACCTCAACACTGCAAAACCCACTGACCAGGGAGCTGAGCTGCGTCTGCTGCTCCATTAGCCCAGGGGCCTGTGTAATGCCTGGCCCGATCCTCTGTGCTCCTTTGCGGGTGTGCTCCCTCACCAGACACCCCAGGATGTAGCAGTGATGGGAGAAGGGATTGGAAAGGCAGCCTGGGGAAGGAGGTCAAAGTGAGGGAGCGTTAGTAGGGCTGGGAGAGTTTAAAATCCATAAGCCCTGGTGGGGGCAATTCCAGCAGAAAGGAAGGAAAGCAAGCCCGCTGGGGCATGGGAGGGGGCCAACTGGACAGTGGATGCGTGGGGACAGGCGATTGCCACTGTCACGCAGGACCACCGGCAACCAAGACCAAGTTTTCGCGGTTTGGGGGCAGGCGGTGGTACAAGTTCTGGACTTGACTAGTGACCGCTCACCTCTCCTGTATAAATACCATGGAGTTCCTCCAGTGTCTAAAACAAATGAGGCCTTATTTAATGTCCATATCATGCACTGAAGTCACACATGCCTGTATTAGTTTTCCATCTCAGACAGGTTTCTAACGGACCTGTTTTTATTGGTTCCCCACTCCCCCTTTGAGTATTTTTTTAAATGTTAAGTATTTGAGTATTTGTTATATGCTACAAATAACAGTAAATAACTTTCCCCTGCTTGTTAATGACTCTCTCCTTGTTTCTAGCTTTATAAAAAAGTCATTTTAATATATCACCTTTTGTCTTACAAGTCTTTAATTCAATGTGCTCTTCTTTTCCAGTCTTTTGTTGTTATTA
This sequence comes from Echinops telfairi, assembly GCF_000313985.2. Lineage (NCBI taxonomy): Eukaryota > Metazoa > Chordata > Mammalia > Afrosoricida > Tenrecidae > Echinops > Echinops telfairi. Next base: position 11,863,306 of record NW_022111373.1, read on the forward strand.
TATACATCACCACAAATAAAGCATTTTAATTTTGTGTTGAACTTTAGAAATTACATCTTAAAAGAAGATTCCCATTTAAAACACACACACACACACACACACACACACACACACACACACACACACACACACAGAAGGAGGACTAGAGAAAAGCACTGGGTGAACACTGCAGGAAGGGCTCAAGGTAATCCTCCTTACCCCTGGGGTTAGTCCGTCAGGGCCAGTCCTGGCCGAACGTGAATGCCCCGTCATCAGGGTCTCAGACACAGGAGGCCCTGACTCGAGACCTTGACACTCCACTGTTACATCGACATGCAGTACAGTATTTTAAATTAGGAGGCAAGCACACGTGTAAAGGTGTTACACTAACAAATATTAGG
>NW_022111373.1:11863785-11884388 GCF_000313985.2 Echinops telfairi
ATCCTGGCTCCAGGTAGGGTGACCTCAACACTGCAAAACCCACTGACCAGGGAGCTGAGCTGCGTCTGCTGCTCCATTAGCCCAGGGGCCTGTGTAATGCCTGGCCCGATCCTCTGTGCTCCTTTGCGGGTGTGCTCCCTCACCAGACACCCCAGGATGTAGCAGTGATGGGAGAAGGGATTGGAAAGGCAGCCTGGGGAAGGAGGTCAAAGTGAGGGAGCGTTAGTAGGGCTGGGAGAGTTTAAAATCCATAAGCCCTGGTGGGGGCAATTCCAGCAGAAAGGAAGGAAAGCAAGCCCGCTGGGGCATGGGAGGGGGCCAACTGGACAGTGGATGCGTGGGGACAGGCGATTGCCACTGTCACGCAGGACCACCGGCAACCAAGACCAAGTTTTCGCGGTTTGGGGGCAGGCGGTGGTACAAGTTCTGGACTTGACTAGTGACCGCTCACCTCTCCTGTATAAATACCATGGAGTTCCTCCAGTGTCTAAAACAAATGAGGCCTTATTTAATGTCCATATCATGCACTGAAGTCACACATGCCTGTATTAGTTTTCCATCTCAGACAGGTTTCTAACGGACCTGTTTTTATTGGTTCCCCACTCCCCCTTTGAGTATTTTTTTAAATGTTAAGTATTTGAGTATTTGTTATATGCTACAAATAACAGTAAATAACTTTCCCCTGCTTGTTAATGACTCTCTCCTTGTTTCTAGCTTTATAAAAAAGTCATTTTAATATATCACCTTTTGTCTTACAAGTCTTTAATTCAATGTGCTCTTCTTTTCCAGTCTTTTGTTGTTATTATATACATCACCACAAATAAAGCATTTTAATTTTGTGTTGAACTTTAGAAATTACATCTTAAAAGAAGATTCCCATTTAAAACACACACACACACACACACACACACACACACACACACACACACACACACACAGAAGGAGGACTAGAGAAAAGCACTGGGTGAACACTGCAGGAAGGGCTCAAGGTAATCCTCCTTACCCCTGGGGTTAGTCCGTCAGGGCCAGTCCTGGCCGAACGTGAATGCCCCGTCATCAGGGTCTCAGACACAGGAGGCCCTGACTCGAGACCTTGACACTCCACTGTTACATCGACATGCAGTACAGTATTTTAAATTAGGAGGCAAGCACACGTGTAAAGGTGTTACACTAACAAATATTAGGCGATGGTACAGAGAACAGTTAAAAGAAAGCAGCTATATTACTTGGTGGAGGAGGGAAGGTAGTATAAGAACCAGACTGGTAGTTATATTTTATGGCTCTAGCACTGTTTTTTGGGGGTTTTTTTTGTGATGCAAGTTTTCTATATAGAAAAGAAAACAAGGAACCACCTGGCCTCAGTGTTCTATGATGAATTACCTAATAATTACACAGGTGCCCCACTTGGCTTTGCACGCGTCTGCTCTGCTGTTGGGATTAATGTTGGAGGTCAGTTTCATCTCCATACATTTGAAGCATTCCTTTCCCCTCCTTCCTACATTTTTCTTTGATCATTTAATTCCACCTGTTTTCTATTTTCCAGTAAATTCTCATGTGCCGCTGACACCTTTTTCCTCTTTTTAAAAAATGAATTGTTCTTTTTATAAAATTTTGTTTTTCATTACAATAGATTATAACTGGAAGGGTGGGTGAGTTTTTTTAGTTCACCAAAATGACCCAATCTCCCCAATGTTTAAAGAGCCAGATACTGGGAGAAAAAACTCATCAAGATTTAGAGAAGCTAAAGAGTATTTGTCAGTCAGGCAACATGTATAGAAATATAATGAGATGCTTTATTTTAAATGGAAAAAGTTAGGAACAGCCCAATTATCAATATAAAAATGATCAATCAATTTATTCACCTAGGGCTTTTAAGTGAAGGAAATCAATCATTTCACATTTCATGTAGTAATAATGAGTGTGCTTAGACTTATTTATTTTCTGTTTATCATGCTTTCTTGTGTGTGTTTTTCCCCCTTCAACTTCTGTCCTGACTTTTACCAAATTGATTACATTTTCTTTTTTAACTTCAACATCTGACCTATTTCTATGCAGTTCAAATTTTTTGTTAAATTTCTCCTTTTAAATGTGCTTTAACATTATGATGCTCATTTTCAAACGATAATAAACATGACCATCTTCTACTTCTCCTTCAACCCAAATAAACTCTTTATCATGGAGGATCCAAGGGTGAGGCGCACTTTCCTCCTGGTTGTACAGGGAACGAGGTCACTGGGCACATGAGCTCCTTGTTGGGTACGTCTACATGGTTTCCTTCTCAATCCAGACCCCAAACTCCCTTCTGCAGAAGACAGCTCACTGCACTAAGAGAGTCGTGCCCTGACCCTAGCTTTAAAGCACCATTTGAGCTTGGATAATTGACAAATAATCTGTTGTCAATTTGGAGACTTACGAGTAAAAGGGAAGAGCTTGGCCTGCCGATTGGGTCACAACTTGATGACCTTATCTGGAGGCGCTAAGGACATAAATAACTCGGTGGATACGGCACAGATGTTCAGCCCTTGCGAGACATTCTTGTTGACAAGCCACTTGGAGACAGGCTAATGGCAGCCAGAGCCTCGGAGCTTGGGAAGCCACGTGGAGACCCTTGCCTGTGCTGAGAGGCTTCCACCACCACTGGATTCACAAGACTTTCCAACCACTGGCCTATGGTCATCCGGCATTTGGCATCATTGCATGTGTTTCGTGGGTCCAAAGAGGAATTTATATATTGGTATTGGACATATGGGCTAATACCAGACTTATGGACTTGATCTGCATTGGACTGGATGTTTTCTCAATATTCAATTGCTCTTGAATATAAAGCTCTTATACACATATGAGTATCTATGAATTTGTTTCTCTAGTCTACCCAGACTAACACACTCTTCCAGCTTGGGAGAAACACAATTGTTGATATTACATTATTCTTATGAGTTTTCCATTCAGCTCTTCACTAACCAGGTCAAAATCCCAGCCCTTTCTGACTCTGCTCTTGGTATTGCTGCCAAGAACCTATACTAGTCCATTCTTTCCTTGTTTTATTAGAAGATTCTAACCTTCTGTTAGGTTTTATTGTCAATTTGATCTTATTATTTTCCAAATAATCATAAATACTTCAGTCTTACAAGTTCTTTTCTGCTTTATGGCTTCACAATTGATATTTAACCTATCATTTTAGATCATTTTAATGTGAATTAAAAAAAAGAGGATCTATGTATTTAACTTCCTTTGTTGTCAGACTGCACCGTATTAGCCAAAAGCAGAGACCAGGTTGATTCCCAGAATTCTAAGGGGATCCAAGCAAGTGCTTGCAGAAGGAAAACAGTCAGGTTTCTCCTCTGAGCTGTTTCAGAGTTCAGTCCTGACCCTCCAGGGCCATATACAAGAAGCAGTTTGTTTGACAATGGTGACAAGAAGAGAGTATCAGGTTTTTACAATGTGTCCAGGAGGCAGATACGGTAAGAAGGCAGGGTTTGCAATGATCATTAGGGAATTATCTCCACTAACATTTCTCCAGCGTTTGAGCACCACCTCCTGAAGCCTCATGTCTCCTTGTTTATCTGAATTGGGTTAATTCTTTTTGTTCCTGAGTTGGAACATCCCTGCTGATTAAGCTTAAAAGGACATTTTTTTCTATAAAGGAGAGAGTTGTTACATTTTGTATTTTTAACAAATTATATCTTAAATTGTTATATTTCTAGTATTGATTACCAGCAGGCTAGTTCTTCCACTTCCTTATATCACTTTGACTATAAGTTTACCAGTAAAATTAAGAGAGGAAAAAAACCTCAAGCACACAAAATAATTGAATATGTTTTTTATTTAATTATAGGACACATAAAAATCAAATATTTTAGTAAAACTCATTCATTCAAAACTAGAATCTTTCAATATTATGAAGTACATTTTTAGTATCTAAATTGTTAACTATTAAATATTTACTTTAAAATCTTTATAAAATTAAGGCAAGTGTTTAGTTATGTACTGAGTTCAAAAATGTGTTAAAAATCTATTAAAATTCATACCACTTAAAGCTATTAAATTTCTTAATAAAGAACCTTCTTTCAGATTAACATAACATTTGCTTAATTAATGTTCCTTTTCCTCATTTCATAATGAAAAAAATTACTTCCTCTCTCACTGCTTCTACTGAAGCATATGAAAATCCTATATGTACAATATTTTAAAGTTTTATCTCCCCTAACATAATTTGTTCATAAAGTTCTTTGGTCAATGGAACATAAGATTTTTTCAAGTTATCCAGAAAGTAAAGTGGATCAGAAATTTTCAGTGCGTTAAATCCTTCTTCTACCAGCCGAAACTTCTGTAGTTTAAAGGTGCCAGTTCTTTCCATTTTGTCCTAAAGAACAATCATGAGGAATCCAATAATTTAATATTATCGATGGTAGTTATAATACATTTATCAATATATTTAAATAATATATAAAATAATAATTTTATATATTTTATCACTTTAATATCTCATGAGCATACCTTCATTTACTAGGAACTTCTTTAATCGTAACAGAAAATGACCTCTAGAACATTTAACTATTCTGCTTGATTCATGTTTAGATTATCCATGAGCACTAAAAATGCTATTGATATAAAAAGGTTGGGAATGTCTTTCTAAAGGGTGTCAGGGAGATAGAGAATATATCTCTTTTTGAGATTCTAGGGAACTGAAAAGCAACCTTGCTGAGAGGCCCAAGCACATTTTTATGGGTATCTTGGGCATCTTTGCCCATATGTGTAAACAAACCCAAGGTTTAAGCTTCACAGAATTGGATGTGCCTTGGCAGCTAACTGCAAGGTCAGCACTTCAAAACCACCAGCTGCACTGTAGGAGACAGACAAAGGCTGTCTTCTCTCACGAAGAGGCAAACAACAGGCTCAGAAACTCACAAAGGCTGTCCTACCCTGTCTGTAGGATCACTGTAACAAAGAATTGACTTAATAGCAGTGATTTCTTGGAGTTTCTTTTAATTTGTGCTAAATAGATTTCTCAAAGTCATTGCTTTAGTCATATTGTCAGAAGTACTTTCTTTCCCCCTTTCATTGCCTATATCAGGTGATTTATTTCACGTTGTTTGTCAAGTTAATCTCTGACTGTTGTTCAGCATCACTCATGGTGGGAACTAAGTGAGCACAATGATGAACAAGAGCCACCATCTTGGCTCTTTTGAGGTGCTTAGCATTCCTAAAATATTTTCAAAATGTGCACAAGCCTGGTCAGTTATCTAAAGTAATGTTGTGTCAAAATATTTCTTCTGCTTAATGAAAGTGAACTTTCAATAAGTTACCCTAGGGGGAAATGTTTAAACTACAGTAGTCAATCAATCAATTTTCTACTCCATCAAAATATATTCCTTGGTGGGAGGTCAGCTGGGCATGTGAGGACAAAAAGCCAATATAAGGGATACTTGTGTTGGAATTGTTTGATATCTTGACTGTGGTGGTGAGTATGTGAACTTGTAGGGCTTGATCAAGGGCAACATCACTGAGAGGAATTACTGAAACCCAAATGAAGGCTGAGCATGATAGTGGGAAGAGAGGAAAGTAAAAGAAAATAGAGGAAAGAACTAGGAGGCAAAGGGCATTTATAGAGGTCGAATTACAGGCATGTACATATGTAAATATATTTATATATGATGATGGGGAAATAGATCTATGTGCATATATTTATAGGTTTAGTATTAAGGTAGCAGATGGACATTGGGCCTGCACTCAAGTACTTACTCAAAGCAAGAACACTTTGTTCCATTAAACTGGCATTCCATGATGCTCACCTTCCCGACATGATCACTGAAGATAAATGGGTGCATAAGAAATGTGGTGAAGAAAGCTGATGGTGCCCAGCTATCAAAAGATATAACATCTGGGGTCTTAAAGGCTTGAAGATAATCAAGCAGCCATCTAGCTGAGAAGCAACAAAGACCACATGGAAGAAACACATCAACCTGTGTGATCATGAGGTGTCTATGGGATCAGGTATCAGGCATCAAAGAACAAAAAATCATATCATTGTAAATGAGGGAGCATGCAGAGTGGGGACCCAAAGCCCAACTGTAGGCAACTGGACATCCCCTTACAGAAGGGTTGCGGGGAGGAGACAAGCCAGTCAGGGTGCAGGGTAGCAACAATGAAACAACTTTCCTGTAGTTCTTAAATGCTTCCTTTCTCCTACCCCACCACTATCATGAACCCAATTCTACCTTACAAATCCGGCTAGACCAGAGGATGCACATTGGTACAGATAGGAACTGGAAATACAGGGAATCCAGGACAGATGATCCCTTCAGGACCAGTGGTGAGAGTGGCGATACTGGGGGAGGGGTGGTGGTGGAGGGAGGGTGGGCTGGAAAGGGGGAATTGTTAACAAGGATCTGCATATAACCCCCTTCCTGGAGGACCGACAACAGGAAAGTGGGTTAAGGGAGACGTCAGATTGTGTAAGACATGACAAAATAATAATAATTTATATATTATCAAAAGTTCATGATGGAGTGGGTGTGGGGAGGGAGGAGAAAAATGAGAAGCTGATAGCAAGGGCTCAGTAGAAATAAAATGTTTTGAGAATGATGGAAACAAATGTACAAATGTGGTTGACACCTGGATGTATGTATAGATTGTGATAAGAGTTGTATGAGCCTCCAATAAAATGATTTTAAAAATAAATAAATAAATTAAAAAATTTTTTAAAGGTATCAAAAGTATATAGAACTTATACTCAGACACACACACACACAGAGATGAGTGCAAGTAAAACTGGGGATATGGGTTGACTGTATCAATGAATCAGTATCAATATCCTAACTGTGAAAATGAAGCTTTGTAAAATGTTACCCTTGGGGGAAACTGGGTAAATTATACATAGGATGAATCTGTATTGTTTCTTACAATCACATGTAAATCAGCAGTTATCTCAATAAAATTCTCATTAAAATATATTACTTCTGCTTTCATTCACTTACCTCTATTATGTCAGATGTTTGCTATAAGAATAATCTGAGACAATGCATGTAAAAGCTCTTACACTATTATGCAAGTGAAATGTGTTTCTGGTTGTGTAGCCTGTGGGCCATTCACGGATTTGCACATGAAGACGACTCAGTAATTCTCTACAAATGAGTGTGAAGCCTTCTATTGCTCTTTTAGGCATCTCAACTCACTACCATGGCGTCAATTCTGACTTAAAGCGATCTGCTGGGACAGAGAAGTGCTAGTCTGAGTTTTGGAGACACTACTCTTTAAAGGAGTGGAAAATCTCATCTGTCTCCCATGGAACAGCTAGTTGTTTTGAACTGCTGATAAACACATGACCTACTACACCACCCAGGCTCCTTTGGAAGTATTGAATAGCAATATAATATACTACCCCCACCAAAAAGAAACCCTGGCGTTGGATGTTGTTAACAGAGCATGAGTACTAGTTTTGAAAAATGATATTGGCAGTACAGGATTAAATAAATGAATGGCTGACTAAATAGACAGGAATGTTAGTTCAGTAGCTGAGTACATTTGTATTCTAAGAGGAGAGACCCTCATTCCCAGGGGAGAAGCGAGTGCAAACTGAAAGCAGGATAGCCTAGCGCCAACTGCATGTAGGTTGTGCACATAACTTGAGATGCTTGCTGTATACTTGTGGTGGCACCTAATTTTAGGCACAGCTCATCAATATCATAAGACAGTTCACGTAAGAAGTGCTGTGGCTGGCCACCATCACTGAAACCATCGTGTGCTAGGAGATCTGCCTCAAGAGGAAGAGGGCGATTCTATTATTAGGCCTCAGACAAAGATGTCCTTGCATCTCATCTTACCCTCTTCTATAATAATGCTTCAATATGGAATAAATTAGCATCAACTCTGCATCCCATTGCTTTTTCATTACTAGTCTTGGAATTTTCCAGTCTGAATGAAATGCACACATTATCTGAAGGGTGTCCCAATGCTTTGTAATTCAATCATCTCCTGGTGTCCTGGCCTTACCTTTGACACATAAATTCAAAGAGTTAAATTACCTGAATTCTTAAAAACCGTGGGCAGGCATAACCTGGTAGAAATGCTACAACGTGAGCATAAACTTTTTCCAAGTCTAATGACCTATTTGGTTTTAAAATAATTGAAGCCATTCCTGCTCTTCCTTCATAATCTGAAAAAAAAAGTTTAAAATAGTGTCAATTTTGATGAATACTGGATTGTTACATTTAAAAATGTGTCTGGTTACACACTAATTGTCACTCATACCAACATCAAGTCCACTGCAATTAATTTGATTCTGACGCCTGGTGACCATATATAGGTTTCTAAAACTATAATTTTTTACAGGAGCAGACAGTTTATCTTTCTCTCATGAAGCAGCTGGTGTTTGAACCATCAACCTTTTTGTTAGCAACCCACAGTCTAACTCATGGGCTCCTTAATCACCACAAATACAGACATTAACTCGATCAAAGCAACAGCAACCCAGTATAATACACCCACATGTCTGTGTCCTTCCCTGAAACTATTATATGAAACCAGAAGCACGCCCACTGTCATTCAGTTGGTTTGGGTTCACAGCTCTCTTAGGTGTTGCAGAATGGGGCTGCTACACAGGGTTTTCTTGGGTATTGATTTTTATGGAAACAGATCGCAGACTGCTGCAGCGTGGGTTCAGACTCTCTCTCTTTAGGTTCATAAGCAAAAAGTCAAACTCACTGCCATATAGTCAGTGTTGACTCATCGTGGGCTTACAGGACAGGGTAGAATTACCCTGTGTGTTTCCCGGACTCTAACTCTTCCTAGGAGTAGAAAGCTTCACGTGTCTCACAAGGAGCAGCTGGTGTTTTAGAACTGATAACCTTTTGGTTAGTAGCCCAACTCATAGCCCACTGTGCCAATCGAGTTCCTAAGTTAGTCAAAGATAAATCATGTAAACCATCCAAGGCCTAGCATGCATATCATCATACTCCCTCGAAATTTAGTAACAGAGAAGACTTGGGATTGCTTATTCTATAGAAATGAAATAAATGTGAGAGAAAATATTACAAACGACCTATAATTTGTATCCTACCACCACAAATAAAGAACATTAAGACAATATTTATTTAAAGATAACTAAATTCCAACAAAAGAGCCCTGCTGGCATGGTGATTAAATTCTCAGCTCTTAACTGCAAGGTTGGTGGTTCAAACACAGCAGCCGCTCACGAGGCAGAAAGATGCACCAGTCTGCTTGCCTGAGGAGTACAGTCTTCACATGGCCGTGGAGCAGTTTTCTCTGTCCTGCAGGGTCTCTATGAGCTGGAACCGACCTGACAGCTACCAGGTTGGTGTGCGCACACAGGCGTATTCTAGCGTAAATAGGCATTTTAAGCATTACTTTCAAGAAATATGTTTTTAATTTATGAACATGGCAACTGGTGTTTCCGTAACTAATTTCACAGATTACCTCCCCCTTATCCTGTAACCAAGGACTCTTTCCAATGGGTCAGACCTCATGTGCTTCTAAAAAATTGTAACACCCAGTGATTGTTTGTTGAAAGAGAATTCCCCTATCTCCACCCTCCTAGACACACCCCCGCCACCCATCCCCACCCCACCCCACTCCCCGGATGTCTTCTGGACAATATCATTTGTATAAAATGGTAGTGAAAGGGAACATCTGTCTTGTGACTTTACAGTGGTCACTCCAGCATTCCACTTTCACTATCATGAACGAATCTTCACAAGCATAGTTATAAAGACAAATGTGCCCAAACAGATTAGAAATAATCTTTTAAAATAGTTCAATGGTGAAACATCTGGAAAAACTCACTGACCTTGACTCAAATCTGACTCTTGGGTCTTGGAACAAAGACCTACTTTAAGTACGTTAGTGCGATTAGACATTTAAACTATAACATGTTCTTGTTTAGTGGGATGTATAAACACCAGTTATAAAGAGTGGGGGGGGGGGAGAGAAAGACTATAGAAAACGTGTGAAACTATTTAAAGCTATGAGCATTGACCTGAATTTTTAAGATTTACTAAAAAATAAAAAACAAAAACAAATCACATTAAAAATCTGGTTTTTTACTTTTTTCTTGATGTGCAAGCTTGGTAACTAGTATTTCCTGCAAAAACGAAGGCTAAGATGTTGGTTTTCTTATTGATTGGTTTATCTTAATACTTAAATTAAAATGTTCTGTCAGTAAGACAGAGACAATATTAAAGAATGGTGGCATATTGTACTCTGAAAACCCTTTCAAAAACTGAAATATATTCATACCTGGCACCGCCACACCATACACATTTGCTTCCTGTATGAAATCCAACATTCCAATAACATCTCCCACCTCTGTGGTTGCAACATTTTCTCCTTTCCATCTAAATCAGAGCAAATTCCAGTTACTGAGCTGTATTTGAGGAGGCAGGGACCCCATTTTACTTTTAGTCTTTGCCTTTGGCTCTGTGCAAGGACCTAGTGACCAAAGATACTGAGTGTTTTCAAAATAAAGGGCATTTCAAAGAAGTGAATGGTTGGTAATTGAACAAAGTCAGGGTCTGGTTCTAGTTAAAATTACTTTTTCCATGTTTAGCTGATGTAGATTGCCCATTATAAAATGCCATGAAATAAGGCTAATCCCCCATTATGTAGTAATGGAAAAATGTAAATGCAAAGCATTATTTATTTCTAAAGACAGGGATATAAAAATTGAAAAGTGAAACTATAGTTCCATTTCAGTATATTGATTCCTTCTAAATTCTAAAATTAATTAGCTCGGCTTCTCTAGTACATAGGAATTAATATTTTACTTTAAGTAAAGTACTTTTCTACATCGTGAGTTTATAAGAGAATATCAGAAGGTAAGGAGCGAGGAAGTACTCAGATAATTCATTAATTCACTCAAATGTTTTCCGAATTTGGCTGCTCAATTCCAACTGTATGCCCCTAACTAGTCTATAGAACTTTACTAGTAAAGCAGAATAAATGAACAAACATAAAATATTTTGGGGGAATTAAAAAAAGGAAACTCTGCTATTTCAATTATTATGTTTTTACCAGTAAGTAGTTCAAGAATTACACCACATTTGATCAAATTGAGTTTTCTGTTTGAATCCTTCTATTATATCCACCCACCTATTATAGATTCTTTCAAACTAGTTCACTGGTTTGGACCAAAGTGATTTCCTACAATGGTTATAAAAATTTGATTTGTGATTCAATCTAGACACACATGGTGGACAGATTTTTGAATGGGGGAGAGGCTGTGCAGGTAAAATGCCTGGAGGTAAAAGAGCATGTGGGCTGCAGCATTCCCATAGAGCCTTGCATGGAGCATGGCTCCCGGTCATAGAATAGGCAGTGCATTTGTGATATTTCATACCTGAAAGTGTCCCCAGTCCGATCCCAAAAGTAAAGGAAATCTTGATCTTCCACCATTAAGTCTCCCGTGTTAAAATAAACATCGCCCTTTTTAAAAACATCACAAAGCAACTTCTTTTCTGTGTACTTCTTATTCCCAGCATAACCAAAGAATGGACTCTTTGCACTCACTTGAGCAATTAGGAGTCCAGGTTCTCCTGTGAGAGACAAAGAAGGGCATTTTTCCAACCATCTGATTTAGGTTGTTGCATTGCACAGTCTTCTAACTCAATTATATCTGGCTAACAAAACCAGTGCTGCATAGCTTATGTTGCCCTGAATTTTAATACACTTGACCTCACTTACTCAGGTGACAGTGCACCTCTTCACAGCTTGCCACACCACAGATTATTTCTCAAACCAAAGGGGAATTGACTATAAAAAAAAAGATGTATTACATTTTTTTTACATACTAGGTGGATAAATAAATAGCTATTTTTTGTTTTGGGGTTGTGTAGGGATCCATCCTAATCATCATGACAACTCTATAGAAAGCATCATAATAGTAATTTTAAGAAAATGATGGTGGTTGTCATACTTGTTGGGCACATACCAAATGTCAAATGCCATGTGCCCTTTGCAACTATCTTGTTTATTCTTCACAGAAAAGTTTTAAAATTTATAATCCCTATTTCATAGGGAAGTATTAGGGTGAAGTTGCTCCATCCCAACAGATAGAAAGAAATGAGTCTCTAAAACCCACAGTCAAGTCTCTATGATTTTTTTCAAAAAAGGTTTTTATAGAATATTATTTCTGGTTCCATCAAAATATTGTTATTTAAGAAAATGTTTTTTTCCCTTTGCGATGTTATTCTGGAAATCCTCAGTTAGAGGATTTGACCCCCAAAATCAGCAGCCCTTATTAGTTTTATTTATAGGTAGACACATCTACTGAAATAATTTTCCAGCCAGGCATCTCAAAAGTCATAGACTTTGTCTCGTAATCTTCACAGTAGGCTTGCCTTGTTGTAGAGACACAATAGCCACTTGGGGTGGGTTCCAGCAAACTGTCAAGTGATACGTCATCCTAACCCTCTAGTCAAGTCTCACTGCTCCCCTCCTCTTGACATTGGGGCTTCCAAGGGCACAGCTGCCACTGACAGCCAAGGCCCTGTCATCACTCACATCATTGTTATTCTTGTCACCTTTATTACTACAAGTACTCATTCTCTGCGTGGATATTTCTACTGGTCACTTCTTATTTTCCAGGAACTATTCTAGGAGCTTTATATATGTCCAGTCTAACCCTCAGGGCAAATCTTTAAGTTAGGGCTTATCTTAGCTTCATCTGACAGGTGACAAGACTGAGGCAGAAAAGTCATTTGCCCAATGTCCTTAATGCTACCAAGTATGGCAGCTAGAACTTTACCAGTTCCGCCTGACTTACAAGCGTCACCTCCATTTCATGTTGTGTTCATTTACATCCCCAGGAGCGACAGGTGTTAAGGGTTGGTCACTTATTGGTGCTCTCATATTTTTCTTAAGGTACCACTTTTAGTTTGCAAAGGTCACTTCACATTTTACTAATTTACCACCTAAGTGACCCACTTGAAGCTCATAAAATCTAATTGTTAAACATTCCCATCTTCAGTACAATGCTAAACAAGTCAAATTACACAGTAGACATAACCACCCATTTTCCCTAGATTTTGTAGTAGTTAAAAATGTGTTTTGCTTGAGGAAACATCTTCAAATACAAGAATCTTACCTTTTTTCACACTACTGCACCAACCCTGCTCATTTCTAATGGGTGTGTCTTTCTGAAAATCATATTTTATCAAGTCAAAAGAGAAAAAAAGCTGCAAAAAAATGAAACAAAAATGATCATTTAGTTATTTATGTAATGGTATCTACTGATGGTAGAATCTGTCCTGTCAATTAAAAAAATAGGATGTAGATTTAATAAAGCAAGTAACTTTATGAAAAATTACATACATGAAAATCAAAATGGAAAGTATTTTCATTGGCTTATGTTGTCCTTCACCTTAGCAAAGCATTAATAATTTTAATTATGAATGAATGATATCAATGCACCCAAACAATTCACGTATGTAACTGCATACTAGATCACTTTCAGGCCATACTTTATTTGGCGCAGCGATTAAAACCCAAACCCAAATCCACTGCTGTTTAGTTGATGCTGATTGATATTGACATGGATCCCCGCCCTTGCCATGTAGTGTTAACTATGAATTACAACTATCACAAACTTCGTTTTAGACAAGCTGTCAGAAGGAACCAGTCACGCAGGGTAAGGTAAACGGTCAGTGAGAAAGGGGAATCCCTTCAATAAGATGAACTGACGCACGGCTGCAACCAGGACCTCAAACACACCAGTGGTTGTGAGGATGCTCCAGGACATGCAGTGTTTGGTTCTGCGGTTCAGAGCCATTGTGGATTACGGCCAACTCCATGGCCCGTAACAACAACACACTATTAACTATTGAGCAATCTTCCCTAAACCTTCCCTAAAATCACAATGAAAAATGGAGAAACAATGGCAAAATGAGAGCCACGAAAGAGGCAGCAAAAGAGAAATATTTATTCTGGGCACGAATATGGCTTATTAATACGTAAAATTGCATCCCATTGGTCTTTGTAAATATATGGCCCACTTTCCAATGGCTAGTCATAACCAGGTATAACTAGAATCACAATCTATCTTAAGAACTAAAGTACAAATGAGAACAATGTTTATCAATTGAGCCCCTTACAGGGGATCTCAGCCTTCATGGCCCCGAAGCCAGAAAAACTCGGAGATGACCTGCTACCACTGCTGATTTCTCTAAAGGGTTTACAATAGAGAGTCCTGAATGGAGGGGGAGAAAATGTGAAATAAAACTTAAAATCAGCAAAGAGACCAGGTTTTCAGGTCTGGCAGAGACTGAGAACGCCCAAGACTTAGTCACCCTTCAGGCCTGAAAATTACTTCCACCCGTGCGTCAATGCTCAGCCAAACAACAGACTGGCCAATAGAACACTAACACCAGGGAGGTAGGCAGTCCTTAGAACAATCAACCATACAAAATCAAAAGGGCAGCATTTGCCCTGGGATAAACCTCAGAGGGCAAGAATGGACAGGCTAGAAGGGCAAACGGGAACAGTAAATTCACGAAAGAAGTGGGAAGAATGCTGTTACATCGTAGGGGTTCTAATCAGTGTTGCCGAACAAAAGTGTACCATTGAAAAACCAGTGTGCTCTGTAAAGCTTAATGCAGATAGCAGTAAAAACACTGAAAACAATAACAACAAAAACACCATATATATTGTTATCTTGGACACAAACATGCGTTATTAACGTGTAATCTTCCATCTATTGGTCTTTGTCTATAACTGGCGTGACGGGAGATTGGTCGCCTTCCAAATGGCTCGTGGGAAAGCATCCCAGAAGTTCTGAAACCGCATTTGCCATCCTGACCAAACAAGGAGAGCTCTGTTCCTTATCTACTTACTCCCTTCGCTCCTGTTTTAACACGTTTTACTGATTGAAAATGGGCCCAACCACTGGTAACATCAGCTCTCATGCTTGCTTCTTCTGATTAATTTGAAACTATGCATGTGGGCGAGCTTCTCTCCAGACCACAGCCCCAGAGTCTGTTCCCAGATACAGTACCTCTACGTGATGCTTATCAACGGGAAAGAAGTATTGGGTTTTATATTTTATTGCATTTGTGTTATTCCTGAAGCCTATCTAGTTCCCTACTAATGCTTATAATTTGTTTAAGTTCTTTAATGGGGTGTTTGTTCCTCTCTGTAATAGCTGTTCCCCTTGGAGCTAAGCATGTTTACTTTTACTCCTTTCATTGATTCATATCTTCCCTGAATCTTTCTTCCCTTTAAGTTCTTATTGTTAAAAAGAATGTTGTTGCAATTTTAAAAGCCTGGGGGACAGTGTTTACCTTTCTTGGGGGTATTGTGGAATCTTTCCTATTTTAATGTATCTTCATATATTTAATTTCTCATTATTTTTCAAGCTGTAGTCCCTTGTAAGTTCTCTTGTGGGATGACTTGTGTGCCTTAGCAAGATGGATTGAAGTTCCAATGCCCCAGTACTGTGAATGGAATTGTATTTGGAAACAGAGTCTTTGCAGCTGTAATTCAGTTCAGATGAGGTTAGACTGTCAGGGGAAGCCCTCAGGCACTGTGACAGGAGTTGGTAAAAGACAGGGACAAGACACAGGGACCTGCCCACCTCCAGGCATGCCACGTGAAAGTGGAGGCAGGAATTGGAGTGAGGCATGGGGATGGCAAGGGACACCAGAAGCTGGGAGAAAAGCCGAGAGCGGATTCTCCGAGTCTCCACGAGGAGTCAGTCTGGTTGATAGCAGGATTTTGCTGATCACCTAGCCTCCAGCACTGTGACAAAATAAATTTCTATTGTTGTAAGCCATTCCGTTTGTTGTAATTTGTTATGGTAACCCTAGGACACTAATACACTTCCAAATTATTATCTCTAGATGAAGATTGTAAATAAAAGAGAAAGCAGTCCCCAACTTCTACTTCGGTTTGTGTTCTCAAATACATTGTCACTCATTTCAATACAGTGTTAACTTGCGGTACACAGGAGGTACCTGTCCTTTGTATGGCTGTTAGGTGCTGACCCCTAGCAGTTCTGACTCATAGCAACTCTCTCTCTATAACCAGACAAAAACTGCCTGGTCTTGTGCCGTCCTCATTATCATTGTTGCAGCCACTGTCAATCCATCTTGCTGAGGGGTTTCCTCTCATTGACCTTCACTTTGCCACGCATCATGTCCTTCGTCTGGGACCGATTCCCCCTGATAACATGACCAATGTGCGTGAGACGACGTCTTCCCATCCTTGCTTCTAAGGAGTGTTCCCTTTATGAATTTAAATTCATAGTTAATATTAAATTCAAATAAAGCATACAGGAAGGATCTTTAAGATCCAGGAATTCTCAGGTTTCTTGTCATTTGTGCCGTTCATTCTCTTTTGAGAGGCTGAGCTAGTAAGTGGAAGTCTTCATGAGGTATATATATATTTTTTTGGGGGGAGAAACACTTATCAAAGCCCCTCATCGACTGATGAAGGAAGGTTCTTGGCTAACATATTTAAACTACCTGCTATGTAATGAAGCACCATGCCAATGGAATCACAGCAGGAAAGCTAACATCTTTATAGGATTGGAATCATTTATTTGTTTGTTTGTTTGTTTCTTTTCTAAACTTAAAAAAAAGGTGTGTTGGTCATAAGTTTTTCAATTAAATCGGAACAATCATAACTTCTTGCATTATTAGCAGTGTTTGTGGTCTGACAGGGAACTTGAAATGTTCGAATCATAAAGCAAGTCAAGCCTTTAATATAAAATATAAATTTTCCTCACAGCACTGTTGGATAATTACTTAGGAATGACTCATCTTCACTAGAAAGGCTTAATCTGAATACTAAATTTGTCATGGAAACAGTGCAATAAATTGAGAAAATTACCTGCAAGAAATGTAAAACTCAGTAATATCACCACTTACATCGTCAAATACTTTTGCTCAGAATTTGCAGGTGCATTTCTGGGATGAAAACTAGACCCTCAAAATCCTAAATATTATAAAAATAGCTCACCTCTGTAAGTTCGTAAGAGTAGAGCAGTCTACACTAGATTTGAATAAGTCGCCTCACTAAGAAAGCAGTTACACGGTGAAAACACATGGCAATGACTTCCAGCTGCTGCAGGAAAGACTTAGCACAGACTAGAAAACCAGATACATTTCTCTTCTGTTGCTTCCAGACAGTCTTTGATGTACATCATTTACTTTACACAAACCTTTTTTTTTAATAAAGCTGTTAAAGAAGCTGGGAATGTAAGTAACTTAGAATCACAAAGATTTGCACTATGGGATTCTTATCGATATTTTAAAAAGCAATTCTACGAATGGAAGTTATTAGTATCTCCTTGGGAGCATGCTCTAGAAACTTCCATTGTAGTGCCATTCTCCTTTCAGGGTCCACATTAGGCCACAGATAAAACATAGCTAACACAGAGAGAAATGATTGGCCGATGAAGACTTTCTCTAAATATGTATATCTATGCCTGGCATCGGGTGTCCTGATGGCATAGTGGTTATGGCTTGGGCTGCGATCTGCATGGTCGGGGGTTTGAAACCTCCAGCAGGTCTGCAGGAGAAAGACAGGGCTTCTTAACTTGTGTAAACAGGTACAGTCTCGGCAGTTGCTGTGAGTCAGCTTTGACTCGATGGCAGCGAGTTGATTCTTCAGCCTGTCTAATATCTGTCCTTGCAATTTTCATATCTTGGATGAGTTATGAGAATTTAGATGTTGTTGTTTCTATTCCCTGTAAGATTGGGATTATTTGCTCTTCAAATATTTGGCAAATTATGGAGGAAACTCTGGAATTGAAGGAAGATATTTAACTATTGATTCATTTTAGTGTGATAAAGAATTCTTGAATCAGATACAATAATTCTTAGTGTAAGTACAGAAACCATGTATCAATTTGACTACCGTGTATTTTTTGAGGAACTTACCCATTCTAAATTTATAAACTTATGGCTATGAAATTATCCAGCATATTTGTTAATGATTGCTTAATGTGTAAAGCATCTATATCATTCCCAGTATCAGTTATTTGCACCATTTCTCGCCCTATCAACCAATATCAATTTTTAAATGAAAATTATCACACTTTATCTTTTTGACCCTCATTACTAAATCTTCTTTTCAATTTAATTAATGTTAGTTCTTCATGATTCCCTTCGATTTATTTTCATTGGACTTATTTATTTACTTAAAAAAATTAATTTCCAGGGATGGATGCTTCGCTCACTCATTTTCAGCTGTCTTGGCTAAATCCACACGCTCTGAAGTGTAGTAGTTACTTTCTGACTTAGTTTGGAATGTTCTCTAATTTCTGTTCTATGATTATGAGACTTTGGAACTATTAACTTTCAAGTACAAAGGAGGTAGTCTAACTGTCATTTTCTTATTTCTTCCTTAATTGAATTGTTGAGAGAAAAACAATTCATAGGTATTAAATCTTTTGATTGTTTAAGAATTCCTCAAGTGGCCCAGTGAATTTTTAAAATATTATATATGAGCTTGAAATGACTATGTTTTCCTTAGCTTAGATACAGTGTATTATATAGGTCCATTACATAAAGTGGTTTTCTTACTATATTATTCATTCTATATCAGTCAGGGATATTTTTTTTAACAGTTTGATTCATCAAATACTGAAGGAACCATTATTGTGTTTTGTGCTATTGTGTTTTGAATTTGCTTATTCTCCCAGGAGATTTATTGATTTTTCTTTATAAATTTTTGAAAAATATTTTTGTTGAGTATAAATTCTAATTTGACTCCCACCCGCCCCCCCTCTAAGCAGCTTAAAGAAGACTTGACCACTCTTTTTATCTTCCATTTTTGCTGTTGGAAGATCAACTGCGAGCCTTTAGAACAGAATTGGTTACTTTTCAGATTCCAATAGCTTGTTGTTGTTGTTACACGCCTCTGTGTTGCTTCAAACCCACCGAACAGAACACTGCCAGTCCTGGACCGTCCTCACAATGGCTCCTGTGCCTGAGGCCACTGCTGTAACCGCTGTGTCCATCCATCTCATCCTGTCTTTCCCTTTCCCTCGTCCTTCCACCGTACCAAGCACGATGTCCTTCTCCGGGGACTGGATGCTCTGCCAGTATGTCCAAAGTGTGTAAGATCATGCTGCATTTCTTTTCCAAAGTAAAATAACTGTACTTACTTTGTAAAACCAATTTGTTCTCCCAACCGATCCGATTTTCCCAGTGTGGTTCATGAAACAAATGTTTCCTTCAGTTGCTCCATAAAATTCACACATCTTTATATTTCCAAATCTGTCCAAAAATTCTCTCCATACATCACTCCGCAAACCATTTCCAATGGCTATACGCACCCTGTGGTCCTTGTCATCGTCTCTCTGTTAGGAGGAAACAGTTCATTTGCAATTGATCACATTCAATTCTAGATACTCTTGCTATTGTTATTACTACTGCTATTACTATCCAAATGGGAAATACCTAGAAATAATTTGCATATATATAATAACTCAAGGAGAGTAAACAAGAAGGAAAAAAATCAAGGAAGACAGCTATAGAACTGGGTTTACTAACATAAGCAAGTCTGGACCAGAGTTATAGAGCTTTTTTTGTTTGTTTGTTTATTTGTTGTTTAATATCCAAATATCCATGAAAAACTCTTCCTAAATTTTAGAATAGGCTATTTTTTATTTATTTTTTAGTGGTAGAGGGGCCATGTAGAGATCTGGTGAGGAACACATCATACTTTAGGAAGAAGCATTATTTTAAAACTTTATAGAGACTTGGTTTTGTACATCCAGCTCTAATAATAAATGCAGGTCATATGACAATCATATGTATCTATGTTAGAATGTGATCACTGCCACGTTTTTATTTCTAGTTCATATTTTAGAGTAAAAATCAAATTAAAAACAAAACCAAAACCAAACCAGTTGCTATCAAGTTAATTCAACCCAGGTCTACCCCACGGGTCTCAGAATCGGGCAGATCTTCAGGGGCTTCAATGGTGGCTTGTTTGGAAAGGGATCACCAGGACTTTCTTCCAAGTTGCCTTTGGGTGAATTCAGACCACCCACTCTTCTGGCTAGCAGTGAGGGTGGACATTGTTTGCACCACCCAGGGATTCCAAGGGAAATGTTACTATGCCTTACTCTATTTTCAAAACACATGTGCTAATTACCCGAGTTACACTTTACCCTCAAATTAAACTATGTTACCAGTGTAGTCATGACGAATTCATGACTCCCGATAGTCTATCTACATACTCATTAAGAAGCACACCAGCCTGTGTGATCACAAGGGGTTGAAGGGACCAGGTATCAAGCACCAAAGAATAAAAAAATCTTATCGTCGTGAATGAGGGGGAGTGCGGGATGGGGACCCAATACCATCTGTAGACAACTGGACATCACTTGCAGAGGGGTAGTGGGGAGGAGACAAGTCACTCAGGGTGCAGTGTAGCATCAATGAAACACACAACTTTCCTCTAGTTCTTAAACGCTTCCCGCCCCCACCCATCCGCCCCCTCCCCACTACCATGGTCCCAATTCTACCTTACAAACCTGATTAGACCAGAGAATGTACAGTGGTGCAAATAGGAACTGGAAACACAGGGAATCCAGGACAGATGAACCCCTCAGGACTAGTGGTGAGAGTAGTGATACCGGG
>NW_022111373.1:11884678-11886532 GCF_000313985.2 Echinops telfairi
ATATGTATGGATTGTGATAAGAGTTTTATGAGCCGCAATAAAATGATTAAAAAAAGTGATAAACAAAAGTAATAATACTAAATCAACAAAAACAAATTTCAAAAAATCAATGGCCCTGACCCTTGCAATGAAGGATGTAACGTACATGAACACCATCAATTTTGGCTTTAAAGAAATCTATGAATTCTCAAGAATAAGAGAATAGGATTAAGGGATTTCTCTTCAAACTGAAAAGTGACCACACCCGAGTTATCTGACTAAGTAGAGTAGATAGAGCCTGCAGGAAGAAAGCCAACAGATGTCCTTGAAAGAAATGGCAGACGCTCTGGTGAGTCCCCTTTGACCTTAATTAAGGGTCACGAATAGCCTTGCTATCAGAAAGAAAGAATTGTATAATTGATTATGGTAGATATAGTTAGGCTAAAATGTACTATCTTATCATTTGATCTCCCCTCTGACCCATAAGTGAGGGGAAATACATATGGATGAAGCCTCTATTCCTTAGAGTCTAATGAATTCCCTCTGACCAAAGACCAGGAGTCTGAATAGCTTTGCTACTATGCAGAGTGCAGTGGAAAGTGGATTATTGCAAATGTATTTAGGTTAAAATTTAGCACCTTATTACTTAATCTCCCTTTGGAACCAGCATAACTTTATTTCGTTTTTAATGTTTCTACCTTCTTGACAATTTTGGGATTTCTCTGTTTTACTTTGTTATTATTGTTAGTTTTATTGTTGTTGATTTTGGCGGGGTATGCTTTCCTGTATATGAAATCCAGCTTAGGTAAAGCTATAGAGAGAATAACTGGATTAATGGATCTTTGGGAGGATGGCAGGGGAGATTAGGGGAAATGGAGAGCTACTAACAATGACTACAACAAAGAAGACTGTGCTAACATCGATTGTGGTAATGATTGTACACGTCGTTTGTTATGACTGACTATTGAATTGTGTGATATGTGGCCTATAAACCAATCTATGACTGTTTGATGTTTTGTTTTAGGGATTAAGAAGCCGGAGGACCGGCTGGAAGTTTGACAAGCCGTGTGCCCTGAGCTGCTCCAGTATCATGCGATTAGGGATCTGTTCTTGCTATCTACTGGCCAAAGAGTAATACTTATTCTCTAGGAAAGTCTAGATAGGCAGACATCAGTGCAGGTTGAGCAATCTACTGAAACTTGGAGTGGTAATTGAACGTTTATGTACTAAACTATTAAATTACTAAACTCTTCTGTTGCTTTAATCCTACAACTCTACTGCTCTAATCTTAGAACTCTAACACCCAGACTTAATTTAATCAGAAGACACTGGAGTTAATATCAGGGAAACCGATCGCAGCCATCTGCACTCCAATCTTTAGATTCTCATTCTAACATGTGATAATAAAAGCATTTATAAAAAATTTATAAAAGATGCATAGACATATGAAAGTATCCAAAATAAACATGAGTAGAATCAAAGAGAAGAGTAAACAGAATGCAGAAGAGATTTTAAATGAGATGTCTACAAAGTGCTGGGAAAATATTAAACAATAAATTCAATATGTTACAATCTTAAACAGAACACATGCAAGGAAAATGTCTTGGTCATTTTCTTAAAAGAATAACAAACAAAATACAAAAATTAGGAAAATTTTTTTAAAGATTCAGAAAGATGTGCCTGCCAATGAATGTACAAATGTGCTTTACATGATTGATGTATGTATGGCTTGTGATAAGAATTGTATGAGCCCCTAATAAAATGATTTTAAAAAAAGATGGGCCTGCATTATTTTAAATGATGCTACACAGATATTTATGGCAGACTTTTCTATGAATTGAAATTCGCTCGATGGTGGTGAGTTTGGTTTTTTGG
>NW_022111373.1:11887809-11905450 GCF_000313985.2 Echinops telfairi
ATCAGAATCAATAGGATAGCAGTAGGTTTGTGTGTGTGTGTGTGTGTGTGTGTGTGTGTTTAATAACATAATCAAAATCTATAAAACAAAAACTGTTGGAGTTAAAAGATCAAATACACAAATCTAATTTTCACTTCTCTTTTTGGCTAGTGATTTCACAAGCCTTTATCTTTTATATAAGAATATATAAATTGAAAGGAGATAATCATGATTATGTATATATAATATGATTACTATTTACTTAAGAATGCACGTTATTTTTAAATGTCTATGATGCATTTGTCAAAATAAGTCACTGTATCATTTTATATCAACTTCAAAGCATCAAATTTATTCTGATTACAAAAATTAACCAGAAATAAATAACACAAATAACATGAATATCCAAATATTTTAACAATAATTAATACAAATTTAAACAATCCATAACATTTTAAAATTTTAAAGAAAAAAAATTGTAATGGGAATTAGGAAATAATTTGAACAAAATAATAAGGAAAATAAGACAACAAAAATTACGGTTCTTAAGTGTGCAGCTTAAGCAATGTTAGGAGGAAACTTTAGAGTGCTAAAAAAGCATTTGAAAAGCAATGATTATATACTGATGCATATGTATATGATACACATCCCATGTAATGTATGTGTACATGTTTGCACAGTTTGTTTGAAGTATAGTCACAATATAAATTTACCAAATTACTCAGACATATACAGACAAAAGGAAGAAAAATGTGGAAAAGTAGATTGAGAGACAATTTTACACAGTTTTTCTTCATTCATCATCTTTTCTAGAATGTCTGTGGTTACCTTGTAAGCTAGAGATTGTTTTTGGATCACACAGCAGATTCATTTGTGTGATGGGGAAACCTCCCTCCTCTAGCAGGTGACTTGCTTTCATTCAAGTTCAATAAACATAATGTCTTTGAAGGTAAAAGGAAGGACAAATTTCTATCAGTCCTTAATTGCCTGGGAGGTTCTTAAGGAGTGTTCCACCTGGACCCACCTCTGCATTGTTTCTGTGGACTGTAGAGCAGAGGGGAACCGTGTGGACAAGCCTTCCATACTGTGAGTGATAAACTGCATATCCTTCTTTAAGTTTCACTGGTTCTGCAATCCCTGTGACTGCAAAATATTTCAGCAGAGTTGCAACAGGGACATTGACTACCATGAAGCTTTACTGTCTGACCCTTCAAAGATAAAGTTTTCTGATCGCTGACCTAAATAGTAAACACAATTTTAAGAAAACAAAATATTAATAGACTGACATTTTAAAATATTTACACATATAAAATCACCACCTGGTTAATCAGACAACAAAATGGTGTTACAAATATTGGCACAGTAAGCTTCTTTATCCCAATTCCTAGGTGTCTATATTTTATCTTTCCTTCTTAAACCCCCAAGCCAAATTCATTGCCATCAAGTCGGTTCTGACTTATAGGGACCCTATAGGAAAAGTTAGAGCTGCCTTTGTGGGTTTCTGAGGCTGTGAAACTTTAGGGGAGCAAAAAGGCTCATCCTTGCTCCATGAAGCCGCCTTGGGGCTGGCAACCCAACTGGTAACCCATTACGCCACCAGGGCTCATCTTTCTTCTTAAGAAGGGCTCTGTACCATTGAAATAAATGGGAGTTGGTTGGGTTTGTAAAGCAGAGTGAGCCTGGTCCAGCTAGCAAAGATTTGGCATCTTATGCACCATGGGCATGTTGGTACCCACCAAACGTAACCCACTACAGCTGAGTCCATTCCGATGCAAAGAAACCCTGCAGGACAGGGGAGAACTGCTCCCCTGGACATGCTGGTGGACAAGCAAACTACTGATCAAATGAACATTTTCAAAAAGATGACAGAGCTATCAATGTGAAGCTCTCTTGGTGGTCCCTAGAAGATGACTGAAAGCCAGAGGAGGGTATCAGGCTGGTGAAACAATATTAACCTGGCCTCAATGGGCACAGTGGACTAGCTGGGCCCAGGTTTGCAGCAGAAGCAATTTAGATGGGAGGAGACAAGGGCAAGAACCTAGGTTGAGGTCATGGGAACAGAAAACGAGGATCTGCAGAAGTGAGGCAAAACAACTCATCAGGACTGATGAAAGGGACTTAGAAAGTGACCCTGGGCTATCTGGACATTGAGAGGAGGATCGTTCCATGACTCTATAATTAGTTTTGCATTGTGCCAACCTGCAGGCAAGAGTGAGAAGATGCACCATGCAGAGAAAGGGATAGAGAGTAACACAGACACACAGAATCATAAATAGAATGACACCTGCACACAGACAGAGATCAACTCTGAGAAAGATAGACTCTGAAACCCATACGTCCATCTAGATATAAAGCGATACTTACACACGGATACAGAGAGAGGTCCACACTCATAGGTACACAGAGAGACATGTCAATGCAAACACTCAAATCCTCACAGCTGGAGAGTCAGAAACAAACAGACAATAACGACGTACACAAAGAAAGATAAGGAGTGTTGCACACAGAGAGACACCCAAATATGGAGATCCCTAAAGATGCACACGGATGCCTAGATGCTGAGGGACACGGCCAGAAAGAGGCACGTACAAACAGACCCGCAAACAGAAGGAAACCAAGAGAGGGAGGAGGGAGAAAAAGAGAAGAGAGGAGGGAAGGAGGAAGAGAGGAGGAGAGATGGACAGAGACAGACACACACACAGACCCTAAGAATGGGGTCAAGACAGAGAGAGTGGGACAGGGATAAAAGCCACAGCTTTGGCTGCAGCCAAGCAAAGAGAGTGAATGAACTTGAACCCCCATGTCCAGGGTGTTGCATTGTCTCAATTTAATGATCCTAGTAACACTATAAATTTAGAGCATTATTTCAGTTTTCATGTTGGGATCCTAAAGTTCAGGTATAAGTTCATACACCAAAAAAGGGAAGAAGATATGTATTTGAACTCAATAAAATATGAATTCTGTTCTGTGCTGTCCCCCTGCAGTGCCTGCAGCCCTGTCTGATATAGGACCTGGTGCCTAAGAGGTGCTCGCAGAATATCTGAGGAAGGAAGAGGTGGGGGAGGGAGGAAGGGAGGAAGGAGGGACACCAGAGATGAAAAGAACTATTAGAATCCTCCAAAGCCATGCTCTGTTTTGCTGAGCCCGTCCCCACGGTTTCAAGAGGACTCCTTCAAAACATGGGTTTCCAATTCAGAAGTTCTGATGGTTACTCCACTGAGCTCAAAGAATATACAGGAGAGTTTAATGTTGTACTTGCGGAGTGAGTAGATATTTTTATGCACACCAACACATGCACACAAATAGAGCAATCCATTTTACAATAGATGGAAAATAATTCATTTCATATTCTGACATTTAAGTATTTAAAAATTTTAAAAGATGATTTACTGAATGGGACAGAGCTTTTAACTCAGAGAAGCCAAGGTCTCGGATTTTTTTCTTGTTTAAATCATTTTATTGGGGGCTCTTACAACTCTTCTTACAAGGTCTTGGATTTCAACAGACAAGAGTTTGCCTCTAGCTTTCTGTACCTGTGTCAAATTGGTGTGCTGGTACCGGGAAGGAGCTATATCAGTTTGAACTAAGGCTGCTAGCTAAGTATTTTCTCACCTGTGTCATTTTTAAAGTTGTAGTACATGCGACGATGGTGACTGAACTGTAGTTCCCTTAGGTCACAGACTTAGTCATTCATGGGCTGGAATATTCAGACCTCTAACAATGTACTTTCAGAAACCAAGACTTTTTTTTTTCACCCCCAGAACAGGTGCTTAATCCTACTAAAAGAATTCCTAACCCCCAAGCTGAATAGCCCTGTATATGCCCAGGAAAAGCGAAACTCTGGCAATTAGGTATAAATACAGGCTATTTTTATATCAATCTTAATTTATAAGTAAATGAAAGAAATGCTTGTTCAGAGAACGAGGAATATAAATTCACAATGGAAATGAAAGGGGGACCATCTGTGCCTTCCGAGCTGCCTAACTAGCTGCTTAATAACCAAAAACAAGAGTCTGGACTAATTCCAAAAGGATCACTAAAATGTATAACAGCATATGTAGTGATTCTGATTCTGTATTGTCATTCAATTTAACATAAAACTTCATTTGTCCTAATTCCCATTGGTATTATATGCACCCACGTATTCACATCAATACACCCTATTCATTTGTAAGGATGATTTAGACATTGCAAGGCTGGTGTTCTCCTAGAAATGTAACACCAAAATTTGCTGAGACTGGAGAGTTTGTAAAACATGGGAGGTAGGTTTGGATTTCAGGCTCTGTGACTTCATGGACAATGAAGCTAGTGAGTGGCCCGATATCATCTTCCCATTAGGAATAAAATTATGTACACTGAAAAATTCTAGTTGCTTATCATTTTGGTATTTGCTGGTGAGAGAGTTGTTCAGCACAAACCAGACTAAGCTCTCTTTACAGGACACAAGCTGATTATTTCTTACCTTGAACTGTACATATCCAGGGTGAAGATGTGAGAAGTTGACATATTAAAAGAATAAGTAAGGTGAAAAATAGCAGATAAATAACTTTGAATATAAATTCTGAAATACTCTATGGAATGAATGACTCTAACAGTACATGTACAATTATCAACAAGGTGTAAGGATAACCCAAGAAAGGGCAGGTGTGATTTTTTTTGTTTCTGATTTTATATTTTAAGTCACTTTCTTTGTGATGAGTCTACATAAAATGGTTAGTGTTTTTAATATTCAAATTTTGTAAAAGTTACCATTATCTACCTAACTCATTTATAATCATTGTGATTTTTATTAGCCAAAAAGAGTATTTTTCAATATCCACAGAAATTGGTCTACTTTTGTATGTGAAAAATATTGTTAAACTATATTTTAAAGCAAGATTTTCTATTTTTAGTGTTCATTCTGGTTCACATATATCTCACCTCTTGATTATGGGAATTAAGAAGAGTCAGGAGAAGTAGGTAGTCGTACCTGTTTCAACATTATACCCGAAGTTCAGGTCAAAAAGAAGGGCATCTTGTATAACAAGAGCTTGAAATTAAGCCCATTTCTTTTGTCCCACATCCAACTTTTTACTTTGGCTAATTGTGTTGGAAATTTTTATAAATAAAAGATATGCATATTCCTTATGAAAAGGACAGCTTGCATAGTGTAAGCAGAGCAATAAGAAAGATGTGTATATTTTATATGCACCACTAACCAAGAAATGTGAACAATTAAATATTAAATTTAGTACTTATAACATGATTTTAAAATACCCCCAAATGTTCACAGCGCTTCATCCAATGCCTCTAACATGTAGGGTGCTAATCGGAATCCTCTTATTTCACTATATGTTGTTATGTTTGTTAGGTGCTGTCCAGCCAGTGCCAATTTACAGCAACCCTAGGTAAACAGGACAAACACTGCCAAGTCCTACTCCAACCTGACAGTTATCGCTAGCATTGAGCCCAATGCTGTAGGCACTGTGTTAATGTATCTCACTGAGGGTCTTTCTCATTTTCATGCCCCCTCTATATTACCAAGCATAACATCTTTCTCCAAGGGTGGTCCCTCCTGAAACATAACCAAAGTGCATGTCTTGCCATTTGCACTTCTAAGGAGCATTCTAACTGTTCTTCTTCCAAGACCCACTTGTTTGTTCTTCTGGAAAACTCAAAACCTTGGGCTTCTTCCTTTAATACCATTGTTTCTTGATCATATGATCAAGAGGTGAAATGGTTGAATGTTGATTGCTTCTTTTTGGTATAGTGATACTGTGTGTCATTTCCATCTGTTCTGATGATTCCTGCATTGTTCGTTAATTTGCCCATAGAATCCTTCAATATTGCAACTACAGGCTTGAATTTTACCATCAGTTCTTACAGATTAGTAGATGTCCTTTCTTTATGGTTTTCTAACTTCTGCTCTTTTCATATTTCATTATACTACTTTATTTTTCAAAGCCACCTTTTGAAATCTTCTGTCCAACTCTTCTACGTCATCATTTCTTCCATTCACATTAGCTGCTCTTTATTTAAAAGTAAGTTTCAGAGTTTCTTCTGACATCCTTTCTTAGTATTTTCTTTCCTTTCAAAACATTTTTAATGCCTTTTGCTCTCTTCATGTACGATATTCTGATGTCATCCCACAACTGGTCTTCAGTCTTTAGTATTCAATGCATCACATCTGTCCTTGAAATGGTTTCTAAATCCAGGTGGGATATGCACAAGGTTGTCAACCTTGGGACGTCCTTTGGATGATGAATGCGATGCCATTCCTCTTCAATGGATCACTCCCAGCTAGCAGATCACGTGACAGTTCAATCAAGATGGCCCAATGTTATCCATTTTGACTCCTTGATGTCGAAGATAGCAGTCTTCATGTATTACATTTCATTTTTGATGACTTCTGATTTTTTCAAGGATCGACGGTGGGGCAGTGGGTTACTTGTTGGGATGCAAACTGGAAGGTCAGCAGTTTGAAACCACAGCAACTTTGTGGGAGGACGATTTCCAGTCTGGGAAACTCAGAAGGGCGGCTCTGCTCTGCCTAATGGGGTCCCTGTGAGTTGGAACTGACTAGACGGCAGGGTGTTTCTGAGTTTTCTACTAGATTTATACTTTATTTATTCCACATTCTGATTACTAATGGATGCTTGCAACTTTTTTTTATTTTAATGAGCTGTGCTGTATCGCCATTGAAGGTCCGATAAGCTTTACTCCATACACATCATAACGAATAACTTTACTTTGAGGAAGCCGTTTTTGTTCAGTTATATTTTGAGTGTCTTCCAATCTTAGGGTCTCATCTTCTGGTCCCGTATCAGGCAATGATCTGCTGCTATTCAGAGCACTTTGACTGGCCAATTATTTCTAAAGTAGATTGCCTTCTAACGTAGAAGTCCTTCCTCCTACTCTTAGTTTAGAACAGGGTCCCTATGACTTGGGATCAACTAGATGGCAGGGTGTTTCTGTTTTCTATTTTTTTCAACCTGTGGGTCATAACTCCTTTGGGGGTCGAACAACCCTTTCACAGGGGTCGCCCAATTCATAACAGTAGCAAAATGACAGTTCTGAAGTAGCAACAAAAAACATTTTATGGTTGGGGGGGGGTACACCACAACATGAGGAACTGTATGAAAGGGTGGTGGCACTAGGAAGGTTGAGAACCACTGGTTTAGCAGGTCTGCTGAAATCTGTCAATCATGAGATATTTGAAAGACCAATGGGCCTTGCTTCCAGCATCTCAGAAATAAACAAGCCACCCCTCATGACAAGCTGACAAACAGGTGGCAGCTCCTCATCTCTGTATTTTGTATTTCTACATTTGTAGTTTCTGCACTGAAAGAAGGGTCTGGGGTCTTGCCACCTTCCCTAAATGCTTTCTGAGAATACATATGCCCCTCGGGCCTCTCTAAATATGACACGGGAATCTTAAAAACTTGAAGCGCAAAAGGAATAATGAACTCTCTTCAGAGGAAATAAAGTAAATGTCCTAATATCATTAATTCTGGTCACTCAACTTTTCCACTTCATTATCTTTCAAGAAAATAGAAAACAGTTAGGGGTCACTGTAAAACTGTCTACATTTCTCAAGGGAACAAAGTGGTCCAATTTTTAGGGTATCTGATTAATTAATGAATAGTGACAACGTATCCAGGTGCTTTTAAAAGTCTTTTATGATGGGAAACTAGAGTAATCCCCCTTTTCTCAGGCCCCCACAAAACATAGACTATGCCTTGAGCATGTCAATGTTAGTGTTCTGCCCTTTATCACATAGATCCATCATGTAAGTTGCTGCTTTATTAACTGCATAGCATATTTTGTGCTCTAGATTTCTACCCAAAATTACACACTTGAATGTTTTTACTTGAATGTCTAATTCACATTACCAAGTTAATAATTTTGGCAAATTTAATTTTCATTTCTCAAAGCTCAGGGTTCCTTATATCAGAAATGTTTCCTAATTTATGCTGATGTTAGAAGCTCCATGATTGACAAATGTTCTCCTCCAGGCCCAACCAGGCCCTGTTCTAGGCACAGCCTCACCATAATCTCTTTTGCTTCCTTCCCATAGCCAGGGTATGCAATCCCTCAGATGCTCGGTCTGCAGTTTCTTCTGTCTGAACTACAACCTACAGTTCTTTGGTGGCTCACTCCCCCTTATTCTTGCAGGCTGTCAGCTCCCTGAACAGCAGTTCAGAAAATCTTCCGTGACCTCTCAGTGATAAACAGGGTTCCACTTCCACGACCCATCACTTTCCACCAAAGCACCTGGATGGCTTCTTCATAACACACACACTATCTTTAATGACCTTTCTCTAGATGTTCTTATTTTCCTTTCTCCTCACCAGAGGGTAAATGTTTTGAATAGAGGCGTCTGTTTTCTTTTCTCTGGCTTTGTATACCCATCACCTCCAATAGTATCTGAATTAGCGACAATTCGATCCTGTTCCTACACAGACTAGAAGGATGGCTAATTGGTTGCTGTGCTGAGTCATTGTTGGAGGTGCTATTGAGTGGGGTCTGACTCAGAAGCGACACCGCATGCAAGAATAAAACACTGCCAGGTCCGGTGCCATTGTTGCAACGGAGCCCATTGTTGCAGCCTCTGTTGTACACAGAGCTCCGTAAAGAAGACGAACGCTCCAGCAGAAGCCCGTCAGAGGCCACTCAAGCTCTTTTGCCATCTGCTTCCCCACCCACATTGGTGTAACATTAACATCAGAGCACGTTAGAACCATATCCCATCAGTAATAGCACGCTGCTGTGTCAGCAATAGAGAACACGTGAGAGAACTGAAAGTCGGGAATAGCAACTTTCTTCATTTCAGAAGAAGGGAACTATTGTCCCATCTCTTGGGATTAGGCTACATTTTTTTTTTAGCATGTGTAGCTATTAGTAGTTTGGAGAGGCACATCCACTCTATTTGCCAAGGGACATTTTGCCATTGGACTTCAGGAAAAAGAGAAGGAACGGGGAAGAGAGGGATGGGGTGTATTTTTAAGTAGGCAAAGATAACGCTAGGTGGATTTTATTTAGCTTAACATACACATTCAATTCAGACAGGACTTTTTGCCTATAGGTCAGTCTCCTTTAGACTGGAGTACTACTTACCCTGATATTAACAACGTATCTGGCTGAGCTTAGGAAACATGTGGTTTTGTTTTTCCCCTTTTTTAGAAGATTTCTTTGGATAAGTGTTGATGGGACATCCAATCATGGCCTATGAGACACTGAATCTTAATCCCCTGAGGGTGAGGACTCCTGCAATTGTCCATGGTCAGCTTCCTTGGAGTCCAGCCCCGGACTGTCTGCCCAGCAGGCATCTCCCCTCAAGGGAAGTTCACTGAAAGGAATACAGGCTAGCAAAAAAGCAAGATGGCTTTGAAGAAGCTTATCTTTTTTCTAATGTCTGAAGCCAAGACCATTTATCCTGGTTTTGCACAAAATCAACAAGGAGAGTATTTAACATAATGTATCTTTGCATTAAAAACAAAAACCAGACAAGGAAATATTTATTTCCCTCTCCTCTCCTCGATTTGCCTCAAGGCAAATACTTAGAGATTATCTCACAAACAATTTCGCCCCCCTTAAGAATTAGCTAAGAACTTAAATGTTTGCATTTAGCTTGATTAACAAAAGCAGCCAAGAGTTCTATTTTCGATTCTCAGGTCTCTCAGGTTCGCTGC
This sequence comes from Echinops telfairi, assembly GCF_000313985.2. Taxonomy (NCBI): domain Eukaryota; kingdom Metazoa; phylum Chordata; class Mammalia; order Afrosoricida; family Tenrecidae; genus Echinops; species Echinops telfairi. Next base: position 11,897,460 of record NW_022111373.1, read on the forward strand.
ACCTTTACTCCCCCAAAGTAGTGCAAACCCAAGACAGTGAGGGGAAGGGAAGGAAGACACTCATAGAAAATAGAACTGGTTGGGAGAAGGGAGACAGTGGTCAGTATAAGACAGGAAAACAATAATAATTTTTATAATTTATCAAGGGGTCATGAGGGTGGGAGGGGGACAGGGTGGGGGGAAAAGACCAAGGGCTTAAATAGTGAATGTTTAGAAAATGATGATGGCAACATATGTACAAATTATGCTTCATACAATTGATGTATGGAGTGCTATAAGAGCTGTAAGAGCCCCAATAAATTGATTATATATGTATGCACACATATATAACTATTATATATACATATATATAGTTGTTAATAGTTTTAATTTCGAAGGCGAGAGTTCAAACAAAGAAGGTACTAAGTCCCCAAAAGATGAGTAAAAGACACAGAACAGAAATATTTCAAGGGAAATACAGCTCGAAAATTACACAAATTTGCCAGCAGTCTCAGCAAAGTAAATTAAAAGGATATGTTTGAAGAAAAAAAAAAAGGATATGTTTGTTTCTAGGCTAAAAAAACAAGGAATGAGATCAAGGTTTTCCCATTTTAAAGAGCACACAAACAGATGTCCTTTATTCAAACAAAATATGAAAGGATTTCAAAAAGTTCATGGAAAAATAAAATAAAAAGAAAATGGATTTTCTAAGGACCGTTTAAAGCATCTTTGTATGATTAAGAGGCCTGGTATGATTTGAAAGTCCCAAGCGCTTGGTGTGTATTTTCCTGTACTCTCCCACGGGAGCTGGATGGAAGTTCTGTTGTGTTTCCTGCTGTTCCGTCTGTGCACAGTGACACTCTGTCCAACAGCACAGCACAGTGCCAGGGCCCACCCTTCTCACCATTACTCTTACGTCCGAGCCCACTGTTGCCATCACTGTGTCAAGCGCCTTCCTAGTTTTCACGACCCCACCACATTACCTAGCCTGACGTCTTTCTTCCAGGCCTGGTCTGTCCTGGCATGTTCAAAGTACACGAGCCAGCCTCACCATCCTTGTCTCTAAGGAGCATGCTGGCTGTACTTCTTCCAAGACATATCAGTCCGCAGTATGCTCAATATTCTCTGTTAACAACATAGTTAAATAGCATATTTTTTTCCTTTGGTATTCTTTGTTCAATGTCCAACTTTCATATTTTCATAATTGAAAATATCGTGACTTGGGTGAAGCACACCTTAGTCCTCAAAGTAACATCTTTGCTTTTCAACACTTTCACAAGGTCTTCTGCAGAGATTTACCCCATGCAAAGTGTCTTTTAATCCCGAATGCTGCTTCCATGAGTATTGATTGTGGAGCCAAACAAGACAAAATCCTTCGCAACTTCAGTCGTTTCTCCGTTTATCATGATTGGTTAAGCTGTGAAAGCTTGGTCTTCTTTACGTGAGTTGTAATCGATACCAAAGCCTGTAATCCTTGCTGTTCATCAGCAGGTTCATGGAGTCTTCCTCACTTTCAGCAAGCTGGGTTGTGTCATCTGTATATTGTTTGTTGCTAATTAGCCTTTCTCCAATCTGGATACCACATTCTGCTTTATACAATCTGGCTTCTCTGATGACTGGCTCCGCATGCAAACTGAATAAGTATGTTAAGAGGATACCACCCTGGTACACAACATATCTGATGTTAAAGCACCCAGTACTCCCTTGTTCTGTTCATACAGCTGCATCTTTGTGTTACTCTGGGTTGACTAGAGAAACAAATTCATAGACATTCATATGGGTGTAAGAGAGAGCTTTATATAAAGAGTAATTGTATATTAAGAAAACATCTCAGCCCAGTACAGATCAAGTCCATAAGTGCGACATTACCCCATATGTTTGATACCAGTCTATAAATTCCTCTTCAGACTCATGAAACACATGCAATGACTCTGAATGCGGGAAGAGTCCAGTGAGTGGAAAGTCTTATGGATCCAGTGGTAATGGAAGCATCTCAGTGCTGGCGTTGGTCTCCATGTGGCTCCTCCAGTTCCAGGACTCTGGCTCCATCAGTGTAGCTCCATGTGGACTGTCAACAGGAATGTCTCACAGGGAGAGTATGTGTTCCGCCTCCTGGGAGGAAGTCGTGAGTTCCCAGAATCCTCAGGAGAAGGCCATGCCCACAGAAAGGCAAGACTGGCTATGACTTGATCGACAGGCTAGACTCCAGCCCTTCCCTCATGTTGACAGGATATCATGTAACTGCCGCAGTCTTGATCCATGTGAACACAACGTAGTGTTCTGGATTTGCCATGCTTCTCCAAGCTTTTCAGTTTGTTGTGATCCACACCGTCTAATGCCTTTGTAGAATCAAAGAAACACAGTAAACTGCTTTCTGGTATTCTCTGCTTTCAGCCAAGATTCATCTGACACCTGCAAGGGTGGTTCTTTTTTGCATTCTTTTCTGAATTCAGCCTGAACCTCTGGGAATTCCCTGTCAAACCATTGTTGGGTGATCTTCAGTAAAATTTCATTTGCATGTGATATCAATGATATTGTTCAATAATTTGAGCATTCTATTGGGTCCTCTTTCTTTGCAGTGGCACACACATGGATCTCTTCACGTCAGCTTGCCAAATAACTATCTTCTAAAGTTCTTGGCATAGATAAGAGCCAGAGCTTCCTCAGCTTATTGAACCATTTCAATGAGTATTCCATCCATTCCTGAAGCCTTGTTATTGGCTAATGCACTCAGTGCAGCTTAGACGTCTTTCTTCGGTACCATTGGTTGGTGTTCATATGCTACCTCTTGAAATGGCTGAATGCGCATTAGGTTTTTTTGATACAGTGACTCTGGATTGTTTCCATCTTCTTTTGATGCATCCTGCATTATCCAATACTTTGCCCATAGAATCTTTCAATATTTAAATTCCAGGCTTTAATTTTTTCCTGAGTTTTTTTCAGTTTAAGACATGCTAAGCGTGTTCTTCTTTTTTTATTTTCTAACTCTAGTTCTTTGCAAATTTCATTACAATATTTTACTTTGTCTTCTCAAGCTGCCGTTTGAAATTTTCTATTCAGCTCGTTGACTTCATCATTGCTTCCATTTGACTTAGCTGCTCTTTGATCAGAAGGAAGTTTGATATCCTCTGACATCCACCTTGATCGGTTCTTGCTTTCCTATCTTTTAAATGACCGTTTGCTCTCTTCATGTAGGATGTTCTTGATGTCATCCTACACCTCACCAGTCTTCTGTCATTAGTGCTCATTTCATCAAACTTATTCTTGAAATTAAGGTGGGATATTCTCACGGTCATATTTCGGCTTTTGTGGACTTGTTTTAATTATCTTTAACTCCAATTTGAAATTACATAAGAGAAATCGATGGTCTGGTCCCCAGTCAGCTTCTGGGCTGGTTTTAGTTGCTGATACTAAGATTCTCCATCATGTCTTTCCACAGATGTGGTCAATTTGATTTTTGTGTATTCCATCTGGAAAAATCCATATGTATACTTGCCACGTATGTTATTGACAAAAGCTGTTTGTGATGAAGTTACTGATTTAGCGAATTTCTATCATGTGATCTCCAGCTTCATTTCTATCACAAGACCATATATTCCAGCGACTCTTCTTCCCCTTTGTGTCCAACTGTTGCCTTCCCATCACCAGTAATTATCAATGCATCTTGATTCCATGTTTGATCCCTTTCAGACTGAGGACTTTGGCAGAATTCTTCGATTCTGCATCACTCACTTCAGCAGTTGGAGAACAAATTTGGATCGTAATTGTTTTGACCGAATTTCCTTATATGGGGATGGACATCCTCTCACGGACAACACTGCACTTCAAGACAAATCCTGAAATGTCCTCTTTGACTATGAGCATAATGCCATTCCTCCTGATTGTGTCATTAGTGGCATAATAAACCATATGGTTTTCTGATTCAAAATGGCCAATACCAGTCCATTTCAGCTCAGTAATGTCTAGAATGTCAACTATTATATCTTCCATTTTTAATGACTTCCAATTTTCCTAGATTCATATTTCACACCTTCTAAGTTCTGATTAAAGTTTTTTTGAAGCTGTTTCTTCTCATTTTGAAATGCCCCATCAGCAAATAAGGCTTCAAAAGCCTTCCTCCCACAGGCTTGATGCCCTTCTCTTCGTTATGGTCGACTCTGTTTTGAGAAGGTAGCTCTTCCTCAGTCATATTCTGAGTGTCGCCTGACCTGGAGGGCTCATCTTTAGTAAGACCACAACCTTTATATTGGGCCAAGTCTCCCTGAAGAGGTGACTGAATGTCCTGTCTTGGCTAAGGTCTCGGGGAACCCCAGTGATTTGAACCATTCCGGATGGAAAAGGCACACAAATGGCTTCTGGCACAAGGCAGTGAGTCAGGACCCACACGGAGGTCTTTCCATACTAAACTCCATGTTCGAAGTACACAGAAGCATTTTATTAGCCTGATCATGCAATGTCCGCTTTATTAGTGCAAATCTCAGCTATTTCATAAAACCCCATTTAAATGTAAAGTAATGCCTTGGGCTATGATCCAAAAGGTTGACAGTTTGAAACCACCAGCCAGGTCCATTGTAGACTGAAGGGGCTTTCTTCTACTGTAAACAGTTACAGTCTCGGAAACTCATAGAGGCAGTTCTAACTGGCTTACAGCATTGACTCGATGGAATTGAGAGCTTATTCTTAGAAATGCTACTGGTAATCCGAGGGGGGTATCACAAATTGTGAAGCATTTGTCTTCGAATGGAAAGGTAGGTGATTGGAACCCGACAAGTGGCCCCTTGGGAGAAATGCCTAATAATTTGCTTCCAAAAGGTCACAACCCTGAAAAAAAATTGTACTGACCCAGGAGTCAGCATGGACTGAATGGAAAAGATTTTTATTTTATGTTTATTTAGTGCTGTGGGTTACTAAAAGAAGGTTGCGTGTGTAGAGGGACTTTTTGACAGTGGACACAAGAATAAGATAACCAGGTATGGCATCTATACCCCAAGCTGGAATTTCACAGCCACTGAGTGGATGCCAACTCATAGCAACACATAGGACATTGTTGAATTGCCCGGTGAGTTCCCAAGACTGTTGTTCTTCGTAGGCGTGAAAAGCCATCTTTCTCCCTCAGAGCTACTGGTGCGTTGAATGGCTGATCATGAGGATTGAAGCACAGCGTGTAACCACTACACCACCAGGGCTCCCCTAAACTGCAACTGTGCTGACAAAGGTGATGCCTGAGGCACCCTGTGGCCCAGGGGAGGTGAGTCACATCAGATCCTGCTGCCCTGCCCCAGTGGGATGCACCTTCGATGTCCATGCTAGAAGGGCTTGATGGTGATTTTGTTAAAGAAACACAAACATTTGGAAAGACCAGGAAAAGGAAACTAACTTCTGAGGGCAACGAAAGTGCAGACGTGAATACGGACCAAGTTTGGAGAGTTCCAACTCTTGCTGCTTGTCTGCTTTACAGAGGGAGGCACTCTATCAAACATATATGAAAACTACGGTTTGGGGCAAGCAAACAAGAGAAGATCAAAGTCAAATTTCTTTTTAAGTTTGTAAAACAAAACAAAAGGCTATTCTAATGTAATCATTAATTTCTTAAAAGAGACAAAGCAAAAGTACAATAAATGTCCCATATCTCTTTCTAAATGTTAAAAGACACTTTACTTTAGCCTTAGAGTAGAGAGCATAATAGGTATCTATTTCCTCATCTGAGATTTTTCATTCCTCTAAAGGTGAAGTAGACAAAGTTTCGGTTCTGTTCCAAGTTGCTACAAAACAAATCACAGTAGTACATGCCCAGCTAGCATTCTTTCATTTTCTCTGACTGAGTTTATACTTATTTTGTCTTGTGGTATTCCATACTTCCCTCTAATCCATGTTTAAGCTGTTTTCAGGAAAAAGTCGGGTCTAAGCACATATGTAAATATATTTATATATGAGGATGGGGAAATAGATCTATGTGCGTGTATTTATAGATTTAGTATTAAGGTAGCAGATCGACGTTGGGCCTCCACTCAAGTACTCGTTCAACGTAAGAATTCTTTGTTCTATTAAATTGGCATTCCATGATGCTCACCTTCCCTTCCTGACACAATCGCTGAAGACAAAGCAGGTGCGTAAGCAAATGTGGTGAAGAAAGCTGGTGGTGCCCGACTATCAAAAGATACAGTGTCTGGGGTCTTAAAGGCTTGAAGGCAACCAAGTGACCATATAGTTCAGAAGCAACAAAGCCCACATGGAAGAAGCACACTAGCCTGTGTGATCACCAGGTGTTGAAGGGATCAGGTATCAGACATCAAAGAACAAAAAATAATATCATTCTGTGCTCACCTTCCCCATATGAACACTGAAGACAAATGTGTGCATAAGCAAGTATAGTGAGGAAGGATGATGGTGCCTGGCTATCGAGAGATTTAGTGCCTGGGGTCTCAAAGGCTTGAAGGTAAACAAGCGGCCATATAGCCCAGAAGCAACAAAGCCCACATGAAAGAAGCACACCAGCCTGTGTGATCACGAGGTGTTGAAGGGATCAGATATCAGGCATCAAAGAACAAAAAATCATATTGTGAATGAAGGGGAGTGCAGATTGGGGACCCAGGCTCATTTGTAGGCAACTGGACATCCCTTTGCAGAGGGGGCTTGGGGAGGAGATGAGCCAGTCAGGGTACAGTGTAGCAACGATGAAATACACAACTTTCCTCTAGTTCTTAAATGCTTCCTCCCCTGCCCCCACTATCATGATCCTAATTCTACCTTACAAGACAGGTTAGACCAGACGATGTACACTGGTATAGATAGGAACTGGAAACACAGGGAATCCAGGAGAGATGATCCCTTCAGGACCAGTGCTGAGAGTGGTGATACCGAGAGGCAGGAGGGAAGGTGGGATAGAAAGGGGGAACCGATTACAAGGATCTATATATAACCTCCTCCCTGGGGAATGGACAACAGAAAAGTGGGTGAAGGGCGACGTTTGACAGTGTAAGATATGATAAAATAATAATAATTTATAAATTATCAAGGGTTCATGAGTGAGGGGAAGTGGGGAAGGAGGGGGAAAAATGAAGAGCTGATATCAAGGGCTCAAGTAGAAAGCAAATGTTTTGAGAATGATGAGGGCAACAAATGTACAAATGTGCTTGACACAATCGATATATATATGGATTGTGCTAAGAGTTGTATGAGGCCCCAATAACATGATTAAAACAAAAGTGATTTTTTTCTCTCTCAAGATTTTGTCTCTCTTAAATATCCTTTTCTCTCTGGTAATGATTACTCTTACCTTAGGTTGTTTACAAAGGTAGCGACAAAGTTCTCCAATGTACTGAAACGCAGTCACATTATACTTCTTGCAGTCAACCCAAAACTGGCTGGCTGAGAACTTCTTCTTTAACACACAAGTGGCACCTATAAGAAAAAGAAACATAGACACTGGGAAAAAAATCACAGGCAAACATGATACGCAGGAAAGAACAGCAAAGGACTGACCAGTTAGCCCACAGAATTACAAGAAAAGACTTCCCATATTTGTAAATCACTAAACAATATAAAACTAACACTGTGATTTGTAATTTAATTTGATGAACACGTATTCTTTAAATGGAATAAACCTCTCATTTATTTCCTTTGGGACCAATATAGTGACCCTCCTTGCTAAATGTACTTGCCTTTAATCCAACAAATAACTATTTTAATTTCCATTGTGTCTTAAAGGCACATCATTCTTCTAACACTTCTAAGACAATTTCTAAGACTGATTATTAGAATGAATTAAAAAGGGATCAGGTATCAGGCATCATTAGAACAAAAAATCTTACCATAGTGAATGAGGGGGGCAGTGCAGAGTGGAGACCCAAAGCCTATTTGTAGGCCACTAGACATCCCCTTACAGAAGGGTCTCGGGGAGGAGACAAGCCAGTCAGGGTGCAATGTAGCAATGATGAAAAATACAACTTTCCTCTAGTTCCTAAATGCTTCCTCCCCCACCCCACTATCATGATCCGAATTCTACCTTGCAA
>NW_022111373.1:11906611-11912700 GCF_000313985.2 Echinops telfairi
CCCTTTGAAATGTTTCAATATATGAAATGTTGACTCAGTTAGATGAAATATTATTTTTACTACATCTAGATGTCATTTATATGACAGAACATATAAATGTCACCTCACAATTAGCATTTTGTCATTTCGGTCCACTCTATAGTAGTGTCTATATTCAGAAAAGATAACTAAATATCCTTTAGAATAGTAGACCCAATTTTTTCCCCAAATACTTCCTGTAATGTTTGGCTACTATTCTCCATGGTGAGCAATAAATCCAGGTTGCTGTACAAATGGCTTATGTCAATTTGCTGTAATCAATATCTAGCAGGGCATTTCCAGTCCCCACACTATCACCTTCTGGAGGAGTTTGTAAGAATACTAAGTTTCTTATTGCTTTCAATATCTTCAATAGAATTGGGGGCATTCCACACTGAAAAAGAGAATTGGAGATGTGTACTTCTAAAGGGTGACTATATTCTCTCTCTTTTTCTTCACTTCTGGGAAATAAAAATGGTGCAATAGAAAACTTATCCTGCAGTTTATTTTCGAGCAAACAAAGACAAGAAAACCCATAAAGTTTACTATTATCTGAATTTCTAACATGAAAACAATTCTTTCTGACAAAGATTCAAAATGAATTATGTCCATGTTATAGAGCTTGATTTATTTACTTTGAAAGCATACAGTTATCAATGAATATATCCTTGGACATCTATCCAACACAAAGTATGTTGCTCAACAATGAGTATGTCTTTGAAGCTGAGTATTGACACCCTCTATACAGACATCCAGGCAATAGCTAATCTTCACCTCATGAAGGCAGTGAGGAAACGAGACATGGAATTGATGGTCATGCACCAGCTATGGTCTTTGACATGATAAAGTCACTTGGCTCATATTACCTTCCTGGTCAACTTTAGTATGGCAATGGAAGACCATCTATTGATGCCAATGGATTGGTTAAGTTTTTAATTTCCGTTAAAAACCAAAGCAACAAAACTTAAGGATTCCCTTACTCTCGTAGTTACCTACTATAGGCATAACATAAAATATTGCCAGTGAGTGACTTTATAGAAGAAAAATCTACCACAGTTTGGGATGCTTTCCTATCAAGAGCCAGGAGGATTCCTTGGATCTTTAATTATATTCACATGCTATATCTCTCTGTTTAATATGTTCTCTTCATCTCAGATGTGATTAGATTTAGAATCCATAGTACTTGGGTATAATCTTTTTTCCCCCTGGCTTTAACAAACAGAAATTTATTTTCTTTTTCTTCTTTAAAAAAAAAATCGTTTTGTTGGGTGCTCATATAGCTCTTACCACAATCCATACATCCATCCATGCGTCAAGCACATTTGTACATATGTTGTCATCATTGTTTTCAAAATATTTTCTTTCTACATGAGCCCTTGGTATCAGCTCATTTTTTCCCTCCCTCAAGAAGCCTTGATAATTTTTTTTCCCGTATCTTGCACTGACCAATGTGTCCTTTCACCTAATTTTCTGTTGTCCCTCCTCCTGGGAGGAGGTTATATGTAGAACATTGTGATTGGTTCCCCCTTACCACCCCTACCTTCCCCTTCCCCTCCTGGTATTGCTACTTTCATTATTGGTCCTGGGGGGTTTAATCTGTGCTGGATTCCCTGTGTTTCTAGCTCTTATCTGTACCTGTGTGCATGGTCTGGTCTAGCTGGATTTGTAAGGCAGAATTGAGGTCATTATAGTGATGGGGGGAGGAAGCATTAAAGAACTAGAGGAAAGTTGTATGTTTCATCAGTGCTATACTGCACCCTGACAGGCTCATCTCTTCCTTGTGACCCATCTCTAAGAGGATGTCCAATTGTCTACAGATGGGCTTTGGGTCTTCACTCTGTACTCCCCTTCATTCACATTAATATGATTTTTTTGTTCTGGGTGGATATGATCTTATTAGCCTAAAAAGTAAACCGTATGTGCAAACAAGCTAATTTCTAAAGATACAGGAGTTAGAATTTGAAGACATATTTGTCAGGGGTGGTGGTGGTGGGGATCACAATTTAATCCATAATGCCAACTAAGTCAAGAAATAATTCTGAAGATCTTATGTGCCAGATGTTCTACTTACTAATGATCTATATTAAGGAAAGTTTCTGAGAAATAAAGATCCTATCAGTAGCCTATTGTGACCTAAAATGGACAGCAAATGATACTGTTTGTCATGCCCTTGTCAGAGAACATCACCTTGAGTCGTCCTACTGAGGTCACCTAGCTTTTCTGGAGGATTGTATAAAAGGAATGAAATAATATATTCTTACAAGTGCCCCAAAGCTCGGCCTTGGAATAAACTGAATCATCAGAAATCTCTTTTAGTGTTTTCTGCATCACTGGAGAAATCCTGTCACTGAGCTGCACTGTCAGTGAAGGGTGGTACGAGCTATAGCCTGATGGAGTTCATTTGTTTTATGAGTTTGGGGGATAAAGTTGCACACATTATTCTGCATACATATGGATGCCACACATTAGGAATTTTATTCTCCTAAGCAACTGTACTTCCTGAAGTACAAAAATAAGAATTAATTAAGAAAATTAGGTAAAATTATGCTTAAAAAATTAACAGGGTTAGGAAAATGAAAAAAATCCACATGTAAGACATAGACTATACATAATAAGCTGCATTGCTCACATCCCAGGGAATTGCTCTTTCCCCTCCAGGAGTACACTGACTATGCCAGGAAATGGTCTCCTTTTAATAAATAGTATGTTACAAGGATCTATTATGCATATGATCACTGTGAATTCTATTTGGAGAGTGTCAAATTTTAAGAGAACACAAGGTGCAATTTTTTGACATTTTGAAAATTTATCATACAGAAAATGAAAACTTACCTAATTCAATACATCCACCAATGCCCAGGAGAGATCCTGCACTGTGATACAGAGGAAGCGTTATATAAATGATGTCATCAGCAGTACAACCAAAAGCCCACAATCCAGCAGAGCCCTTGATCGCCTGCATCTGGGTGATCACAGCTGCTTTGGGCAGACCTGAAAGAAAGGGAGAAAAAAAATACGTGAGTGGGCGTGTGTGAAAGAGCCCTGGTGACTCTGTTGGGTAAGTGTTGGACTGCTAACCTCACATTTGGCAGTTCAAACCCATCAGTGGCTCAGTGGAAGAAAAGTGAGGTTGGCTGCACTCATGAAGATTTAAAGTCTCAGAAACCCCAGTGAAGGTTGCTATGAGATGGAATTGATTCGATAGCAATGGGGTTTTATATGTGTGCATATAATAGAAATAATCAACGTAACTCCAGACTCACTGCCATCAAATCAGTGCTGACTCATAGCAGCCCGCTGTGGATTTCCAAAACTTTAACTATTTACAGGCATAGAAAAGCCAGTCTTTCTCCCAAGGAGCTGCTGGTGGTTTTAAATAGCCACCCATGCAGATCATGTCCCAGTGCATAACCACGACACCACCAGGGTTCTCAATGGAAAGAAATGTTATGTTAATATCATTTACAACACACCAAATGAGATAAAATATATCCAATTATTCTAGATGCTTGTAAAAGAGGTCATGCATGTGTGAACTACTATTATTATAATTTCTCCAATCAAAGCTATATCCCAAAAGATGAAAATTAAGAAATGTGTAGCATTTGAGATGCTGCAAGTTTCAAAGAGCTTTTCTGCTCTGAGAATGTGACTCCAAATGCCCTAAATTTGGAAGTGTACACCCCAAACACGGCAAATCACAATACAAACCCTATATGGTTATAAGTTGGGCTGCTAACTGCAAAGTAAGAAGTTCTAAACCACCCACTGCTCAGCAATGAGAAAGAACTTTCTACTCCCCTAAAAGGTTACTGTCCTTGAAACTCACATGGCAGTACTGATCATAAAATGTGTCACCTCGACCATTATCTTAACTAAAATTCATTTATGTACTTTTATTTATGTTCTCACAAGATGTGTCCAAGGCTATTTCTGAAAGACAAACACTATTGAATGAGTTTATTGTCATCCATACTCATGACAATTTCTCCAATCTTTCTCATCAAAGTCATGTATTAAAATGTTGAGTGAAAGCATCAATTATTTTTCTTACATTCAGAGGTACAAACTTTTCTACTTAGTCTTGCTTTAGAGAAATTCTTACCTGTACAAATATTGTCTACTACTTAAAATGCTCCTCTATTTCATCCTAACTCAATTTTAACTTTTCTTTCAAGTGGAATCTTGTCTGAAAAAAAAGGTGAGGTGGAGGAGGAGTGTGCTTTATCTAGTTATTCTCCACCTACATGCTTATGCAATCCCGTCAAACACTTCAACAAAATAATTTGGCATGTCTTCCTCCCATATTTGGTCATCTTATAGTGAATAATGATCTCGTTAACTTATATACTACCATATGAACTCAGTTGTCTTTTTTTTAAATAAGGAGACAACAAATATGAATGAGTTATTTGACAAAGGAAATTGTCCAAAGATTAGTGGGGCTTTGGCTTTGAAACAAGGATAAATGAATTAAAACTATATTTTAGCTTTTAGTCTTAGAAACCTAGGAAGCACATTAAGATATTAAAGGTAGTAAGAAGCCCCGCAGTGTAAAAGCATTAGCTTTTACGTTGCTGATCTTTCTCAAACTTGCATAGGGATAGAACCCCTTCTCAATGCTTACTTTTCTTCTAAGGCAGAAAGGAGCATTCCATGGAATTCCTTTGGAGAAATGCTACTTCAGATGATCTCTGAAGTCTTTTATTTTCTAAACTTTCACAATTCCTTGCCAGTGACATCCTGGCATGTCCTCACATCTGAGTAGGCCATTGGGATACAGTCCAGATAAACAGACTAGAGTGAGGGTCTGTGGTTGAGGATTGGTAGGAAGAACAGATAGAGCCATCGTCAATGGCCCTAGCCAAAGAGAGGCAATATATAGAACAAGAATTATAAGTAGCAGTGGATAGAATCAAGAGGGGAAAATAGTCAAAGAGAAAAAAGTAAATCATAAGTAGAAAGTGGGAATAATTTTAAGGTGATAAAGAATCCTTAAGTTCATGAACTTATGGTAGCTTGTACATTGCTGTAATGCTGGAAACTACGGAAGTCTTCTGTGGAAGAAGAAGGATGGTGAGACTTCGTCTTACATACTTCGGACATGTTGTCGGGAAAGGACATTATTCCTGATACGGTAGAGGGGCAGCAGACAAAGAGACAAGCCCACAGCAAGACAGATGGACACAGTGGTGGCACCAACAGGCTCCGGCATAGAAGTAATTGTGAGGATGGCGCAGGACCGGGCAGTGTTTCATTCTGTTGTGCACAGGATTGCTACGTGTAAGGTACTCACTCGCTGGTGCCTAACAACAACAACGGGTGAATGGAGAAGAAAACCTGAAAGGAAATGGAGATTTAGATAGTGGTGGTAACTGCCTACCAGGCATTTTCATTCACCCATTACTTGTAAGAGACTCCCTGGATCGTGCAAATCATTCATGTGCTGGCTGATAACCCAAAACGTGGAGAATCCTCCACTCAGAAGAAACATTTGGAAGCTTTAAAGCCATATTGAGCACAGTTCAACTTTGACACAGATGGGATCACCATGAGTTGGAATTGATTCACTGGAAATTAGTAGTCACTCTTACAGGTGTGTGTCAATGAGTGGCTATTTTGCCCAGTGTTATAGGACTTTTCATATAGACTCTTGGGATAATCTAATCAAGTCCAAAGAGTACTAACAGAAGTTGAAGTTGGTAGACAAAAATAATGGGATTGGAAATGGCCCCAGCAAACTTGCAGAAAAGTAGATGGCTTAGTGTAGTGACAAAGAGCAAATCCAAGAAGCTGAAATTCAAGGCAATTCTCCTAAGAAAGCTTATCAGAAGAAAACCGATTTGTCCCCTCAGAATGCCAGAAAGGCTTAGAAACTGGGGTAGTGGGCTTCCAAAAAGCAGGGGATAATGTAGAGCGATAAATAGCATCCTTGGTGTAAATTCTACGTAAGAAGTATTCAGAGTCCGAGATTGCTTCCTTCGCCCAGAAAAAGACTTGACATTTACTTTATGAAGAAGATGAATCTCTGGAAGCGACAGGAAACAGAGGGAAGAACTCAGAGACTGAGG
>NW_022111373.1:11913704-11920607 GCF_000313985.2 Echinops telfairi
CACCACGACAATGTACCTGCTCACGCAGCCATCTCAGTGCACCAGTTTTTGACAAAAACAGCATGCCTCTTTTGCCCCATGCACCTGACTCATCTGAGCTTACTCCATGTGACTTCTTTTTGTTTCCTCAAAGGCAGAGAAACATGAAAGGACAGCGATTCGATGACGCAGAAGAGGTGAAGAAAAAAAAAATGTAGGGAGGGGCTATCAGGCATCCAAACAGATGAGTTTGAAAAATGTTTCCAAGAATGGAATCAAAGATTTGACAACTGTATTAAGCACAATGGTGAGTACTTTGAAGGTGATAAAGTTGTTTTATTAAAAAATTTTTTAAATACATAGCTTTGAAAAAATAATTCTGGTTATTTGGGTACCCCCTCATAGTCTTATGTTGACTCTATATTCTTTTCATTTATTCAACATTTTTTTTCACTTGTTGGCTTATAAGTATATTATAAGCCAACATTTGAAGAAAACAGACATTTCAGGTGGAAGATATTTTAAACAGTAATTATCCTGATGGTGTAACAGACTACATATTGGTCTGCTAACCTCAAGATCTGCAGTTCAAAACCACTAGCTGCTCCAGGGGAGAAAGATGAGCGTTGTACTTTTGTAAAGAGTTACCATCTCAGAAACCCAGAGACACAGTTCTGCTCTGTCCTCGGAGGTTGCTGTGAGGGCAAACCAGCTCTACGGCAGTAAATTTGGGATTTGGGGTTTGTTTGTTTGTTGTAACTATGAACTAATTCAAGGATAATGGATTTAAAAGGGATATTCAGAGAGCACATGGATAGGAAACTAGGTATCTTCAAAAGTAAATCAAAAGAGAGAAAGAAAACGAGACAGAATGGTTTGGGGCTCACACTAAAACCTAGTTCCAGTTAAAGAACAATTAGTTCTTACATCATAGAGCTGCTTTGGAAGGGAACACAGAGGATATGGGTGCTACAGCAAAGTGTGATGAAGAAATCAGATGGTGCCCGGCTATCAGATAAAATAGTGTCTGGCGTCTTAAAGGCTTGTTTCCAAACAAGCAGCTATCAAATGAGATGCCAACTAGGTCCATATGGAAGAAGCACTCCAACATCAGTGACCCAAGGATTGTAAATCATAGCATCTGAAGCTGGAGGAAGAAATGGTACCAGCGCCTAAACTGTGAGATTCTGGTTTGCGGAAAGCTATGGATGACAGTGGAAGCCCAAGATACACTTGTGAGCTCCACACAGGAAATAAGCCTAAGTGACTCTGTGCTTTCAGTACTGGGAAATAAATCAGTCTCATACAAACTATTAGCAGTGCTATTGCTTTTCCTGAAAAGGCCTAAAATACGTTGGTGTTAATACTACAGAATCAAACATGATTACTAGTTGTAGTCTGTTCTCTGGTGGAGATGAACACTGATAGAAGATCAGAGTCAAGTGTGGCTTTTCATAAGGAAACTAACATAAACTTATTAACTATTTTTGATTGTAAGTTTTCCAACATATCGTTTTCAAAAATGTACTCTCTCTTCCAAAGTTCAATATCAGACTGAATTGATGCTGATATAATACCTGCTAGCATTTTCCAGTTAGTCTATCAAAGCTGTTCTAGTCATAGGCAAATATCTAGCCCACTCTCCAGTCTAAAATAACTCAATGTCAGACTCCAATTAATGAAAACAATTCTTAAAAATTAATTGAAGAAAATTTTTACTTAGGTAATACAAGTACTATTATTTCACACACTATTTGTGCATAAGAAATTAGTAACAGATATCTTAATGAGGTTGAGCCAGACTTAACCACCTTCAATCTAATTACAGAAGTCTGTTTAGCTTAACATAGAGACTGCTCATTCTTCCCTAAGGAACCACTTATGTTTAACAGTTTTATTTTGGTTTTCAATTCTCAGGCAATATCTCTATTCCTTTTAGTTACCTAAAATAAATAAAATCTATTTACATGATTTTTTTGTATCTTTTCCAAAATTTACAATGCTTTCAAGTTTTGCTGTTTGTCCTATGTTAAAATGGCCCTATAGAAAAAAGGAGAGCAGGCAAGGGGGCTTAATTGTAATTATACTTGGATTATGTTTAGCAGTTAAGATTTGACACAAGCTGACACAGAGTTGTTTAAAAGATTATTATTTACATAATTCTAAATCCAGAAGGATAATTTGTAATTATTCAAACTAATCTCTTGCATTTTTTTTCCTACAGGAATCGGAGAGCCAGAGAAGCCGATGTATTGGCCAAAGATCACACATAGAGTAACTGAGCTGAATGGATCTAACGCTTCAAACATCCCAGCAACCTTTGGACTGAACCAAGCCAAACGGGTTGCTGTGGACTCTGCTCTGACCCATAGAAAACGGGTGCATTTCAGTGTAGAAGTACCCTCCCTACAGTGTTCATGGCTGTGCCCTTTTGGAAATAGACTGCCAGGCCTTTCCTGCAATGTGTCTCTGGCATGGATTTAAATCACCAAGCTTTCTGTTAGTAGCCCTTAGCCATTTTTGGCACACAGGGCCTCTGGCCCTTTATTCTAACATAAAGAAACCTTTAAGGATATCTTTTCCAATGAGATAAAACCTATCTGAACACGGTGACTTGCCAAGCCAAAGCAAATCACATTTCACGAACATTTGAAAGTTCTGTGATGTGAGAAGCTTAGGTCTTTTGGATGCACGCTTGCTCAACTGTTTCCACGTGACAGAAAGCTGCCCGAGGCTGTTGCACGTGTTTTGCACCATTTTTTTAGGAAGCAGTTGTCCATACCTGTTGTTCCTGAGGTGAAAATATACAGATAATTTGCTTTCAGCATAGCGGTAGCATGGTGTCTGTGTGGGATCGGCTCCTCAGACGCTGTGCTCAGTTTTTCCTTGAGTGAAATCACACCTTGTGGAACAGAATCGTTCATGCCCCAGACAGTGATATCTTCCGGGAGACTGGACAGGATTTCTTCTACAGTTCCAAGCAAATCTGAAAATTAAAGGTTTGGGGACAAGTAAACAAAACGTTTAAGTCTTACTTAGTTCCTTGTGTATTTGAGATAAAGGCCAGTTGAAACAGGGGGCAAATGTGAATACAATGCTGATTCCCTTCACATGTTTAATGAGTAATGTCACAGTCATTTTATGGTTTTGTTTTAACCTGCTGCAAATGAAATCTGTTTATCGCCTGGTTAAATCAGTGTGAAAAGGTCAAGTAAGAGGGAACTTTGAGAACTCCATTAGCTAGCTTTTATATATATATATTTTCCCCCTATTTTTATTTATTTATTTTACACTCTGTTCTTTATTTACTGACAGGACTAAGGTCTGGATTGAAAATCAGGCTTTAGAGAGAAAGAGGGAGACTTCTCGCACAAAGTCCTTCTGCAGACTAAGGAAAGAGCAGCTGTTATGACCAGGCAGCGGACGCGGACCGCTGCCCCAGACCTCCACGTGAGCAGTCAGGAGGCAGGAGGCAAAACACCGTCTGCCAAGGGGCAGAGGCACAGTAGGGCAGAAGGGAGTTCAAGGGCGAGACTGTTTAAACTCTAGCACCTCGAGGAAGAAATATTAAATAATAAGGCACCCAGAAAACTAAAGAACACAAACAAAACAGAGCATCAACCTCTTTCTGGAGTTATTTGTATAAGGGAGTGAGGCATCATTCTGTCCCCCCAGAGAGACATACCATGATTTATATTCTGGTTTTCAGTTTAATAGGTATACAATTTCATATTTGAATGCTCATGTGCAAGTAAATATGATCCTTTGCATCTAAAGTAGGTATGTTTTTTTTCTTTGTTCTGGTTGTTGTTAAGATAAAACTTTAAAAATAATCACAAGGTTTATTCTGCTTTGAATCCAAATTCAGACTAATGTATTAAATATTTCCCTGGAAACATGACTCATTATCTAATTTTCTCAAAAAGGCACCTTCCAGTCAGTCACTGCTTAGTTCTACTGTAATGTAATACTTGAAACGCGCATGATTTACTTCCTCAAACTCTGTAACTCAAACAGATCTCTGAGAAACAGGCAAACAGTAACTAGGCAGTTTACAAATAAAACCTGCGAGGAGATGACAGTTGACATCTCAAGGTGGGGGGCAAGGGAACTTGATTTGGAACTTTTAATGTTTTATTAAACTGAACTTCTGTGACAAATCAAAATAAAATAAAATGTAAAAGCACAGATAAAATACTTTGGCAAAAAGGAGAAGTGAGAAGCCACAAGGCATACTGGGAAAAGCAAGTCATCAGGAAAATGAAAAGGGCAGACACGAAAATTATATTGATTTTTCCTTTTAGAAACTTTCAGTTACACATTTTATTTTTATGACTCTATAAGGATAGGACATTGAACTGAATCATGTTACTACATTAACTTCGAACCCCTAGTCTCGAATTACAAATTAACAGCCCAGACTTTTATATGGTCCTCACGGTATGGATATCTAAATAGGGAAAATGAGTAAAGAAAATTACAATGTGATTATAAGTGACTCAAATCGTTGTTAGAATCGTAGTTTGGAGAAACGAGTATTAAGGAGAGTGATGATTTTTAAAATGGACAAATGGAAATGATCAGGTTTTTAGAGCCAGGGGAGGTAATTGTAGTAACCCACCGCAATTAACCCCAATGTAACCATACTGTGTTAATTAACCCAAGTGTAGCCACTTTGTAACTATTGTAATTCCTTCTGTAACCACTGTTGTCTGTAACTGCTGACCCGTTGCCCTTTATTGTTGCTGGTAACCCCCCCACCCCATTTCATTTTTATAAGTCCCTATTTTCCGTATATCATGAGGCTACCTGCCCTTGTGCTTTGTTTATTCCACAGTATAAAAACTCCCCTCTTTAAGAATTTGGGGTTGAGGGAGAACTAGGTTCCTGCAGCCTCTTGTCCACCAGCTAATACAGGCTTATTGAAGGTGTGTGTGGGCTAAGTGATCTTGCTCCAGTACTACATAATAATTTCATTTCCTGGATATAAAATTAATTTGGCCTAAGATATTTAGTGGAGCCCTGATAGTGCAGTGGTTACTCATTGGGCTGTAATCCACATGGTGGGCAGTTCGAAACCACCAGCAGCTCGGAGGGAGAAAGACTGGGCTTTCTATTCCTGTAAATGGTTACAGCCTCAGAAAACCACAGGGAGGTCGCTATGAGTCAGCCTTGACTCGATGGCAGTGAAATGACATTTAGAATTCTTAGGAATATTTTTTTTCCTAAGCACATTATTTACATCTCAATAGTAGCAGGAAAGAGTGGGTGACCAGCATGTGGTTGATATTAGGTGCCCTTGCGTCTCTTCTGATACATAGCAACCCCATCCACAACAGACTGAACCAGTGCACAGTCCTGCGCCATTCTCACAATTGCTTCTATGCATGAGCCCATTGTTGCAGCCACTGCGTCAATCTATCTTGTTGAGGACATTCCTCTTCTTCACTGCCCCTCCGCTTTACCAAGCATGATGGTTTCCAGGGACCGGTCTCTCCTGATACCATGTTTCCAAAGTTACCTACTTTGGAGAATGAGGGAAATTGAACTAAGGAAAATCAAAGGTCAAAAAGAAGTGAAAGAGTACTGATTCATTTTGAATCTCTGTTCAAAATAAATGAAGTTTCCAGGTCCTTTAAAAAGTAATAAGTCTAAGACCCCAGATGCTATATCTTTTGATAGCCGAGCACCATCAGCTTTCTTCACCACATTTACTTATGCACACAATTGTCTTCAGTGATCATGTTGGGAAGGTGTACCTCATGGAATGCCAATTTAATGGAGCAAAGTGTTGCATTGAGTAAGTACTTGAGTGGAGGCCCAATGTCCATCTGCTGCCTTAATACTAAACCTATAAATACATGCACGTAGATCTATTTCCCCACCATCCTATATAGATATATTTACATATGTACATGCCTGTATTTAGACTTCTATAAATGCTCTTTGCCTCCTAGTTCTTTCCTCTACTTCCTTTTACTTTCCTCTTGTCCCACTATCATGCTCAGCCTTCATTTGGGTTTCAGTAATTTCTCTCGGTTATATTGTCCTTGCTGAATCCCTACCAAGCCTCAAACACTCTCCTTGCCACTAATTTTGGATCACGTGTTCCTCCCTTGTCCCTGTGTTGGTCAACACCACCTCCTTACTGCCACCTGCCCCTCTGCCATGTCCCCCCAGAACCATCGGTCCCATTGTTTGCTCCTCCAGACTGTTCACCCAGCCTCTCTTTATCTAGATAGATCTGAAGAGATAATAATATGCACCAAAAAACAAGGTATAGCAAGAAAAAGTGACAAAAGAGAACACAATGATGACAATAACAAAGAAAACCAATGACCAAGAAAAGAATAAATTAATTAAAAAAAAATAATAGACAAAAAGGAAAAATAAACACCCATAAATAGATCAAAGTCTGATTTTTGACCTCTAGGCATGTCCTCAAGTCAAGTCCGATGGGGTGCCATGCTCTCGCCCCAAAGTCTATCCTTTGCACTCCCTCGGGAGCTCCCTACTGTGCCTCCCCCATTGCTCTGCTGAATGCCCTTAGTGTTTTGCCTCAGTGTGGTGGGGTCAGACCAGGCCAATCTTGGTCTTGCAGGTAAACAAGCAGCCATCTAGCTCAGAAGCAACAAAGCCCACATGGAAGAAGCACACCAGTCTGTGTGACCACGAGGTGTAGAAGGGACCAGATATCAGACATCAAAGAACAAAAAAATCATATCAGTGTGTGCCCACCTTCCCTATATGATCACTGAATACAAATGGCTGCATAAGCAAATGTAATGAAGAAAGCTAATGGTGCCCAGCTATCAAAAGATATAGCATTTGGGATCTTAAAGGCTTGAAGATAAACAAGCGGCCATCTAGCTCAGAAGCAACAAAGCCCACATGGAAGAAGCACACCAGCCTGTGTGATCACGA
>NW_022111373.1:11921801-11935362 GCF_000313985.2 Echinops telfairi
GTTCTGCTGTACCCAGGGCTGCTATGAGCTGGAACCTCCTTGACCACACCTGACAACAAGTGTGGTTATTTTTGTTGTGTGGTGCCATTGAGTCAGTTCTGACCCACAGTAACCCTATGCCCAATAAAACAAAATAGTGCCCAGACCTGCACCACAGTCCCAATTGTTCCTAAGCCTGAGCTTATTGTTGCAGCTGCTCGTTTGCTCCTTTTGCTGCCCCCTCCACTTTACCAAGCATGAGTTCTTCTCCAGAAGCTAGTCTCCCCTGACACCTCCAAAGTAGGTAAGACAAAATTTTGCCATCCTTGCTTCTAAGACACACTGGCCACACTTCTTCCAAGACAGATCGGTTTGTGCTTCCAGCAGTCCATGGTACTTTCACTATTCAATTCCGGCACCACAGCAATTCAGATGCATTGATTTTTTTCAGTCATGCTGATTCAATGTCTAACTTTCACAGGCATATGAGGCAATGGAAGATGCATGGCTTGCGCCAGGCACACCTTAGTCCTGAACGTAACATCCTGGCTTTCAATATACTGAAAGCGCTCCTTTGCAGCACATTTACCTAGTGCCACGTGTCTTTTGAGCTCTTGACGCTGCTCCCACGGGCATTGATTGTGGAGTCCAGCAAGACAAAGTTCCTGACAACTTGAATCATTTCTCCATTTGTCATGATATTTACCTACTGGTCCATAGGTGAGGATTTTGGTCTGCTTTACATTGAGCTAAATCTATACTTGAAACAAGTGCTTCAAGTCCTCTTCACTTTCAGCAAGCAAACCTCATCTGCATATATGAGGTTGTTAATGTCTTCCTCCATTCCCGATGCCACGCACCTTTCCTGATTTTAAACCATACAGTGCTCCCCCAAAGTAGTACTTCTAAGAAACCTGACAAGTTTTTTCATGGAAATTTACTCTTTCATGAAGTCTACTGCCATCAAAATTGGTAGAACTGCCAGCACCCCAAAAGAATACTTTGGCGAACCGTAAGCACCCTTGCTTGTGTTTCTGGCATGCACACCACAGGTACTAAATCGATGGCTGCTTACCAAAATTAACCCTGCTCTGAGGAGTTCACCATCGTTCCTGGTCTTTATAGTACACTGATACAAGAAAGTAAGACAGTTTGAATATCTCATTTCAAACAATGCATTCTTTCAAAAAGTGCATATTTCTTTGCACATATCCATGATACATCTGCAAGCACAGAAATGGAGGAAAATGGGATTTCAGCCCTAAGATCCTTTAGGAGTTTGCATATAAAGTGACTCCTTACTTCTTTATCATTATTATATTTCTGTTTACATTTTTTGTTTCATTTACTTATTTATAATATTTCACTTTTCTTCCTCTTTATATGTAGCATTTCATTTAGTGCTACTATTTTTTATTATTGTTTATGAATCATTTTATTGGGGGCTCATACAATGCTTCTCACAATCCATAGATCCATCCATTGTGTCAGCACATTTGTTGCCATCACCGTTCTCAAAACATTTGCTTTCTACTTGAGCCCTTGGTATCACATCCTCATTCCCCCTCCCTCCCTGCTCCTCCCTCTCCCCTCCCTCCTCCCTCATGAACCCTTGATAATTTACAACTATTATTTTGTCCTATCTTATGCTGTCCAACATTTCCCTTCACCCACTTTTCTGTTGTCCACCCCCCAGGGAGGAGGTTATATGTAGATCCTTGTCATCGGTTCCCCCTTTCTACC
The DNA here is from genome assembly GCF_000313985.2 of Echinops telfairi. Taxonomy (NCBI): domain Eukaryota; kingdom Metazoa; phylum Chordata; class Mammalia; order Afrosoricida; family Tenrecidae; genus Echinops; species Echinops telfairi. The sequence continues at coordinate 11,923,524 of NW_022111373.1, forward strand.
CAACCTTTCCTCCACCCTCCTGGTATCGCCACTCTTGCCACTGGTCCTGATGAGTTTATCATTTTGAGATTAGAAAATCAGTGCAGTAAAAACAACATATCCCTCTAACAACATTGATGTGAATGATATTATTTGTAGTATGCTAAAAGTACATTAAATACTCGTATTCTGCACATAGTTATTGTTGCTGGGTGTCTTTGTGCTGCCTCTAATCATGATAGAGCAGAACTACTCTGCTGCATGTGAACTACATGGAGTAGAACTAACTACATGGGAGAGAGTAGAACTACTCCATAAAGTCTTAGGTTTTAATCCTCAAGGAATGAGATTGCCAGGTCTTTTTCCTGCAGAGTCACTGGATGGGTTTGAACTGCCAACCTTTTGATTAGCGGCCTAGTGCTTAAACACTGTGGCCCCAAAGTGTCCTTTACTTAAAGCAGGATAATATTTTCAAGGATAGGGGTGTGTGGGGTGTTTCTGTGGCTTATAACTCTGAATACACTGAGATTGACAACTATTTCAACTTTAAGTCTTATTATATTAATACATTTCTATAAAATTTAGTTATAAATGGTTAAGCATTTCATGTTGCAAAACAACATTCACAAATAATGGGAAGGAACTTTTACATCTCACGACTTGCAACCAATTGTCCCACTACTGACAGGTTTGCCTGACAGGCTTGTCATTGAAACCAAGGGTGGGCTATGGTTTCTAAGAATACAGATGCTTCCAGAAACAATGACCTAAAGCAATTCTTATCAAGATATTGGTATTACTGCTCGTATTAGGACCAGATACTGGTTTCATTATGAACACTCTGCCAGTTATTTTTATAAATAATATCTTTTTATTAATAATAAATCTAGAAAATGTATATGACCTTCAGTTTAAGAAGATTGGACAAACCAAATTGGAAGGAAATAGAAAATTTTACAAAAGGTACTCTGAGTTATTCTGGTTCATTAAATTTTGTTTATGACACACGTTTAATTTTTATTTATTTATTTTTCAATTTATCATTTTTTGGGGAGCTCTTAAAGAGCTCATAACATTCCATAGTTCAGTCACATCAAGAAGTATTGCATGATTGCTACTACAATCAGTTTCAAAATATTTTCTTTCTTCTTGAACTCCTTGATATCAGCTCCCCTTAATGCCCTGACTTCCCACTTTACCCCTAGCAACCCTTATTATTATTATTATTATGATTTTTCCTATAACAGGTTTTATTGGCCATATCTTAAACAATTCAATATATCCATCCACATACAATTTTGTTGTTTGATCCAGTGTGTGGGGTTATACAATCATCAATGCTATCTGCTTGCTATTCCCACCCCTACTCCCCACCCCTCTCCTGCCCTCAGGGAACCATTACTCCTGTGACTGCTTCTGAGTGTTCTATATCTTGGCTTTCTTGTACCAAATGATCTTAAATATACAAATGAACATGTAAATCTAACATGATTAATAAGGTAAAAGAAATAAAACCATAAGAGTAAGGGGAGGAAATATTACAGAACTAGAGGATAGTTATATGGTTCATCAGTACCATACCTCCCCCTGGATTTATCATCTCTTTGTGTGGCCTTTCTGAGAGGAACTGTATGATATACTTTTTAGTTATGATAACTTTATCATACTGTTTGTGGTGGTTATGCTAGAAACCCCTCATTAACAATAATTATTTCACCTTTTTTGGGTTTTTTTTTACTATTTTTACCCATTCTTCAAGATACTTACAATCAGATTGTCTAAAAACAAAAACAAAAACCAACATACACTCTTCAGGGAATTTAGTGAATCCTTTTCCTCTGTAGGTGGTACTACACAGGCTTTAAGAAGACCCCGCTTTAAACACACAGTTCACTAGGCTTGGCTTATAACTGCATTAGCTTATACATTTTCTATTTATTAAAGCAATAAATAATTTCAAGTTGTTTTTGTTATCTTGTGTCTTTTCTATTAGTATTACATATAATTTAATGATATAATTAGACAAAACTATAAATCAGAATATATACTTGGACAATCTTTAACTCTGGTATCAATGAAGGTGTCTGAAAGCCCAACCCAATCCTGTAACCCAAGTTATTTTACTTAATTTATTTTTAAAAGTCTCCTTTATAAAATGCAGTTAGCCTAAGGTACTTAATGCAGCCATTATGGACTTTTTTCTAACTGACCACATTGCTGGAAAGCAGGTGGGTGGATGCAGGTGTCATCTGAAAGGTCTGGTTAATGCTGAGAGTCGCCTCTCTTTTTGCCTGGCTGCTAGTGATGACAAGCTAGGCCCTACTTCCTAGATAGTCAACAAAGGCATCCTGAGACTGACCCAAGACATAATGAACCATAGTGTTCTGTTCTCTTGCTTGTGGTCCGCAGTTGTGTCCCATGGTTACCATGGTTAATGGAAAACCTTCAATAGGAGACTTTCCAAAGTGTAAAACCCCCAAACAAAAGGCATATATATTCTCTATGTACTCGGATTGCAGCCAGCACACTCCAAAGACAGTCTGCTTTGCACTGTTGTGGCCTTCTCACTGGTGAAATGTCTACATAAAACATTTATTTCTTTCTCTGACTTGGAGTGGGTAAATTGGCATCACTGATTCAGGGTAAAATACTTACATTTCAGGTGGAAACCCTGACGAAAAGCGTTAAAATGGTACAAGTTCCATCAAACTCACTTCCTCTGCTTCTCTTAGATTTTTCATGTGTTCCTTCTCAAGTTAAAGAGTTATCAATCAAAATCCTTAGGCATGGAGCAGGTTATTTTGAGATGTGTCATTTTTCCTTTCCTTTCCTTAAAAAGAAAGACTCAACATAGAGTACTAGCATTATTTGTGTTTCCGGGAGCAAACCTCTGTGACCGCGAGCAGTAAATGGAGCTAAATGGTGAGCCAGCATGGTGGTGAGACACTGGGCTGCTGACTGCAAGGTCAGCAGTTTGAAACCACCTGGAGGAGAATGACGGGGCTTTCTACTCCTATAAAGAGTTAGTCTCGGTAACTCACAGGGACAAGGGACGGTTCTACCCTGTCCTGTAGGGGCTTAGAGCAGTGAATGAGTTTTCTTTTCATATGAATGCACTGAACTATATGAACTAGAGAGCTAAGGGCTGAACAAAGACACCAGGAGGGAGTGGAGCCTGACATTAAGCTAGACAGGATCCGGGTTCCTGGCTAGGAAGAATGTTCCCAAGGATTCTGGTCGGTTCTGTTCTAAAGCCAGGCCATTGCTCTTTCTTCCCCCTCCTATGTAGACCTACGCAGGTGTGGGCTGGGACTGCATGCCTCACCGACCAGAGAGTTTCAAAGTAGTTAAGAAAAGGAAAGCGGATATAAACGTGATGTCTGATAGAATCACACAACTTTCAATTCTGATCACCTGTGCTCCCCTGAAATGATTGTGCTAGCCACTCTGACTGCTTGCACACATGCTTATGTGTTTTCAATCTCAGCTGTCCTTAGATCTGCGAGCGAGCAGACTGGGTATTCACAAGACCCCAAATTACGCAAGCAAACCAAGAGAGCATGAAACATTTCATTTGACATTCTCATTTCCAACAGCTCTCCTACTGCCAAGAAGTGCGTGCTCCTCAAATGGAGCCACAATGGCATGAAGCGGAAAGGAGGAAGGGTACAGGTGGGGCACAGCCTTCTATACAAAGATGCTCTTTACATTGACTCACCAGGAAGTAATAGATGTATATGAGTAATATATCTATCTATCTATCTATCTATCTATCTATCTATCATCTATCTAAATGAGGTTATATCTATATCTATATAAATGAGGTCTCATTTCTAGTGGTTGACTAATTTTCCTGTCTTCTTCCATTTAAAAATGTACAAAGAGCCCTCTTTCCTCTGGCAAGGAAGGCATTAGCCACCTAAGTCTTCCCTTCAAGGTGCCAGCGTTCCAGCCTGGCATCTGGGGCTTGAGAAGTACATGTGTCACTGCCTTGCCACTGGGAAGGACAGGCAGTTCATTCAGGCTTTTAACATCTGCTAGGCCTCCCTCTTAAGATCCCAGCTCTTAGTATAAGAAATGCCACACGTAGGTGGCTTGCAAGAAGAGAAGTCTATCTTCTCCCAGTTGTGGAGGCTCAAATTCCCTTCAGGTTCAGATCGAGGGAGTTCCTTCCTTGGCAATCTCCACACGGCGTCTCTTTGTCTAATCTGCTCTTTCCGTATTTAGGAAGTGATTCGATTTATCACTCATCCTAACCAAGATCTGATTAATAGGAAAGAAAACTTTATTTCTAAACGAGATTATATTTAGAAGTACAACTCTCTGCCATCCAGAAGATTCTAACTCATGGTGATCCTGCAGGACAGCGCAGAATGGTTCCCTGGGATTTCCGAGGCTGTAAATCTTTACAGGAGCAGACACCCTCATCTCTCGCCTGCAGTGTGGCTTGGGGTTTTGATCTGCTGCCTGGTGGTTAGTAGTCTGACACATAACTCACTAAACCACCAGCGATCCTAAAACCACGTGTTAACAAACATACTGTAGTTCAGTAAATTCCAACTCATAGAATGGGGTAGAGCTGCCCCTGTGGGTTTCTGCAACTCTCTATGGGAGTAGAAACTTGTTTTCCTCCTGCTGAGTGGCTGAGGATTTCAAGATACTAGCTTTCCATTTAGTAATCCACCACCGATATAGGGATTAAGATGTCAACACATTTTGAGGGACAAAATTCACTCCATAGCACCTTCCCTGCATAGAGCATGGTGCCCACACCAAAGAAGCCCACTACAAAGACTGCTCTCCTATTAGCTGTCTTGCAATGAAAAATAACAGTGGCTATAATTTATTGAGTTGAGACTAGAGTTCATGGGTCCTTTGTGATCCTTTACATCTAATCAACAAAGTCAAGCCAAACCCACGGCAATCAAGTCGATTCCAACTCTTAGTGACTCCACAGGAGAGTTAAATTGCTTCATAGGGTTTCCACTGCGGTAAGTTTTTTAAAGCAAAATTTTAAAAAATTATTTTATTGGGGGCTCTGACAACTCTTCTAACTGTCCATACATCCATTGTGCCAAGCACACTTGTACATATGTTATGCTGTATATTTTTATAGATGTACACTGTCTCATTTTTCTCCTATGAGCATATGTTGGGTTCAAACCACTGGCCCCTGGGTTAGCAGATCACTGCTAAATGAAATGCACCCCTGGGGATCTTTTCATTCATGCGAGGCCTGATGATGTTCGAGTAGCTGCTATGCGCTTGCAGTTAACTGACATCAGAGTCAGGAAGACAAGCGCATGTTTTACTGACTCAAAAATGTGTATGGATTTCTCCCACTGAGGCTTGTCACATTTCTGAGAAGACACAGCCTCCTCTTAAATAATTTTTACTGGCATTCCAGCGCTATCCTCTGACAGTAAACATACACTCAAAAATAAGAACGCAGGGTCCCCATAAAGAGTAAAGAATATATACAGGTGCAGATTTATGGTCCCTTGAGGGTATGGCAGGGGAGGTTGTGGGGAAATGGGGAACTAATAGTGATCTGCGCAAGAATGAAAACAATGCTCTAAAACTGACTGTGGTGATGACTGTACAATGCTTACTGTGATTGAACTATTGAATTGTGTGATATGTGAATAATATGCCAATAAAACTGTTGAGGGGGGAAGGGTTTAAAAGATGTATGCATGCATTAGTGCTTAGAACATTGCCTTTCTGGATAGTAAATTGTGAAACCAAAAAAGTCCCTTGTCAAGTTAATTGCTGATTTGTTTTGTTACTGTTTTGCTGTTGTTAGATACCATCCAGTCTGGTCCAAACCTGATACACAACAAAACAAAACAAAACATTGCCCAACTGCCCATTCCTACACCATCCTCGTAATTATCACAATATTTGAACCCATTGTTGCAGCCACTGTGTCAATCTATCTTTTAAGAGCCTTCCTTTTTTCTGCTGCCCCTCTACCAAGCATCGTGTACCTCTCCAGGGATTGGTCTCTCCTGACTACATGTTCAAAGTATGTGAGAGGAATCTCACCATCCTCACTTTGAAGGAGCAATCTGGACATACTTCTTTCCAGACAGATATGTTTGTCATTTGGGCAGTCCACAGGATTTTGACATTCTTTAACAGCACCAGCATTCTTGAACCTTCTTTATTTAATCTCCTACCTCCCCTTGCTCATGAGGGACTTGAAAATACCATGGCGTGGGTCAGGCACACCTAAGTCCTCAAAGTAACATCCTTGTTTTGCAGCCCTCTAAAAAGGTCTCGTGGAGCAGACTTATCCAATGCAAGGTGTCATTTGATCTCTTCACCGCTGCTTCTATGAGTATTAATGGTAGACCCAAGCAAGAGAAAAGCTCTAACAATTTCAACCTTTCTTCCCATTTTTTCATGTTAACTGTTGGTGCAGTTGTGAGGATTTTAGTCTTCTTGACATTGAGTTGTAATCCACACTGAAGGCTGCAGTCCTTGATCTTCATCAGCAAGGGCTTCAAGTCCTCCTCACTTTTAGCAAGCAGGGCTGTGTCATCTGCATACCATAGGTTGTTGATAAGCCTTCCTCCAAGTTTAATGCTGCACTCTTGTTCATATAAGCTAGCTTCTCTGACCATTTGCTCAGTATCAAGATTGAATATTTATGATGAGAGGATGCAACCCTGACGCACACCTTTCCTCATATTGAAACATTTCGTATACCCTTGTTCTATTCACATTCCCAAGTACAAATTCCATATCACCACAAGAGTTTGCTATGATCCACACAGTTGAATGACTTAGTGTAGTCAATAAAACACAAGTAAACATCTTTCTTGAATTCTCTGCTTTCAGCCAAGATACATCTGACATCAGAAAAGATAAACCGTTTCTACGTCCTCTACTGAAATCCAGCCTGAACCTCTGGCATCTCCCTGTATTAGTCTGGGTACTTTAGAGAAACAAATCCATAGAAAATCATGTATAAGAGAGAGTTTTATATAAAGGTTAAGTGTGCATCAAGAAAACATCCCAACCCAGTGCTGCCCAAACCCACAAGTCCAACATTACCCCATTAACCCATATGTCCGACACCAATCCACAAAGTCCTCCATCTCACAAAACACATGCCACAATGAAGTCGATTTCAGGAGTTTAGCCGAGAGTGAATGTGTAAACATCTCAGTGCAGGCAGGGGTCTCCACACGGGTGCTCCAGCACTCAGGGCTACATTGGGGTAGGGCCATGTGGCTTCTCCTCAGAAATGTCTTGCAGGAAGTGAGCCTTGCCAGCTAAAGCAGAGAACTGGCTAAGGCAGCTGCACCCTGGTCCGACCATCAGAAAGCAAGAGAACGGAGAACTAGAAAGGTGGGGCTCACTGAGCCATTTATCCCTCCACCCTTCAATTAACCCCACATGCGTTTATCTGCCAGGTTGGCACAATAAACTAACTACCTCAGATCCTCAGCAAAATTTTACTTGCATATGTTATCAATGATATTGTTCTATTTAGCATTCTGTTGGGCCACCTTTCTTTGGAATATCTTCCAGTCAGTTTGCCAAGCAGCTCTCTTCCAAATTTCCTGCCATAGATGTGTGAGTGCTTCTAGTGATTCATTAGCTTGTTGAAACATTTCAATTGGTATTCCATCAATTCCTGGAGCCTTGTTTTTTGACAAAAGCTTTCAATGCAGCTTGAATTGCTTCTGTGTTAGGTAGGCCAAAGACTAGAGAAACATATTCATTGGTACTCATATATGTGTAAGAAAGAGCTCTATATCAAAGAGCAATTGTATATTGAGAAAACATCCCAGCCCTGTCCAAATCAGGTCCATAAGTCCGATAGCCCATGTGTCTGATACTAGTCCATAAATTCCTCTTTAGACTCATGCAGCACATGCAATGGCTTGTCAACAGGAAGGTGAAGCAGAGAGAATACATCCCGACTCCAGGGAGTAAGAGAGGAAGTTCTCAGAGTCCTCATTAGGAGGCCAGTTCACAAGGAGGCATCAGGCTGTGACCTGATTGACAGGCTAGACTCCACCCCTTCACCCTTAATATCCTCAAGTTGACACGAGATTATGTAACTACCATAGCTTCCTTCAACACAATGGGTGTTGTTAAACACCACGGAGTCAGTTCTGACCTGTAGTAACCCTGTGTACAACATAGCAAAACACTGTCCCGTCCTGCACCACCCTTACAAGAGTTCCTGTGCTTAAGCTAACCCTTGTGAATCCATGTCGTTGCCGGCCTGCCTCCTTTTTGCTGGCCCTCTCCTTTACCAAGCATGATGGCTTTCACCAGAGAGTGGTCTCTCTTGATAAAATGTGCAAAATATGTAAGACGAAATCTTGCCATCCTTGTTTCCAAGGAACATGCTGGTCATATTGACTCCAAAATAGATCAGTTTGTCCTTTTAGCACTGCATGGTAGTTTCAATAGTCTTCTCTAGCACAATTCAAATGCATTAATTATTTTTCAATCTTTCTTATTCAATATCTAATATTCATATGTAGATAAGCAATCAAAAATATCGTTGGGTTCTTGCTCATATGCTATGCCTGAAATGGTTGGGCGCCCACTAGCTATTTTTGGTACAGTGATTGTATAGTTTTCCATCTTCTCTTGGTGCTTCTTGTATCATTCAATGATGTGCTCATAGAATCTTTCAATATTGCAACCCAAGGCTTGATTCTTTTTAGTACTTTCAGTTTACAACAGGCTGAATGTGTACTCCCGTTTTGTTTTTCTAACTCTAGTCTTTGTACATTTCTTTTCTTTTCTTTTTTTTGTACATTTCATTATAGATTTTATTTTGTCTTCTCAGGTTGCCCTTGAAATGTTCTTTTCACCTCTTTGGTTTTTTCCATTCTGTAAGTTGCTTTAGCTACTCTGTGACCAAGAGCAAATGTCAGAGTCATTTCTGGCATCCACGTGGATCATTTATTTCTTTCCTGTCTTTTAAATGGCCTTTTGTTTTCTTCATGAGTGATGTTCTTGATGTCCCTCCACCGCCCATCTGCTCTTTCGTCATTAGTGTTCAGTGAGTCAAATCTATTCTTGAGATGTTCTTGAAATTCAGGTGAGATAGACTCAAGGTCGTCGTTTGGCTTTAGGGGATGCCTTTTCATTTTCTTCAGCTTCAACCTGAACTTACATATGAGCAATTGATTATCGGTTCAATAGTCAGCCCCTTGCCTGGTTTTAGCTGTTGGTATTGTGCCTCTCCATCATCTCTTCTTACAGACGTAGTCAATTTAATTTCCGTGTATCCCATAACAAGAAGTCTGTTTGTACAGTCACGATTTGTGTTGTTAAAGAGAGAGAGAGAGTTGCTATGGCGAGTCATTGGTCTTGCGAAATATTGTGATGCAATCTCCAGTTTAATTTCTATCACCAGACCATGTTCTCTGACAATGTTCTGTTCCCATTCATTCAGCCTTCAATATTGGGCCATGTTTCCATGCTATAAATAAGGTTTTTAGCAGCTATTTCCTTAAAAGTGGGCAGCTAATCCCATCTTTGTTGTCCGTTCTTGGTCTGGAAGCTACACAGAAGCCTGTTCACGCTGGGGGATTTTGCTGGCCTTTGAAATGCCAGTGACATGGCTTCCAGCATCCCAGCAATGCACACTACACCACAGCGTGACAAACTGACAGACAAGTGGTGGTAATTGATTGTAAGTGACTAAAAATCATAAGTATTTTCTTTTGGAACGGAGTTGATCTAGTTAAATTTTGAATGGAAAAAAAACCCTCACATACATAACAACGATTCTACTAAATGCAAGCAAAACTATTGTAAATCCATGAGTACTAAATTGTTATTGCGTAAGGAGCTCATACAGGGAGAAGACACTGAACGTTCACAGAGGTATTCCGTGTGCTATTTGAGTGCATAGTGCATAGGCTGCAAAGGTTAAAGGTCTTTGGTTTCCCCCTAACTCCTTCACTTGGTTTTTTAAAAAGCAGATCCTTTTATAGATGAAAGCCATTTGGATAACTCCATTGTCACCAGAATATCATCAACTCAGGCCGCGCACACATGGCTGTAGAGCTGGAGCATTCTCGTAGGATCTTTACTCCTGATGAAGAGAAGCCGCAAAGCGTTCAAGCATGCTAAGATATAAAACATGATCAGATATAAAACATTAAATTTTTAAAGCCCAAGAGTTCATACGAATAATCTTTTCAAGTATCAAGTTGTATCAAGGGTTCTGAACCGATTTCAAGCAGTTCAGTCATGGTTGATGTAGCAAAATTGAAACAAGGGAGAATTTTTTAAAGATGAATGTATTGGAAAGGTAACTGGAATGGGAGGGAAAAGGATTGTAAATCAAAGCTCTAGAGTAGGTGACTCATAAGTAGCCAAGGGAGCCTTTTCAGGAGACTGATGCAGGAGATTGGATCAGTGCCATCACGATGGAGAAGGACACGGATTTAAAGTGGCAAGGTTGTTGCCAGGTGTAACTGGCACTTCTGTGTACACTTCTGACATTTGCTCTACAAAACACACTTGTTTTGCTTTCTAAGAAGGAGATAATATTTCCAGCACAGCATACATTTTCCCAATTCCAGTTTTCATTTCCATGCCCTCAGCCCCCACAACTCTGAGACCAGGAAAACTACAGGGTACCAAGCTATCACGGTAGACCACTCTGAAAGGGATCGTAGTAAGAAGTCCTGGTTAGAATGGAAGAAAAATACAGAACAAAACTAAAAATCGGGGGAGACAAAACAAAAACCAGGCTTCATGATCAGAGACTGGCAGAACCTCTGAGGATCTATGACCCTTCACAGCTGAAACTGATGTCAACCCCAGGGTTCAACTGCAGCCAAAGAGGCCTATAAGATGCACAACCGTACCAGGGACTTACAAAGTCCCTGCAACAATCACCCATGCCAGATAACAACAGTCAACTTTTGTCCAAGGATGAAGTTCAGAAGGCAGGAAGGGAAAGAAAAGAAAGACAACAAAAATAGTAAGTTTCAAGGAACTGGGAAGAGGGGTATTGCAAGCTAGCAGTTGCAAGCAGGTTGCAAAACACAATGCGCATAAATTGCTGAATAGAAAATCAGTCTGCTCTGCAAACTTTTGCCCAAATTTAAATGTGCAAAACCAAGCATATGCTTCCCTCTTCTTTATTTTCCCTGCCTCCTTCCACCTACTTTATCACCCAGGGAGGCTTCAAAAAGTTTGTGAAAATTTTTCATTATTTTTCAATTCCACAAACTGTTTTGAGGCCCCTTAAGTACACAAATACACACACCTCCAAGTAAATATGAAATGATGTGGATATCTAATATTTGTAGAGCACTTTGTATTTTGAGGGTGTCATGATTCTAACCTGGCGGCATTGATAAAGAACTGACATAAAATAAAGAAATTCCACAAAATTTGGGGAACAAATTATATGGTGCCAAGTTGTCAGATAAAAAGTCTCCAAACAAGCAGCCATCGGAGTGAGATGTTAACTAAGTCCCCATGGAAGAAGTTCGCCTTCACCAGTCACCGAAGGATTGTAAATAAGATGACCTGAAGTCGAACGAGGGAACAGTATCAGAGCATACATTGTGAGAATCCAGGTTGCAGAAGGCTGGGGATGAAAATGGGAGCCGAAGATACATTTGTAGGAACTACATAGAAAATAATCCAAGATAATAAATAAATAAAATAAAGAAATTCCAGTGGTGTTAGTACTCTCAAAAAGTTACCAAATGGATACTAGAATGGACAAAATAGGTTTGTCTGCAGTTTTTTAGCAAAAAAAATACATATAAATAGTAAGTTACCAAGTATTCATAAATGTAACAAAAGTTGTTGAAACCCTGGTGGGGACTAAGCATGATAGTGGGACAGGAGGAAA
>NW_022111373.1:11950192-11956192 GCF_000313985.2 Echinops telfairi
TTTAAAAAAAATAAGGCTAATATCCACCTCCCGTAGCCGTGGTGAAGGTCACATCAGATGACGTGTCTTCAACACTTTGTCATCTATAAGATGCTTTAAAAATGGAAGGGTGTGCTGTTGTCAGGAAGAAATTGATGGTAGTGATGACTGAGCAGGTCAGACCACAGAGAGATAATGATACACAACTTCAAAAGTAACACACAGGCATCCCATCACTGCGGGAGTTGTTCCAGTGACCAGGCAGGTACAAACAGGTAAAGGGTCTTGGAAGCAGATACTACTGGTAGCAGCATACTTGTAGGATCGGGGCAGGCAGATGGGAAAAAGACTGCTTGATCTTAAACTATCAAATTTTCTGTAAACACTGAAGTTTGTAAGGCCACTTGACACATCTTTTAAACCAAACTGCCTACACATAAGACTTCCTTGTAAATATTTTTGAGACTTCGATTTATAAGGGAAGGAAATACTAATTTTATAAAAACGTTAAGGTGTTCTATCTGTATATGAAAACTTTAATGACTTACTTTTTGTCTACTATTTGATATAACCTGAAAGTAAATCTGCCCCTACCCCCACCCATTGATGGCATCAAAAGGTATCAGATATGTAGTCTGAGTATGCAGGCCTACCTCACAGATATTGTGGGTGTGGGCTCCATTTTAGACCACTACAACAAAGCAAATATTTCAATAAAGCAAGTCACATGAATTTGGGGATTTCCCATTGCATAGAGAAGTTATGTTTATTCTGTAGATTAAGTGTGAGACAGCGTTGTGAAGATGTTCAGAATGTGAAAATTAATGAAATATGACACAGAGACAGGAATTGAGCACATGCTGTTGGAAAAATGGCACTGACCTTGCATTTTTAACAAAGTTTCAGTTGTTAAAATATGCAAGCTCTGTGAAGGTCAATAAAGCAGAGTACAATAAAATGCAGTATGTCTGCCTAGCACTGCAGAACACATACTAGAGACTAGGGTTTGAGTCCTTGCCCTGCAACCTACTAATTGTGTTACCTCGGGTAAGTTACTTCATTGCTTTCTCCTTCACTTTAAAAATATATATATTTTGTTAACCTCCCCATCAGAATCCCTCCAAGTGCCTCATCAGCCTTTGAGTAAATGGCCACTGTTTATATTATATTCCTAAAGACAAAACAAGAGTAGCATTCAGTCAGGTGGCTTAGCTGATACTGATCCGTACCCCTGAAAGCAGAATTAGCAGACATATCTGGCCTGGCTATAAAACCTGTTTGAAACTGATTTCTATCATTTCTGAAAAATATAATTTTGCTCTAGCATCCTAAAGTGTGCCATGTCCTCTTTTCAACAAACAACTTCCTAATCTTTCTTATATGTCATACTAAATTAACTTTGAGCAACAAAATCCAAATGAAATTCCCTATTAATAGCCCCAGGATAATTACTCTATAACAATAATAGCAATTATTTCAATTCCCCAAGGATCTAGTTAGTACATACCAGCCACTAGACCAGCCACTTTTTAAAAGCTATCGCATTTAATCTTTAGAATTAGTCGATGAAATATTTGATATTGTCAACATTTTATAAATGAAATGGCTGACGATTTTGCTTTTATCAGACCTGACTAGGAAGTAGTAGATTGCAAATGAAATCCTGGTCTGGCTGCTTTAACTCTCTGGAAACCATTTGACTCTTCTTTCCACCTCAGTGCATTCTCTCTGGGGAGCTCATGATTTAATAATACCCAAATAGAGTGAGAGTTTAAAACACCGAAAAAGTAATCTGGGAGGTTGGCCATATCTCACCAAAAGCAAAAAAATCTACTAACTGGTCAAAATATAATTATTCCATCTTTGTAAAGCATATGTGATTAGTGTAAGCGCATAGTGAAAAGAGAGATCAGAAAGACAGCGTTTGATTTCTCCAGTAACCTATTTACCGCGCAACTGGGATAAAAAGTTTTGACTTAAAAATCCAGCATCCCAAAGTGGCCCTTTGAGCAAATACAAGCAGTTGGAGTGAAAAACGTAAACAAAAATCCAGCATCCCAAAGTGGCCCTTTGAGCAAACGCAAAGAGTTGGAGTGAAAAACGTAAACAAGGGAACAATGCAATTAGTATTTGGCAGGCAAAGTAAGATCTGGCTGAAGTAAAACTGCAAAAGTAATTGGTTCTAATTAAGCAACAATTCCGTCAACAGCAAAACTGAGTGCTCTGTTTTGGGAGGTCACCATCTCCACACGCTCTGAGAAGAACCTCTCAGGAAACTGGTGATGGGACGCTTCACCAGTTGGCTTAAACATTGTGACCACAGTAATATTTTCAAGGACAGCCATAGCTCTTTTCATTTGCTCTTTAAAGGGAATTTGTTGCTGAATCAACTTTTGAGCATCATTTGGGTTTACAATTGTTCCAGCAGGTCAGCAATCGATATTAGATAGAGCAAGCATGTATGCAAACCATAACCAAATGTCCCTGTGGGTTTCCAAGATTATATAACTCTATGGGAGCAGAGAGCTTTATCTTTTTTCTGATGATTTTGAACTGCTGACCTTGCGGTTAGCAGCCCAACGCATAACCACTACACCACTAGGGCTCTTCCATCCTGTAAGAAGTGAGAAAAAAGGTCCAAGTATCTCTGAACATGAACAGTGACACTGTTTCCTGATGCATTCACATTTCGCTTTGCTCTAACACAAGGGTTCACTAAGCTATAAAGACTGTTTGACTCATTTTGCTCTGCTCCTTGTTACCATGCACTGCCACTTTGCCACATCCATCAGCCTCTTTCCACAGAGAGAGGCTGCCATTCAGCCTTGGAACATACAACTGCTGAGTGAGAGACTGAACAGAAAGTACACACTGGGGGCTTCTGGCTCCTCCATTCCTGTATCTTAAAAAATGACCAAATCAGGGCTGGAAAGAGTGAAAGCTTTGAACAAGGAGTCCTTGTTCTCTATCTTCCCTAACTCATGTTTATGTACATAGTATTTGATGTTATCTAGAATGGCCTATATTTTAGAGATCATTGATTTACAAAAGTGATCATTTTTCCATATTCTTGTTCTGTACATTGAAAACCTCTATGTTAGCTAAGTATCTATTGAGACGCCACACTAGGAATGCTCAGAAGATGCCTGGATACTAACTGAAAGGTTGGCCATCAAACCCATCAGCTGTTTCTTTAGAGAAAGTCTGTCTCTGTGAAGACTGATAATCTTAGAAACCTTGTTGGGCAGGTCTTACTCTGTCCTACTAGGTTGCTAAGAGTTGGAAATGACCAAAACTCAAAACGAAAACAAACAAACAAACCCCAAGCACTGCCATTGAGTCAACTAACTACCAGCTATCCATCATAGGATTTTCCAACATTTAAAAGGCCAACCTTATTGGTTAGCAGCAGTTCAACACTTACTGCCCAGCACCTCCAGGACTCCTGTATCTATTGCACCAAATACTTCAAATTTGCACCTGGGCACCTGCCTTGTCCGTATAACAAGAAGAATACACCAAAACCACTTGGATTTCACCAATACATTTTCACAATTCCATTCCATTTTTAAGTAACTTATTTCCCTAAGTTCTTTTTAAAATGTTAAGCCAAAGATTTTTCATCATAATGGATATAAATATGTGAATTCAAAGCCATCCTCACTCCATGGAGAGGTAGGGCAAAATAAAGGGTTATACATACAGACAGAAAACTGCAGAAACAAGGGAGAAAGAAGAGAGAGAATGTCTAAGAGTCCTCCCACAGGCTCAGGAATGGGAGCCCAATCTTGGTAGGCAAATCTTAGTTTGCAGGTCTTTTGAAGTAAGAGCAGATATAAAGCTAGGAATTCGCGCATTTCAGATAAACTGTGTTTGTTCTGCAAATGAGGTCAACTTTCTTACTAATAAAGCCATGTAGCCATTCCACAAAGACATCAAGATAACTTGTCTTAGAGACACCCCCCCCACACACACACACACCTTGTTAAATCATCTTCAATATGGGTTGTGCAATCACGTTCTGTTCTACCGCACCCTCCCCACTCTCACCCTCAGGATCCGCTTCTGAAATCCCTTTCTGTCCCCATAGCCCCCCACCCCCATCCCTGCATCCCCTCTAACACCTTGTAGCAGTCATTATCATCATACGGCTACTCCTCCTGTGTTTCACAGGAAACAGAATTCAACAGAAAACAATGAAAAGCAAATCTGCACTAAGGGGGTAAGGATAAGATCATACTAGTGTAAAGACAAAAATAAAAACAATGCATGAGAGGAAGAACACGCCCCCTCTCCCAAATCAACATTCAAAAGGGAAGAAACTTGTCATGGAACAACTAAGAGATACTTGCACCCAGAACAATTTCAGATAGTTTCTTAAGAAGGTTAACTGGCCAAGTACCAGTGTTTGATCCAGCATAAGCAAGATTGCAATGGTCTTGGCCTTATAGCAAGGATGCTCAAGATTCTTGGCGCTTGATTGGAGGATATGCCAGCAGCTTGGTCTGACTAGATACTCTCTCTGCAGATGGGGTTTTGGCTCCCATAATTTCCCTTGATATGATTGAACGATTGAACTACCCAATTGTATGATATATAAATTATGTGCCAATAAAATTGTTGGGGGGAAGAAACCAACCAGTAAAAGAAAAAAATATATAACTTTTCTACTCATCAAATATTTCATCATAATTGATAAACATTTAGAGCTTACCAAGTTATTCTTGAGTTCAGTGAAGGTACTGGTTAGAAAAAGCCCTTTCCCATGAGTAGGAAGCGGATAATTTATGAATGTATCCTGAAACCATCTCGGTATTTATTCATCTAAAAGCAGGAATGAACTCTTCACACCATTCTCTATCCTCAACAGGCACACTTCCTCCCCCACCCAGAGCCTCCACGGAGAAGTGTTCTAATGAACACGGAGGGCGGCAGAAAGGCGCACACTCAACACACCCCAGACCGTACCTGCGCCCACCACGAGGGCCTTGGGCCCGCAGCTGCTCAGGCAGTGCAGGAGCGATTTGGAGCGGATGTTGGAGTTGAGGAAGGCCACTACGAAGCCCAGCTTGGCCAGGCCGAACCACACATGGACAAAGTCGGGTTCATTGCTCATCAGCAGGGCCACCGTGTCCCCCTTTTTCAGCGTGGAATGGGTCAAGAAGACATTGGCCACTCGGCTGCTCCTTCGGTCCACATCCCGATAGGTGTGGATGTCTCCCTCGTAGATGATGAAGGGTTTGTGGGGCTGCGCTTTGGCGTGGCTCAAGAACTTATCAAGCACAGTAACCAGCTCCCCTCTTCTTCTGAAGATCTCCAACCGAATTCCGTAGCCTGTCACCTTCAGCAGGTAGCAGACGTCCTGCCAGAAGTAGGGGAACAGGAATTTCTGCACCAAGTGCAGGAAGACCAGCGTGGCCCCCAGTCCTGTTAGCCACGACAGAAGCATGGGTGCAGCGCCACCAGGCACCTCTCACCCCACGTGGAGCAGCGACCTCCTCCTCCGAGGGCAGCTCTCGGGACCGCAGGTCCTCACTGCGCTGGGCGGGCACCTGCAGGGAGCGGGAGCCTGCGGAAGAGAAGCGCACTTTGGCCCCGAGAAGGATGCGCCAGGGGCGTGGGAGAATGCGCCTCGGGACACCCGGCCACCGGGCGGCTGGAGACGGCGAGCGAGCGCGGGGCTCCTGCGCGCAACCCACGCAGCCCCGCCGACGCCGCGGCACGTACCCGCGGAGAGGCTTCCTGGAGCTCGGACGGCTGCGGCGGTGCCCGGTCCTGGTGCCGGCGAGCTGCCCGGTGTGCCAGCCCGGTCTCCGGTCGCCCGCCCCTGCCTGCCTCCCTCCTTCCCTCCGAGAAGCACGTTCAGCAGCTGCCGGGCTCCCTCGGGAGAGCCGTGCCAGAAGCTGCCACGTGGAGGCTGAAAGGCAGCCGGAGCCGCTGAGAAGAGAAAGGCAACCGCTTCGGGATGGGCCATCCCGAGGCGCGCAGGGCCCCCGGGCCACGCCTCCGCCCAGGGTGCCC
>NW_022111373.1:11956817-11959088 GCF_000313985.2 Echinops telfairi
TGGACATTAAAACCAATCCATCAAACAAACAGAACTGTCCCAAACGTGTGTCTGAGAGAGAGTAAAAACTAGGATATTTATGAATTGGAGAGCTCCAATAGTAAAATGTTGACGTGGGACAAAGGAATATAAGCTCTTTGTTCATAAAGCATGATAGTATTTGTTTATTCCAAAACGGAGTTTTGAAAGCGTGCGTTGTGTGTTTACAGTTAGAATTCTATAGGCCCCGCTGTCTCCGTGTTGCTAGGTGCTGTCCAGCTGGTCCTGCCTGACTCAATCTGCGCCTGGAACATCCTCACCATCACTGCACTGTTTAATCCCATTGTTGTAGTCGCTATGTCAATCCATTTCCTTGAGGAGCTACTTCTTCTCCTTCTTCTTCTCCTCCATCTCCTTCTCCTTCTCCTCCTTCTTTTTCGACCCTTTACTTTTCTAAGCATAATGTCCTTTTTCAGAGACTGGTCTCACCAGATAATAGGTCTAAAATATGAGAGACAAGATTTGTCACTTGCACTCCTAAGGAGCTTTCTGACTGTACTTCTTCCAAGACAGACTTGTTTGTTCTAGCAATCACTGGCACCTTCAGTGTTCTTTGCCAACACCTTTAATTCAATACACAAATTCTTCTCCATTCTTCCTACTCCCTGTCCAACTTTACCATACTTATGAGGTGGTTGAAAACACCCTGGTTTGAATCAGGTGCACCTTAGCCTGATCACTCTGCTCTTTGACACTTTAAAGAGGACGTGTGCACAGAGTTGCCCAATGCAACTTGAGATTTCGTGATGACTGCTTTCACGAGGACTGATTGTGGATATGAGCAAAATGAAATCTTTGACCACTTCGGTGGTTTCTCCTGTTACCATGATGTTGTCTATTGCTGTCTGAAAGTCCAGTTGTGATGATTTTTGTTGTATTTACATTGAATTGTAATCCGTGGTGAAGCCTGTGATCTTTGATTGTCACCAAAAAGTGCTTCGTCTTCCTTGATTTCAGCAAGGAAGATTATGTTATCTGCATATAACAGGTTGTTAATAAGCCTGCCTCCAATTCTGATGCTTCATTCTTCCTCATATAGTCTAGCTTCTCCAATTATCTCCTCAGCACACAAATTGAGTCAGTGTGGTACAAGGATATAACTCTGATACACACCTTTCCTAATTTAAACCGTGCAGTATTCCCCTTTTCAGTTTGATCAACTGCTTCTTGGCCATTTTCTAGGTCCACACAAGCACAATTTAGAGTTCTGAAATTCCCATTCTTTGGAATCTTATCCTTTGTCATTGTTAGGTGCTGTTGATTCCATTCCAGCTCATAATGACCCCGTGTACAACAGAACGAACCACTGCCTGGTCTTGTGCCGGGCTCGCAATGAGTGGTGAGCCCATTGCTTTAGCAATGGTATCAACTCATGTCATTGAGGGTCTTCCTCCTTTTTGCTGCTCCTCTAGTTGACCAAGCATGATGGCCTTCCCCAAGGATTGGTCTCTCCCGACAACATGTCCAGAGAACGAGATGAAGTCTTGCCGTCCTTGCTTCTAAAG
Source organism: Echinops telfairi (assembly GCF_000313985.2). NCBI lineage: Eukaryota > Metazoa > Chordata > Mammalia > Afrosoricida > Tenrecidae > Echinops > Echinops telfairi. The sequence continues at coordinate 11,958,362 of NW_022111373.1, forward strand.
AGCATTCTGGCTGCACTTCTCCAAGACAGATTGGCTTATTCTTTTGGCAGTTCATGGTACTTTTCAATATTCTTCACCAGCACCATAATTCAAATGCAGCGATTCTTCTTTTCTTTGGTCTCCCTTTGTCAGTTTCCAACTTTCTCATGCATATGAGGCCATTGAAAACATCATGGCTCCAGTCAGGTATACCTATGTCCTCAAAACAACCACCTTGCGTTTCAAGACGACAAAGGTCTTGGGCAGCCAATTGACCCAATGCAGTATTATTCGATGCATTATTATCCACAGTTTGTCATAATGTACACATTACATAGTGAAACACATGTATTTTTTGCTTTCTGACATCAGCCATATCCCATATGCTGAATCCAGCCTGACTTTCTGGCTACTCCTTGTATCACCAGCCACCCAATCCCCTGCCACTGAATCAATTGCTGCTCATGGTGATCCCGTAGAAGAGAGTAGAACTGCCACTTTGGATTTCCAAGACTGTGAATCTTTACAGGTCAGATAGACTCATCCTTCTTCTTTGGAGCTGCTGCTGGGTTTGAACTGATGACCAACAAATAATACACTGCCTCATCAGAACTTCCTCCCCAAATCAAACCGTCACATCCATTTGATCCATAGTGTAGGAAACAACTTGTATCCCTTTGACTCGGAGTGACCTATAGGGTTTCCAAGACTGGAAATGCCTAAGGAAGCTGATCCTTGTCTTTCTCTC
>NW_022111373.1:11959330-11982102 GCF_000313985.2 Echinops telfairi
GAATCATTGAAGGAATTATCAGAACTTCAAACTCAGGATCCTAAGAGGTGAATAGGAAACAGGCCATTGTGGAAAGAGAACAATGAAGTGTTCTACAAAGATGGGATTTTTCTACAGGTCAAAAACGAAGCATTATGTTGTTACACATATGTTCATGCCCAATGTCATCATCTGAATTCCTTGCTGTGTGTATAAATGGTTAATTGCTCAAATTGAAATAATTAAGCATTGCTTCACATTGTCAGGCTTCTCCTCCATAATACTTCGGTTTATGTTCTGCAGCTGAGCTCTAGCTAACTTCCAGTTTCCTAATACAAGAAACAAATAATCATTCAAAAGACAGATGCTTTCATTAATTGAAATGGTCACTTTGAAGTCACAGCAAAGATGACAAAAAGTTTCTTGGAACCCTTACTATAATTGAAAAAATGTTTTCTGAATTTACTCAGACTCTGATCTCTTCCATTCAAAAATCTTTTCTGTTTCCAAAAGGAAGTGTTTGCATGAAGAAATAACTTGATGCCCTGAATCAGAGGGCATCATTTTGGAGCAGTGTAAGTGTCCCTGCCAGGGGCTGGTTCTGGTGTGTCCACGTTTGACTGGAGGATGACAATATGACAGCTTAAGAGTCTGTTGTGGCTCTCTGGGGCAATGACCTAGATGCATTGCTGTGATAAGGTCACAGAATAAATAAACAATCTGGAAATGCCTGAGTCAATCTGGAATAAAAGTAGAAATGTAGATGGAGGGAGATGTGGGCTTCAGGTAACATCAATAACCGTCCTGCCAGCCATGCTCCGGTGAACGGCACCAACGGCCAAGTGGATGACCTCAACCAAGAGTCTATCCCCGGTTGCTTTTCTGAGAACTGTCGTATCTCTTACTACCTTATTGTACTTCACCTCAGGGAAAAAAGAGGAGGATGAATTGGAAAATAAATAGGAGTGAACTTGAAAGGCATTGAATTAGAAATGAACTCTGGAGAGGAGCTTAGAAAGAGGGTGTCCTAGAGAATATCATTTGTCTGCTCACCCTTTAGGATCGTGTGCTGATTGTGCCCACCAGTGGCATGGTTGGGTAACTGTTGAGCTCAAAACTGAAAGGTCTGCAGTTCAATCCACTAGTCATTCAGCAAGAGAAAGATGAGCCCACATGGACCCATGAAGATGGACAGCCTCCGAAACCTTTATAGGGTGCCCATGGGTGGGTTTTGTGTGTATAAATACAAACTGAAAGCCTCTACAGATGGAAGTGAGAGCCACAAGAGGACCCCTACATGGTAGTTAGCCCTAAATACTTGCAGAAGATTGAGTGGCCCTCTGCTAATTAGAGGGACACTTTAGAAAGACGGTTCCTTTTAATAAATAAGAATGAGACAGTAGTCTAAAAGGACACAGATAAAAGAAACCAACACACAAGAAGACACATCTTTGAAATTCTCCCCTTTCTCTGCTAGTTTTAGCTTGTTTCACTCATCTGGAAAATTTGAAGCAAACAATAAAATATGAAGCGGTCAGCCTCAGACTTTGGGGTTTTCAGTATGAGTAAAATCTGTCTTGCCAGTGTGTGTGTGTGTGTGTGGGGGGGGCATTACAGAAAAGCAACATAAGTTTGTAAAGCATTGCAACTACCATCTACTGTAACTTTTTTTATAAAAAGAAATGATTTATTTCTATATTAGAAAAAAAGGAAGGGCATGCCATTATAATAAAGGATCTATCACAGAGTCTACTTCAATCCATATCAATTCTAAAGGACAGAATTCTAAAGGAACTGCGCCCAAGGATTTTTAAGTCTGTAAATCTTTATAGGAGCACTCTGATTCATCCTTCATCTATTTGCTTAGGAGTGGCTGGTGAGTGTAAATCACCTATTTTATTGTGAGCAGCCTAACTCACGTTATGTCATGAGGCCTCCTTATTATAATAAAGGATAGTATTTTTAAAGAAATAACATTGAATTCATGGAAAACTCATTGTGTTGCTTTTTTGTTTGTTTGTTTGTTTTTAATCAGGCACCTTCTAAAATCATCACAAATCATGTAAACTGCTCCCCTCAACTACTGATATAAATAAATCTAGAGTGCATATTTGGCACCATAAATGTGAGAGGATTTGTTATTAAGAAAAAATGAAAGTATATGTTGCCCAGATTTGTATTGGCCCAGACAAACCTTGCATGTGAAATCTCACCATCAAAAGCGTAATCAGTGAAAATGTTGGGGCACTTAGCAGCATTTTGTGTTTCCTTGTGTAGACCATGTGTTTCTTCCTTTTGTCCTCCCCTAGAAACGTTGTCTGTGACTATCAATAGGACTAGAGACAGCTAAGTACAGTGGATATATTTATGGTTACAGCAGTAATTATTATGAAATGGGGGGTGGGAAAAACTAGGAAACTTTAATTGAGAGAAGATGTATCTTTATAAGAAAAAATATGCATAAAGTCTAGATCATTCAGTTATCTTTACTTTTAATCGGGGGCAGTGCAGTATTTCTTAAGTTCCCCTTTAAGAATTATATGAATTTATACTACTTTAAAATAAAAATATTGCAATGATTTGTAAATAAGGCAAAGGAAAAGGCTTGCTTTATTTTAAATCTAGATATGCTGTTCTTAATCCTGTCCCCATTTATGATTTGAGGCTCCTCTTTAACCCCCTCCCAGTCCCTCTGTAATCTCAACTCTGTTGAGCATGAGCTGCTTGATGAGAGTGATGGATACTGGCTCGTCTTTCTGCCATTATGATTAAATTATTCTCTAAACTGAATTTGCCACTGAACTTAAGAACTCTGCCTCCATGAAGTTAAATCATATCTCACCAGAAATCTTATGATAGAATTCCATTGAATATCTTTATTCTGGATTATGGGAGGTTTAGATGCTAACAGAGGTTCAGATAGGTCCTAACTAATGCTAACATTGCTGTCAGTACATCACCATGAGTGTTTACAGAGGGCTAGGAAGCCCCGGTGCCTAGATGCAGCTGGGCCTTAGGGTGGAGTTTGGAATATCTTTGAGGGATAGCCCAGGCCAACCCAACACCATTGAGGCGATTCCTATAGAACAAAGCAGAACTACCTCATAAGGCTTTCAAGGCTATAATCTATATAGAGGCAGGGGGCCACATCTCTCTTCTTGGGGAGTGGCTGGTTCACACTTTAAGTTTTCAGTTGCTAGCTTAAGACTTAACCCCTGTAACCCCATGCCTCCCAAAAGAGGTGGATAACTAAACCTGGGGGTGGGAATGTACTGAAAGCAAGACTGACCCCTTTTACAATCTGTACAGGAACAGGCTCCTAGCATTTGTAATCACTGCCTTTCGTCTCTGATCATAGCTTGTTCTTCTTAGGTAGCTTAATGCTTGTTTGTATTGATATTCCACAAAAGGACTCGCTCATGAAGCAACCTTGACATTAAAGATGAAGACTGCTGTGAGAGCGGTGGGAGGTCGTAACATTACCACATGTGTTGTCTTAGTCACATCAAACACTTCTTCACGTATAAAATGTTTATAGCATCAAATAAGTGACCCTATAATAACAGTCTTGGGAACTTTTTCAAACAAATTAAATACATAACTATACTTTTTGGCACACATTACAATTATGTCTAGAAATCTATGCCAATCAAGGCATAGATACTTTATGAGTGTATTTTACTTGTGACTTTTAAAATGTTTTCTTATATTTAGATATTTCTAGTGATAACAGTGTACCCTTGCTCATAATTGGTGATATCGACTCTTAGGAAGAAAATTGTTTATGTAAAGTTTTATCACTAGCTGAATCTCGAGGGAAGCTTCATTTTTGTCACCTCCGTAGAAACAAATCATTTGATCATTAGTGAGATAAATCAAAGAAACTTTAGTAACTTTTATCAGGAACTACAATTGCCTGGCAGCTTGCAGCACATTGCTCCCCGGGCGCCACTCTTGAACGTCCAGGAGGAGGAGGAAGGCTGGGTTTCTGGGGGCAGAGGGCGAATTGGAGTTTTGAGGCTTAGAGGACGTGGTCCTCGGCTTGAGACAGCCCACACATTTACAACACTTAAAATTGTTTCGACAACGTTTTCCCATGACTTTATTATAAGCGGTTAGTACTACCTGGGTGGGCGAAGAGGTGATGCAGTGCAGGATCTCAACTTGTAGATTCCATTTGTGAATTCAAGGCAACAACTTCAGCTCTAATTGTCCATCGCCCATGGGAAAGAGCATTCAGGGAATCATGCCTATGGGTGGTTCTTTTTGTTGGTTTCATTTTTCTTAACTGGAAAATTCTGAATTAAATAATGATCACTCCGCCATATACTCATCACCTATATTTAATGATTATCACCCTTTTCCCTGTTGGTATCATCTACTTTAAAAAGCATGTTATCATTTGTCCTATAAACATTCAGGACACTTTCCTAATTAATTACAATACCATCATCAGAGCTGATAAAATTAACAATTCTTTAATCTCATCTAATGACCTAGTCCATAATTTTAGGTTAAAAGTTCAAAATGTCTTTCATATAAAATTGTCCCTCTTCCAAACTTTTGCTAAGACATTGACTTGTTAGAGAGGCCAGTGGTCTTGTACAGTGTCCAGCTTCTGCCTTTATGTGATTGCGTCTCCCTGGTGTTCTTAACTTGTTCCTATCACCTGTGCTTCCTGAAAATGAAAACTTAGAACATTGTGGGCAAGACTACTTCATGAATTCTTCATACTTCACAGGTGAGGCTATGTGCTCTACGCTGCAGTTCATTCAAATATAATATCTCATTAATGTGAATAAGACACATCACTCTTGACAATGATAAAACTGACCAGTTGTCACGAGATCATGTCAGGCTGTTTTCCCCTGCTGCAGTGGGATGTCTTCTTGCAAGGATAGCAAGTGGTAGTGCTTCGCTAGTCTCAGCATCAATGGACAGTTCCTTAAGGAGGTCTGTGTGTAATGGCTAAGAGCTTCCCTGCTAACTGAAAGGCTGGTTGGTGACCTATTTCCGTACAGATTCAAGCTGAGAGGACCCAATGGGCAGTCCCACTCTGTCACAGGGGTACCACGAGGAGCCATAACTTGACGCAATGGCGCCCAACAGCACAAAAAACGTTCCTTTGCTTAAACAACTTTAATGGGTGGAGAGGTGATGATCCTTTAATGTATCCTTCATTCAACATTACTGTCAGATATTTTCTCTAAAGAACTTTCCTTTATGAGCTGTATCGTTACTTTTAATTAGTGTTTGGATGGAAGAAAAAAAATTATTTTTTGGAAGCAAAATTTTTGTTAAGCTGTTATATGTTTAAATGTTCGAAAGGATGAATAAATGTTTGTTTGTTTCCTTTCAATAACTAACTGACAAGAAAGAGTCCATGCAATAACCACTGTTGTTGCTGTCGAGATGTTTTGCATCTTTACTATATGTTGTATGAAGAGGCTTAACAGAAGTTGGTGGAAAAATTGAATTAAAAGATCATTGAATTTTCCAGCCACTTTTCAGTAATATTTTAAATATATAAGATACTTCCATGACTTAACAATCAGAACACTATACAAAGAGACACTCTGAAAATCTAGTTCTCACCTTATCCCATCCCTTGCTCTCACAAGTGCTTTCATTGCAGTCTTTTATATTTAGTTCATTTTTCTAATGTTTCTTTCTGTAAATAATTTATCCTAAATTTTATTGTAGAAAATGTAGTCAGATACACATTGATTTTGAACCTTGCTTGATTCACTGAACGCAGTGGTTCTCAACCTGTGGGTCCCGACCCCAGTGGGGGTCGAATGAGCCTTTCACAGGGGTCACCCAATTCACAACAGTACCAAAATGACAGTGATGAAGTAGCAATGAAAATAATGTTATGGTTGGGGGGTCACCACAACATGAGAAACTATGAAAGGGTCACAGCATTGAGAACCACTGACTTAAGGTATCTCAACTTAAGGTTGAGAACCACTGACTTATCATGACATATCACTGGACAGATTTCCTCATTTCATTTTACACTTGCATATATTCTCTTTTGTGTGATGATATGAGAACTTTTCCAGCTACCCCTTTACTGATGGGCACTGACAGCATGCTGGACTGCCCAGCCCACAGAGTAAGTAACGCTGAGTGCGTTGGGGCAGGAGGCTGGCTTGTGGAGTGGTGTGGCTTTGGGCACTTAATTAGGGGAGTTGAATTTGCTGAGCCAGGGAGCTGGAGGTGAGTGCTTTCCTGCTGAGGCAAATAGCAGAGTGATGTGCCCTCTGGGCATTGGTCAGTAGCATTGGTCAATAGCCCTCAGGGCATTGGTCAGTAGCATTGGTCAATAGCCCTCTGGGCATTGGTCAGAAGCCTAAAGGGGCTCTTAACTCCCTTAATAAATTCCACAATCATGTATGGTCTGTGAGCTCTGGGTTGCCATTGAAAAGAGCTGTGGATGCCAGCAATAGGAGCCCTGGTGGCATAGTGGCTACTCGTTGGGCTGTGATCCACATGGAAGAAAGTAAAAGGAAACAGAAGAAAGAACTAGGAGTCAAAAGACATTTATAGAGGTATGACTATAGGCATGTACAAATGTAAATATATTAATATATAATAATAGGGATATAAGCCTGTGTATATATATTTATATGTTAATTTTAAAGGAAATAAACCTACATTGGGCCTCTATTCAAGTACTTCTTCAATGCAAGAACACTTTGTTCTAATAAGCAGGCCTCACCTTTCCGATATGATCGCTGAAACAAAATGAGTGCATAAGTAAATGTGGTGAAGAAAGCTGATAGTGCCCTGCTATTAAAAGATATAGCATCTGGGGTCTTAAAGGCTTGAATTTTAACAAGCAGCCATCTAGCAGAGAAGCAACAAAGTCCACATGGAAGAAGTACACCAGCCTGTGTGATCATGAGGTGTTGACAGGATCAGGTGTCAGGCATCAGGCATCAGAGGACCCAAAACAATCATATCTATGAGAACAATGGGGGTCAGAGTGGAGACCCAAAGCCCATCTGTTGACAATTGGACATCCCCTCACAGAAGGGTCACAAGGACTGGATGGGTCAGCCAGAGTACAGTATAACACTAACGAAACACACAATATTCGTCCAGTTTTTTTAATGCTACCACCCCCCCCACACCACCACTATCATGACTCCAGTTCTACCTTATAAACCTGGCTAGACCAGAGCATGTACACTGGTACAAATAAGAGTTCTCAACAAATGGAATCCAGGACAGATAAAGCCCCCAAGAACAGTAATGAGAGTAGTGATACTATGAGAGTAAGGGGCAGGAAGGTAGGGGGAGAAGGAGGAGACCACTCCCCCTAGGGGGATGAACAACAGAAACATGGGTGAAGGGAGACAGCAGACAGTGTAAGATATGAAAACATTAATAATTTATCATTTATCAAGTGTCACAAGGGGGGCTGGGAAGAGGAGCTGATACCAAAGGCTCAAGTAGAAAGAAAATATTTTGTTTGAAAATGATGATGGCGACATATGTACAAAGGTGCTTGATACAATTGATGTATGGGTTATAAGAGCTATAAGAGCACCCAATAAAAATATTTATTTTAAAAAAGAAGAAGAAGAACCCATACTAAGTAGATCTTAACAGAAATGAGAAGTATGTCAGCAGCATGGCCTCAAATTCCAGACCGCATAATTCAGAAATGCCTTTTTCCAACCAATTTGGGGGGGAGGGGGGGTGTTCTCCAATTTGTTGTATGAGGGACATCTAAAGTTTGGCCTCATCACTGATCATGATGAACTGAATGATATCAAGGGCAACCTAAAGGCTGTAGAAAAGGAATTTCTGATGTTTGCTGATAAGGAAAATATGTTCATTCTCGAAAATTGAGTCCTAAACCAAAGAAAGTTTCCAAAAGGCCTCTCCTGGAACTGTTTCAATGTGGAAATGTCATTAATAAAACAATCAAGTTGGCAATAGATTCTTTTGTCAATGAAAGACACCCCAAAACAGAGACAGAGCAAACCTGCCCCCCTATCTCTGCTCTCGTCTCCAAGAAGCAAAGTTAACTCCAGACCCTTCTTCCAATCAACCGAGAACCAGCAAGTGACTGACACTTTCTTCTGAAGGATGTGTATAAGGGGACCAGCAGCAATAGTTCATGCAATAACCGTGGATCAAAGATTTACCTGGGACAAGACGGACTCCCGGTTGGACCTGATTGTGCCTTCAGGGCAGGAATGCCACTGACCACTCAGGACCATTTTTGACAAGGGTCTACAACAGTGGTTCTCAACCTTCCTCATGCCACGACCCTTTCATACAGTTCCCCAACCATTAAATTATTTTTGTCGCTCCTTCATAACTGTCATTTTGCTACTGTCAACATAATGTAAGTTGTAATGTGTCTTCCGATGGTCTTAGGCGACCCCTGTGAAAGGGATCAATGCTCAGTGACTAAGATACCTTTAAGAAAATGTGTGCTCAAACTTCCTTTTCCCAAGGCCTGAACCGTAGCCCCTGCCATTTATTGGTAATCACTTGCCCACAGGTTATCACCAGGATGCACTTCTCTCTTCACCAGATTTAATATGGAAAAGAAAAAATTTAAATACACAGCATGATAACCCGTTACTCTTATACTCACAATGGTCAGTTTATTGTAATAGATGAAACGAGAGGGATGCGGGGCCACTTCAAACCCACTGAAACTCCGTGCCTCCATTTAATTAGTAGAACCCCCAAGATTTTTGTCTGCCCCTCTTTAGCTAAGAGCACTGAAAGGAAGACCATGAGTAATGTAGCTTACAACTTTTAAAGATCTGCAGATCCATATGTAGGGGACACAGCACCAATAGGACCCACTTTTTAACTTCTCCACGATGGCATCCTGATGTCCCAGTATCCCAGGGAAGAGGCAGCCCTAAGTGCAGAAGTATGAGCTGTCGGAGTCGGGAGAGACCAGTCCCTGGAGAAGGACATCAATCTTGGCAACAGAGAGGGGCAGTGAAAAAGAGGAAGCCCTCAACGAGATGGATGCATTGATACGATGGCTGCAACAAGGGCCCGAGGCCGAGGAACCACGGCGAGGAGGGAGCAGGCCTGGGCAGTGTTGCTTTGTGTTGTGCTCTGGGTAGGAACCAACTGGATGGCAACTGACAACAACAACCCTTCCCAGAGGACATTGCACTCCTGGATGCACACACATCTAACGGGTAGTGCTAGTGCCTTCGAGGGACTCATCAGGTGCCTTTGAAGTCATCTGGTAGTTTGGGCAACAAAACCAAGAACATGGTGGTCAAGTGGACTGGGTACGATTTTCCAAATACATTCTTGTAGGACCCCCTTGCTGCTCTCAAAAATGAACCAGTACGTTGTCTTGATAAACAAACAAACACGCACCTGGGTGCAACTTTTCAGGCATTTTCTCACCAAATAAAATTTTCTATTAAAAATATTCTTTGTACTAACACCTCATCCCCATCCATGATTCTTTGATGTCTTTCAAGAAAGTCTATCAAAGTTACCCTCTGAGGTCCAGAAACATAGTCGTTATAACCCTCTGGGATGACCTCTTGGTTTTGAATGTAGTCAGTGTGTTGACTGGATTTCTTAAGACAGCTTAATGAGACAACGACACGCGTAGTACTCCGAGAGTCCCCTGGCATCATCCTCTGCTTGCAGAGCCACGTTTAAACGCGTGCTTGTATGAACTGGAGCCCTGCATAGCAGTTGTATAGCAGTCCTTTTTGACTGGCCCTGTTTCTTCCCTCTCACTGGATTAGGAGAGGCAGAGGCTAAATTTACAATGTACAGAAGGTCGATTTGGAGATAGCATAAAGGATGATTACGTTTTTATGAGTTTTTTCCCCTAAAATCTTCTTAATTATTTGATACTGCATTTGATGATTATACCGTGGGTTCAATAGGTTTGGGAAGACAGACTGAAAAATCTGGAATATATAAATTAATGATTTATCATTTTTTGCTAGGAATTGCAACTTGAAGGGCTATGCTAACGTGAACCCACCCACTCACTGTCCTGTTTATTTTTTTAAAAATCATTTTATAGGGGCTCATACAACTGTTATCACAATCCATACACACATCAATTGGGTAAAGCACATCTGTACATTCATTGCCCTCATCGTTATCAAAACATTTCCTCTCCACTTAAGCCCCCGGCATCAGGTCCTCATTTTTCCCCTCCCTCCCGGCTCCCCCTCCCTCATGAGCCCTTGATAATTTATAAATTATTATTTTGTCATATCTTCCCCTGTCTAATGCCTCCCTTCACCCACTACTGTCCTGTTTCTTTCAGTAGCTCTTCTTCTCTTAGCAAGCCAAAAGATTGTCTTCTGATATGCGTTCATGAACCGTTCGGCTTCTGTATGGACTTGAATTTCAGAAGATTTTACAGAAAAAATATGTGTTCATTCACTAGAATAAATATAGAGATTCGTCAATACCCTATAAGTATGGGTCTACATAAAGAAACATGTTTCTGAGACGTTCAAAGTAGTATATTGAAGACATGACATGGGGACCACACCTGACCTCTTCCAGCTCCAAAGGCTGCCTGTCACAAGACAGAGTCAGACATGCCTCTGCTCTCCACCTCTTTACCCGACTCTGATACCTTATGGCCTCTTACTTCCCCACACTCCACTTTTCTGACAATTCATTGCAATGGCCAGAGGAAACGCATAGAGGATGCGCATGATCATGGAGTTTTTATTAGGGAAGTTACCAGGTTACAATTCATATGAGAAATGCTCCGGACACAGATGTTCTATCAGGACAGTGTCTTCTCTGCCATGGTAACAAGCAGGTCTCTCGCTGGTCCTCGGCCTCATTGCCTGGTCTTTGTCCTGCTCAGACAATGTTACAAAGCTCTTTCAGAGCTGCTGATAAATGTCCAAAAGGCATGTCACTCTGCCACAAGCCTTGCAGGAGGACAACAGCTCCAGCTCTGTGGGTCAGCAAATTCAGCGCCCCCAAGTAAGTGCCCAGAGGCACCCTATTCCGCAAGCCAGCCTCCTGCCATACAGCACGCTGCTTTACTGGCTCCGTGGGCTGGGAAGTCCAGCACCCTGTCTCCAGCTCTGGATCCCAGGTTTTCTGTTGCCGCTCCTTTGCCACTCTTCTCCTGTCACAGCTGTCTGCTGGATCAATGAGCTTCAGTAGACAGGGATCTTGGAGTTCAAAGAACATGCTCTTCGCTTTTGCTGGTTGTAAGATGTACTTTACTTGCTTTTAACATTGCTGAGTTTATACCCAGAAGGAAAGGCAACAATTAACCCTGTTAACAATCATTCACAGCTGAATTCTTTCAGTGGCTTCCCCATTTTCTCTTACTCGGACCTATCAGGAACATCAGAGACTACGTCTAGAAGAGCCACATTAAATAGTCAACTGTCCTGTATGCAAGAGTCGTGGTTTTATTTTACCTTATAGCTATATAACAAGATAAGCAATGCAGAATTGGCCTATGTATGTATATATTTATTAATGGTAAGAGATGTTATTAGTAATCCAAATTAAGTGTTATTGAAGTACACTGAGTTTCTTGTAGATGTTTTCTTTTACACAGTTTTATTGAAGCATAAGTCATATATCCCCCAAAAGCACATATTTGAAGTATTTAACACGTTTTTATATAAGGAGTCTGGTGTGGTGCAGCCGGTAAGCATTACATTGTTACCCAAAACGTCAGCAGTGCTTTGGCAGAGGGGTTCAGGCAATCTGGTTCTGTAAAGATGACTCACTGAGGACTCATAGCAGCCTTTTGGGGAAGGGTATAACTGCCTCTGTGGGTTTCTGAGACTAACTCTTTATGGGAGTAAAATGCCCCACCTTTCTCCTGTAACTTGGCTGGTGGTTTCCACCTTCTGACCTGGAAGTAAGCCACTCAACCAAGATTACAGTCTTGGAAACCCTATGGGAACTTAGATGGTCACTATGAGTTGGTATTGACCGAAAGGCAATGGGTTACTTTGTTTTAAGTTTACCCTAGTGTATCTATGTGTGTAACATTATCACAAGAAAGATGATTAACATATTGATCACCCCCAATGTTTCCTCATACCCATTTTTAATTTCCCCATTCTTCCACTCCCCACCACACCTGCTCCACCTCTCTACCCAAACAAATATCTAGAGTAAAGGAGATTTGAAGCAATTAATGGAAATCACAGGCTATAATCTTCAGTATGGACTACCATTTAAAGAAGACAAAAATCTTTACAACTGGACCCATATCCAACATCATGAAAAACTGAGAAGCTATTGGAATTGTCAATGATTTAATCTTATTTGGATCCACAATCGATGCTCATGGAAGTAACAAACAAGAAATTAAAAGACACGTTGCATTGGGCAAATCTGGAGTAGGTTTCTTTAAAGTGTTAAAAAGCAAATATGTCCCTTTGAGACGACATCACAGGAACATGCAAGTTACTAGAATACAACACCCTGTCAGACAAATGGTGGTCTTCTTGACAAAAACAAACCCAAAACTTTTATTTGCACATAATCCACATATCATACAAGTCAGTAGTTCAATCATATTAGGAAGAGTTGTGTGATCATGACCACATCACATTTAGAACCTTTTCTCCTTTGGTATTCATTGTATTAGCTCGCCAATTCCTCACAACTTCTCCTTCCATATCCCGCCCCAACATTAATCTAACTGTTGTCTTTAGAGTCACCCATCCTGGATTTCATATACAGAAAAACATTGCAAAACAAAACCAAAGAAACAGAAAGTTAACAACAGTAGGAAATAAAATAGAGGGAAAATCCCAATTGAAAAAAAAGTAGAAAATACTAAAAACTAGAACAAGTTGAAAATGGGTCAAAGGGAGATGAAATGACAAGGCATTACATTTGAACCTAACTTTCTCTGCCAAAATCTACTTTCCAATGCACTCCAGATCACAGTGAGGCTATTCACATCTCTGGGCTTTGTTCAGAGGGGCCTCACTGGAGGCTTAATCCATGTGTATTTCCTCTTCACTTTTACATTTTTTGGGGGTCAAAGGGAAATCAAATAAGATAGGACATTTTAACCTAGCCCTGTTTACTATAATTATCTTTACAATGCTCCGTCTGATAGGAAGGCAATTCACATTCCTCATGCATGGTCGGAGGGTATTCTCTGGGGCTTGATCTATGTGTGGATTCTGCAAAAGGATGTTAGGCTTCCGCTGTCATCCACGGACATCTGCAAACCAGGGGTTCGCAATTTAAACTTGGATACCATTCCCTCATTTGGATTTGGATTATATTATTGGCAATTATTGGATTACACAGGCTGGTGTGCATCTTCCATGTGGACTTAATTGATGTCTCACTTAAATGACTACATGTTTGACAATAGCCAAGCGCTATTATCTATGACAGCTGGGCACTATCTAGTTTCTTCACTATATTGTATATTCTATGGTGCAAATGGTGGTCTTTTGCATCAATGTCTAATAAGTATGATCTATTCTTGCCTTCTTCTCATCAGGCCCAGCCCTCCAAACTACCAATGAGGGAAAATGGGCTTGGGGATTACTTTTTCGTTATTTCTACTATTAATTCGATCAGGGGGGAAAAAAACCTATCCTTTAAAATTACATTTCCCTTCTGATATGTATTGTGAATATTCATGAGTATAAATTTGTCAACTGTTGGTAGCTAATTTGAACATTTGACTTATGGCCAGAATTATTCTTCCCAACATATGAATACTTGCTTGGCTAGACTAGACATTGCCTTGGAAGGAGCTTTCCCTTCATTGCAGCAAGTGTAGAGATTGTTGTTAGTTTCCAGCACTAGCATGATCTCTGAAACCACAAACAATGTCTTTAATATTTACTCATTCTATGTCACTTTGATGACTAAGGACCTAAGTGGCTTAGTGGTTACACATTGGGCTGCTAAGCATTACATCAGCCACCCCTCGGGAGAAAGACAGATCTTCCTACTCCCATAAAGAGTAACCGACTCGGAAACTCTCAGTGAGGGGTTCTACTCTGGCCTGTGGAGTCACCTGAATTGGCATCCGCTTGATGTCAGTGAGCTTGGTTTTTCCCGTTAGGTCATTTTGATGACTTAGACAAGCCTTACCCAAACAATTGTATTTTTTAAAAAATCATTTTATTGGGGGCTTGTACAATTCTTATCACAATCCATACATCCATCCATTGTGTCAAGCACATTTGTACATTCGTTGCCATTATTATTCTCAAAACATTTGCCTTTTACTTGAGCCCTTAATATCGGCTCCTCATTCTTCCCCCTCCTTCCCCTCTCCCCCCTCCCTCATGAACCCTTCACAATTCATAAATTATTATTATTTTGTCATATGTTACACTGTCTGATGTCTCCCCCCGCTCACTTCTCTGCTGTCCATCCTCAGGGAGGAGGCTAGACGTAGATTCTTGTAATCGGTTGCCCCTTTCAACCCCACATTCCCTCCACCCTCCAGGCATCACCACTCTCATCACTGGTCCTGAAGGGGTCATCTGTCCTGGATTCCCTGTGTTTCCAGTTCCTATATCTACCACTGTACATCCTCTGGTCTAGCCAGATTTGTAAGGTAGAATTGGGATCATAATAGTGTGAGGGGAGGAAGCATTTAGGAACTAGAGGAAAGTTGTATGTTTCATCATTGCTACACTGCACCCTCACTGGCTCGTCTCCTCCCTGTGACCCTTCCATGAGGGATGTCTAATTGCCTACAGATGGGCTTTGGGTCTCCACTCCACACACCCCCTCATTCACAATGATATGATTTTTTTTGTTCTGATGATGCTTGATACCTGATCCCTTTGACACCTCATGATCACACAGGCTGGTGTGCTTCTTCCATGTGGGCTCTTTTGCTTTTGAGCTAGATGGCCACTTGTTTCCTTCAAGCCTTTAAGACCCCAGATGCTGTATCTTTTGATAGCCGGGCACCATCAGCTTTCTTCACCACATTTAATTCTGCACATGACAAGTTCATTGACACTGTCAATGCTGGGAATGGGAAGCTTAGTGTTAGCGAGATGACCATCTCCATCTTCCAAGAATGAGATCCTGCCAACATCAAGTGAGGCGAAGCTGGTGCCGAGTAGGTAGTAGAGTCCACTGGTATGTTCATCATCATAGAGAAGGCTGGGGCTCACTTGAAGGGTGGTGCCAAAAGGGTGATCATTTCTGCCCCTTCTGCCAATGCCTCATGTTTATGATGGGCATGGATAAGTAGTATGACAACTCCCTCAAAACTATCAGCAATGCCTGCTGCACTACCAACTGCTAGGCCTCCTAGCCAAGGTCATCCACAACAAATTTGGCATAATGGAGGGACTCATGACCAAAATCCACGCCATCACTGCCACCCAGAAATCTATGGAACACTTTGGTGTGATGGCAGTGGTTGTGGCGCTGCCTAGAACAGCATCCCAGCATCTACTAGCACTGCCAAAGCTGTGGGTAAGATAATCCTGGAGCTAACTGGAAGACCCTACTAGTTTCTTACCAAAGTAAGTGTAGGAAATTGTCTTGGTGGGCTAGGTTATTCCATTGAGCCCGTTGTTCCCCCAACTATGGTACCGAGTCCCCAGACCTGGCACATCATTTCCTTAAGGTATTGGGTTATGACTAAGAAGTTTATATACACTTGCCCCATTCACTGTACTATTGCATAGATATATGAAGAGCTCTTTTTGATGATGAATGCAATACCCCTTCACTTGAATTTACTATTCCAAGCATAGTAAACTAAATGATGTTGGATTCAAAATGGACAATACAGGCTATTCCCACTCACTAATGCCTAATATTGATCTTTACGCATCCCATTCTAGTTTTGATGACTTCAATTGTTCCTAAATTCATATTTTGCACATTTCACATTCTGGTTATTAGTGAATATTTGAACCTGTTTCTTTAATTTATGTCTTGGCCCATGAGCAATAATTGCTCCAAAAGTATCACTCCATCTACATCATGAACATTTAGTATCATTTTTTCTAAAAGAAGTTAAAAATGTTTTGAGTGGCTTCCAACTTGAGGGACTTATATCATGACACTGTGTCAGACAATATCCCACTACGATTCTCACAAGGCCAGTGCCTTAGAAGGGGTCTGCCTATCCTTTCCCTTTTGTCTGTTCAGCGCCACTGAAAATTGTCCCCTTGTAACCATGCTGGTATTTGAACTGCCAGGGGCATCCCTCCCAGCATGATAGATGGCTTTCAGAAAGGGAAAAATAAAGATCAAGAGTTGAATAATATCAGTGGATAGAGAATATTGTGCCTAAGAACAGATAAGGAAAAAACAAATGATAGATTTAATTGAAACAGTATAAGAGTACTTCCCTAAGACAATGCAATAAAGCATGGTAGAACCACTCCTTAGGGTTTCTTCGACTGTAAATATTTAGGGGTAAAAATTCTCATCTTTCTCTCACAAAATGGCTGGTGGGTTTGAAATGCTGACACTTTTGTTATATATATATATATATATATAAATGTCAGAAGGGCTTCTTCCATGAGCTGATACAATATTTGAATCCTTGTTTGAAAATTACACTGTAAAACACCTAAGGGTTTGTCATTACTAAGGCATTCTTAAAAAATTTTTTTGATTCAAACTGTTAACCATCTGTAAGACACAATTTAATAATAGTATTCATTACAGAGAAGAGTCCCAGTGGCGTAGTGGCTGCACACAGGGCTGCACGCCACATTATCAGGAGTTCAAAACCACTGCTCCTCTGGAGAAAGGTGGGGCTTCCCACTCCTGTTAACAGTGACAGTTCAGGTACTCCTGACAGGGGCAGCTCTAGCCTGTCCAGTAGGTTTGATGATATGAGTTGGCCTTGACTCGATGACAATGAGTTTGGCTTTTGTTTGTTTGTTTATTCATTATGGTGTATCACTTGTGTGAACAGTTGAGTCAAATTACCACAAAAAGCAAGCAAGGGAAAGAGGAAAGAACCTAATTGCACAAGCATAATCTCGGTATCTCAGCATACATGGGAAGTGATGGCTTAACTGTGGGCTTAAGGCACAGGCTGAACAAAATGTTCAAAAGGAGCATGGCACCGTTATTTCTATAGTGTTTTTCTGAGCATTTCTCCAGTAACCAGTCCTCATATCTGTACTTCTAGAAAAAATTAATTACATGACCAGATCCCCCACAGTACTTGAAAGGCAGGAATCTGTAGAAATATGACACTGATGTTATTTCAAACATACGTTGTTTTAAAATTTAATTTTAGCAACCTCATTTCTGCCATATCCTTTTCATTAATTTTAGGGTGGTACAATCGAGTCAGCTCTGGTTCATAGCAATCCTTTGTGTAACCAATGGAAACATTACCTAGTCCTGCCCCAGCCTCACAATTATTGTTGTTTCCACCCCTTGTTGCCATCACAGTGGCGATCCATCAAGTTGAGAGTCTTCATCTTTTTTGCTGACATCCTACTTTAGCAAGCATGATGAACTTTCCCAGGCACTGATATTTCCTGATAACATGTCCACAGTCTCGCCATCTTGTTATTGCTGTTGAGTACCATCGAGCTGCTTCTGACCCACATTGACTTCTAGCACAACTGAAGGAAACACTGCCCAATCCAGTGCCATCCTCACACTGGTTCCCAAGCCTGAGCCCACTGCTGCAGCCAGCAAGGAGATGCCAATCCATCTCCTTGAGGACCTTCCTCGTTTTTCTGCCCCTCTACTTTAGCAAACTTCATGTCCTTCTCCAGGGACTGTTGTCTCTGGGCAATATGACCAAAGTGTGTAAGACAGTCTTGCCAATCTTGCCTGTAACGATCACTCTGGTTATACGTCTTCCAAGACAAATATGTTGTCCTATTGGCAGTCCATAGTATTTTGCCAGAAATATTCTTCAAAGCATTGATTCTTCTTTGGTTTTCCGTAGTCAGGGTCCAATGTTCACGTGCATCTGAAGTGATTGAAAATGCTATGCCTGCGGTCAGGCACACTGCGGTCCTCAAAGTAACACCCTTGCTTTTCAAATACTCTAATGAAGTCTTGTGCAGCAGAACTACCCAATGAAATGTGTCTTTTGATTCCTTGGCTGCTGTTTCCATGAGCATCGATTAAAGTTCTAAGGAAGACAAAATCCTTGGCAACTTCCATCTTTTCTCCATACATCACGATGTTAGCTATTGGTCCAGTTGTGAGAACTTTGGTCGCCTTTACAATGAGCCTTGATCCATGCTGAAAGCTGCACTCCTTGAGCTTCATCAGCAAGTGCTTCAGGGCCTCCTCCCTTTGAGCAAGCAAAGAATAACCTGCATATCTCAGGTTGTTAATAAGCCTCGCTCCAATCCGGATGTAGTGTTCTTCATCATATAATCAAGTTTCTCTGATTATTTGTTCAGTATAAAGAACTAATAAATATACTGGGAGAATACAGCCCCAACATGCACCTTTTCTGATTTTAAACCATGCGGTATGCTGTTGTTTTGGACACACAACTGCCTCTTAATTTGTGTACAAGTTCTGCATGAGCTCAACGAAGTGTTCTGCAATTCCCATCCTTCTCAAAGCTATCCATAGTTTTTATGAAACACACAGTTAGATGCTTTAGCATAATCCATCAAACACAATTAAATATCTCCGTGGTATTCTCTGCCTTTATCCTCTGGCACCATTGCTGACGGTGTTAGACTTCTATTCATTAGGCCTTCATATTTGCCAATGCTTCCGCACTAAGCATAAGGTGTTCAGGGGCAGCTTCCTCCAAAGTGGGCAGCGGAGTCCTTCTTCATAGTCCGGGACCTCTGCTGAAATCTCTTCTCTCTGGAGACCCTGCTGGCGTTTGATATACATTTGACATAGCTTCCAGCATCAGAGCAACACACAAACCACCGCAGATAAGTGGGAACCCTCTATCTTAGGAATGGGTAATTTGGAAAACAGGGATGTACAACATCCAGTCTATTCTTAGTAATGCACGTCTTTGGACGGCACGGCCAGAAAAGTCCTTAGAAGAGTGGATGCCAAGACTTTGTCTCACTTACTTTGAGCATGTTGTCAGCCAGGGCTAATCTCCGCAGAAAGAACCAGGCAGCATGTTGGCAAAGTAGATGGTCAGAGAAAGCAAGGAAGACCATCCGTGAGGTGCACCGATGGGCTCCAGCAGAGCCCTAGTTGTGATGAGGGTGCAGGACCGGGCAACAGTTCCTTCTGTTATATAGTCCCTCTGTTTTGGAACCGATTTGGCAGCTCCTCACAGTAGCAAGCTGTCCTTCAACTGGAGATATGCAGCTAGGGAGACTTGAAGCACTTGCTGATGGGGATCGTGGATTGCAGCCTCCGTATGGGTTTCAACTCGATGTAAAGGAAACAAAAATCCTCACAACTGGACCAGTAGGTAACACTATGGTAAGCAGAGAAAAGATTGAAATTGTCAGGGATTTTGTTTTGCTTGGATCCACAACCAATATTCATGGAAGCAGCAATCAAGAGACAAAACAGCACATCACATTGGGTATATCTGCTGCCCAAGACGTCTTTCAGGTGTTGAAAGGCTGGGGTATTACTTTGGGAGTCCATCTAACCCAAGCCATGGTATTTTCATTTGCCTCATATGAATGTAAATATTGGACATTGAAAAAGGAAAACTGAAGGAGAATCAATACATTTGAATTGTGGTGCAGAAGAAGAATCTTGAGCATACCACGGACTGCCAAAAGGACAAATAAATCTGTCTTGGAAGAAGTAGAGGCAAGGATGGTGAGACTTCGTCTCATGTATTTGAACATGTTGTCATGAGAGACCAGTGCCCGAGGAAGGACATCCTGCTTGGGAAAGGGTGGGGACTGAGAAAAAGATGAACGTCTTCAAGAAGATGGATGGACACAGTGGCTGCCAACAATAGGCTTGGGTGTAGGAATAATTGTGAGGATGGCGCAGTGTTTTGGTCTTTGTACATAAGGTCGCTGTGAGTCAGAACTGAAAGAACAATATCTAACAGCAATAACAGCAGCACACTCTGAGATACGAAAGAAGAAAGTAAGAGTTGCCCTCTTACTCTTTCCTATAAACACTTCCATGTTGAGAATTTGGGAATGCATTGCTCTCATCAAATTTATAGGAATCATCATCACTGTTTTTATTAGTAAGGAATATTCCTTTTTCAAATTGCACTCAAATCATGGGTTGCATCTATTTCAGGATACCTCATTGGATTTCCATAAACCTAAAACCAGTGGATTCAGACTGCTTCATGGAATCTCAAGTATTCTTCCATTAGGGATAGCATGTCATAAGAAAAACATCTCCTTTAGGAACTGGGCCATCCCTGGGCACTGGAGCTTTAGTAGGATGTCTGGCAGGGAGGTGGAAAGCAGTATGGAAGCAAAAGAATGGACTGTAGAAAGTCTTCATGTTTTCTTACCCTCTAATTCTATCATCCATGAGAATAACCCCTCAAGGGGGGAAATGGTGACCAGAAGCTAAAGCACTCAGTGATATTTCACAAATATTGTAGAATTATAGCACAGTGAGATGGACTGACACAGTGGCTGCTGCATCAGCGAGCTAGGGCACGGGGACAATTGGGACTATAGCACTGGACCGTGCAGTGCTGAGCATAGTGTTGCTGTGGGTTGGAGCTGAGTCACTGTCACCTGAAGATAACAACATAGCACATTTCAGATTTGAACAATGGAAATCATGCAATGAAAAATGGATATTTATGTATGTTAGTAGAAAAATACATCTTTTTCTTAGGGTAACCTTGACAATTACTAACTTAAAACAACTAAGTTATTTTCTCAGTTTTGGAGGCTAGATGTCCAAAATCAAGGCTCTCAGGGTACATTTGTTCTCTAGCCCTTCTAACTTTTCGCAGTTGGTTCACTCCCTTGCCTTGTGGTCAGATCACGCCAATCTCTGCCTCAGTCTCCCCATTATCATTTCCTCTATGTGTCTCTTATAAAGAGTGGACCTACATGATCCTGGATGATCTTCTGATCTAAGTTCGTTAGCTTAATGACATTTAAATGGTCCCTTCTCCAAATAACGCTACTTGATAGATCCCTGAAATTAAGACATGGACATATTTTTTAAATGGGGGCCACTGTTCAACCCATTATAAAAAAATAAAGAAGTTATTTCCTTTGTAATTTTTCCCCTCCCTGCTATTAATGTTGCCATATGGTTTAGCTTTGTGTTTATACCATTATTGTCACAATTCTATTACAAGAATCATTCAGAAAGGTCATGAAAAAAATCTACTTACTTATCATTCATTTCCCCCTAATATTTATGAAGCCTCTTTGTGTAGTATTATTTCTTTGACTTGACGCAAGTAACAATGGACAATGACGAACTGGAAAGGAAGCCTTTTTTTTTAAAGATCATTTTATTGGGGGTTCTTACAGCTTTTAAAGCAATCCATACATCAATTGTATCAAGTATATTTGTACATATGTTACCATCTTTATTTTCTAAACATTTACGGCCTAAGAGCCCTTGGTATCAGCTCCTCTTTTTACCCTCCCCCTCCCACCCTCATGCCCTCTTGATAAATTATAAATTATTATTTTTTCATATCTTACACTAACCGCTGTCTTCCTTCCCCCACGGTTTCTTCCTCCCCTCCTCCCCCCACATTCTCCTGACCCTCTTGGTATCCTTACTCTCATTTCTGTTGCTGACAGGTTTATCTGACCTGAACTCTGTTTCCTGAGCTCTGATCTGTACCTGTGTACATGATTCCTTCCGGCTAGCTTGCAGTGAAAGGTAGGATTGGGGTCATGATAGTGGGGGTTGACGAAGCCTCGGGGAACCAGAGGGATATTGTGTGTTTCATCAGTACTATACTGTGCCCTGGTTGACTCATCTCTTCCCTGCCACCCTTCTGTGAGGGAATGTCAAATTGGCTACAGATGGCTTTGGAGTCTCTGCTCCAAGCCCCCTCCTTCTCAACAATGTTTTTTTCTTGTTTTGGATCTTCTGATGTCTGTTACCTGATCCTGTAGACACCTCATGATCACACAGGCTGGTGTCCTTCTTCCATGTGGACTTGTTGCTAGGAAGCCATATTATATGACTTTTCACAGGGTTCCAAAATGCTTTCCACTTCATCCAAGATACCCTTAAATCTCTAGTGGGAGGAATTTATCTTTTCATAATAGCTGATTTTGGTTCATGATACAAATGAAAGGCGTTTATGAGATATTTTAAAATAAAAAAGTCATGTTTTAAAATGTACATATACAACATTACACATACAAAATTAGTTGTTGGAGATGATACACAATAGTACGGTACCCCTTCCCACCCCCCCCCCCACACACACACACACACACACACACACACACACACACACACACACACAATGAGATTATCTAGCTAGAGCAAATATCTATGTTCAACTTTTTAAATTTATTTATTGGGAGCTCTTACAGATATTATAACAATCCATAATTCCATTAGATCAAACCTAATCATACAATTGCTGACACCATCATTTTCAACACATTTTATTTTTTCTTGAACTCTTTTATATCAGTCCACCTTTATCCCCTACCTCTAGGTTCAATTTCAATCAAAAGTACTAAAGGTCAGTTATAAGAGCTATGTGAAATAATTTTGCTCATGGAAGATTCAAATTTTTATGTTTATATCTGAAATTCCTATCAGTAGTCAAGTATAAATAGCATGTTTCTCCTCTATATTGGGCTAACTTTCTATTTATCATACAACAAAACTGAGACTGTTTATGGAGGCAAATTGAAAGATACTTTAGGCTTAAGGATAGTGGGATGTACTTGAGGATATCATTCAAATTATCATCA
>NW_022111373.1:11985074-11989622 GCF_000313985.2 Echinops telfairi
GGAGCTAATATCAAGCAGTTCAAGAAGGAAGAGAATGTATTAAAACTGATTGTGGTAGTAATTGTACAGTACTGCTTGTTATTATTGAACTATGGAATGCCACGCTATCTGTATTAGCTCCCAATAAAATAGGAGAGAGAGAGAGAGCAATTTTGCTGAGCAATTCTGGGTACAAACTATCAGACTTTGTAGGTTGCTATACCAGGTTAGCTTTTTAGAAGCTGTGGAATTTTGAGCACTTTTAAAACCTTTCCCAACTTCTCATTTGCCAAGTGTTGATAGTTATAATATTGTATAACATGGGTGGTGTGAGGATTAAAGTAGAAAAGCATATAAAACTCTAGCTGGGCCAGGTTCACCGTAAGGGCCCAGAAAATGTTACAGAGAAATGTGGCTCTCATGTTCAAGATGCTTTCTTTTAAGTGGTGTATTGAAGTCTATTCTCAGTCAGCAAATGAAGGGTTAAAAATGGGTTACATGCTGAATTAATAGCCCACATTTCTGTGTTTTGAACCTACCTAGAAGCGCCTCAGGTGACCTAGTGGTTGGGAGTTGTGCTGTGGACTATGAGGTTAGCAGTTTGAACCTACGCGTCACACTTGTAGCGAAAGCTAAGGCTTTCTGCTCCCACAAAGACTTAGGTAAAGATGTTGGGAAACCAAGGGGCCCATTCAGCGCTGTCTTTATGATGGCTGGGCGTCAGAATTGATTTGACAGCAGTGCGTGTGAGGTTGGAAGGTTATGGCCATGACACCTTCAGGGACGTTTCTGCTCTACAGCCCGGAGGTGCCATGAGTTGCAATTTCGTGACAGCAACCAACAACAACCCTTAAAAAATTCACAATCTAGTAGTTCGTGGGAAACAATATAATTGCATTTGAGTGATGACTCACTTGTAGCCTTGCATCATATGAACCATCCCACACGGGGCAAGTCTGATTACAGAGCAGCACTTAATCAGCAGGTAATTTCACAATTTAATGGACTCTCCAGTGATAAGAAGATATCCCCTGGCATGTCATGTAGGAAGATCAATATAATAATAAGAATCTCATGAAAATAAAAATTTTTCCCACATGAGAATTCATGTCATGAGAATTTTGCTCACAAAAAGAAAAATACAGACTGACTCTCAATATCTTCAAGTTAATGATAACACTGCTTTAGAGAGATCTGAAAATGAATAACAGAGTATAGCCATGGTAAAAATGTTAATACTATGCATTTGTACAAATGTCAAAATATATTTTATATGTGTTTAGAAAGAATTTCTACACTCTGGAAAATATGAGTAAGCCATTTCTAAACAGCTTCTACAGCCTAATCATATGTTTATATTCAGAGGGACTGCAATTATTGTTCATAAGACTTTTTACTAGCCCCAGTACAACTTAGAAATATTAAAGGGAATTATGAAACTCTTAAAAATTTGTGGGTCTTTGAAAATGGAAAATATTTTCTATATAAAAAGAAGGAAAAGTAAATATTTAAAATGTAGCCAACCTAACCTAACCATACACCTCAATATAATTAGGTTGTGTCAAGTTAGCTGGGTCAGGGGTCTCAGTAGTTTGCCAATTAACACCCAGTAATTCTCAGTGATATGACATAACACAGTTTAATCAATTCCATAATGGGATTTGCTCTAAGCAACTAATCAGTTATAAGAAGATTAGGGTGGTATACAAGCCCCTTACTCAGGTCATAGCCCTGATACAATTGAACGGAATTTTCCTTTGCAGTGGTCATAGTGGAGGGGGTGCGGGGGTGACATATTTCCTAAATAAATGGTTGTTGTGAAAAAGAATGTTTGGTTTTTGCTGAGTCTGGACACCACATCTGGCTGACCTGGTTCTTTGGACTTTAGCCAAGGGTTTGCCATATAAGAGGAGCCAACATCAAACTGCCATCTGACTACTGACCTTGGATTCATTTGTCTGTTCTGTACCAAGACTCACCTACTGCCCTTGGATTCATCTACTTCTGGAGCCATCAGCCTGTTGAGGCTCCTTGGTCTGAACTTACCCACATCTGCAACTATGGAAGACATTTTCTTGATAATTCATTTTTCTGTGTGTGTGTGTGTGTGTGTGTGTGTGTGTGTGTGAGCATGGCTCAAGTGTGCGCACTTTGCTGGTTTTGCTTCTTTAGACAACCCAAGCTAACACAAGTACTAATTGCACTGTACACATTCATACTGTTCTTTAAGCTCTCCTCTCTCTGGAAAACAGATAGTGCTTTAACCTGAGATGAGCAGAATCATGTTCTGTTGCAATAGCCCTTTCAATTCACTCTCCACCACTCTTGTGACCTGGGTACAGAGCTCTAGGCCCCTGACACTTGAGTGAAGAACAATAGAAAAATATGAGAGTAATTTAAAAGTCCTTGGTCTGCATCAGCTCCAACAGATCTTTTCTTATGGGCTCCCTATGGCCTCCATATATTCCATTCTGTTATCATTTCTTGTTGCTTATTACCAGGACTTCTCTTCCCCCCAAGGCCAACGCCATATAAAATGAAAATGTCCCCTAAGCTCTAGTCCTTAAATCAAGGGTACAGCCCTTTCAGCAGTGGTTTTCAATACATATTTTAAAACTATGGCTGCTCGGGGTTGAAGGAGCCCTGGCAGGGCAGTGATTATGTGTTGGGCTGTGAGAGTCAATAATTTAAGGCACCAGACACTCTGTGGGGGAAAAGATGGGACTTTCCACTTCCTTAAAGAGTTACAGTCTTGGGGCTGTGAGTTAAAGTCAGGGTCAGTGGGTTTGGTTTTGGTTAGGGGTTGCTTTGTACCCCCTCTCCAAATATATTGAAGCTAACGATACATTTGTACACCAATATTCATTATTCACAGTAGTCCACAGATGAAAACAACCCAAGTAACCACCAACATAACATGGATAAGTAATGTGTAATATGTATATATGTACATAAGTATGTTACATACATGCGATATTAGAATATTATCTCACCATAAAAAGGAATGAACTTTGAAAATATGATTGCACTCAGGAAAAGAAACCAGATACAAAAGGACAAATATCATATGATCTAATTCATATGAAATAGCCCACTGCTGTCAAGTCAATTCCAACTCATAGCATCGTTGTTGGATAGAGTACAGCTGTCTCCAAGGGTTTCCAAGTCTGTAAGTCTTTGTGGGAGTAGAAAGCTCTTTTTTTCTCCTACATAAAATGTCGAGAATAATCAATTCAGAGAGACAAAAGCTAAACAGTGTTACCGGGGTCCGGGAAGAACAGGGCATATAGAACTATTGCTTCACGAGTAAAGTGCTTTCGTCTGGGATAGATACAAGTGGTGTGAAAAAGTCCCAAATACAACATGATCCACGTGGAGTTTGTGTCACTTGGTTAAATGGTACATTTTACTACAATTAAAAGAACAAGACTAAGCTGAGGTTCTAACCACTATCACTTGTGAATGTAACCTTATTGGTAACGAGAAGTCTTTGTAAATGTAATTTACTTAAAACACAGTCATACTGGATATGGGTGGTGGCCACATACATAAAGAGGGCAGTTGGCCGTGTGAAGGCAGACGTAGAGATTGGCATGTGTCGCCGGAAGCAAAGGAACCCCGAGGCTTGCTGGTGGAAGCCAGACGAGGCTAAGAATAAGCGTGTGGCCTGTAGAAATCTTGATTTTGGACATCTAGCCACCAGACGGTGAGAATGGCATAGGGCCAGCAGTGCCTCATGCTGTGGTGCATGCTTCATTATGAGTCAGAAACATCTCAACAGTCACTTAAAAGAACTGCAGCCTCCAGAAGCGTGAAAGGATACTTTTTTGTTGTTTTAAGCTACCAGTTTGTGGTACTTTGTTACAGCAGTATTTCGTTATAGTAGTTATTAGTAGTAGAAACTAATAGAATGACTCGCAGCAAGAAAGACTTTTTGCATCATAATCTAATATATGCATGCCTAAATATGTCTATCCTTAGTTGAAACAATAGCATAAAGAAACAATTGTATTGTAAGTTATGGTACATTGTGGTTTGTTGCCCTTAAGTTGAATCCATAAGTCATGGTGACCTCATGTGATCTACTACCAACAACTGCCATAGATTCCATTCTGACTCATAGCGACCCTCGGGTTTCCAATGCTGCATGACTTTCTCCCATAGTGCGTTCAAACAGCTGGCCTTGCTGTTAGCAGCCCAACATGTGCCCCACTACACCACCAGTGTGCCTTACATGATGTACATATTAGTATTTCTCATTCCATTCTATTATGGTAAAAAAAGTGTTTTCTATGCTCCTTTAAATTGATTTCATGGCCAAGTTACATATTATACCCAGTTTTGAAGCTTTGTTTCCTAATAGTAAAAGTAAATAAAGGTACTAACAGCATTTACCCCATGACAAAGTTCAAAGGCTTAGGAATGGACAAATGGAAACAGTAAACCCAGGGAGGACATGTGATCAGTGGGAGTATCTTGAGGGAATTGCAATAGAGGAGTTGAAACAAACTGTGTATGAATTCTTGAATGTGAAACTGATTATTTGCTCTGTATGGCTTCACCTAATTC
>NW_022111373.1:11990775-11992336 GCF_000313985.2 Echinops telfairi
GATTGTTTGCAACAAGTTTCCATCAATTTCCCTAGACCTTAATTAAACATTAGAAATTTTAGTTCTGCTTAATGCAGAAGTAGGCAATATTGGTAATTCTTTACAAAACTACACTAGAGGCACAGTAAAGGAATTATGGGAATCTTTAGAGATGAAAGAGGTATGAAAATGAGAAAGCTGTTGGGAAGCTGAGAAGGAGAGAAAGAACCAATCTTTGGATTTTTCCACTTTCCTAACTCAATTAGAAATAATAAAGTCAAAGAACTGAATAGAAAATTTCAAAGAGAAGCTTGAGAAGACGAAGTAAAATATTATAATGAAATGTAAAAAACCTGAATTAGAAAAGCAAAAAGGAAGAAAATACTCAGCATATCTTAAACTAAAGAACTCAAGAAAAAACTCAAGCCTTAACTGCAATATTGAAGGATTCTATGGACAAAACACTGAATGAGACAGGAAGCATCCCAAGAAGATGAAAAGAATACACAGAGTCAAAGAATTAATCCACATTCCACTGTATCAGGAGGTAGCATATAAGCAAGAACCAATGGTGCTGAAAGAAGTTGAAGCTGCACTGAAGGTATTAGCCAAACACAAGGCTTCAAGAATGGATGAAATTAAAATGTTTCAACAGGATGACGAAGCATTGGAAGCACTCACTCATCTATGCCAGGAAATTTGGAAGACAGTTACTTAGACACACACTGGAAGAGGCCCATATTTATACCCATTACAAAGAACGGTAACCCAAAAGAATGCTCAAATTATAGAACATTATCATTGATATCACATGCAAGTAAATTTTACTCCACATCATCTAACAACCATTGCAGCAGTACATTGAGAGGGAGCTGCCAGGGGTTCAGGCGGATTCGGAAGAGGACCTGGAACAAGTGATATTATTGTCTGTTGGATCTTGGCTGAAAGCAGAAAATCCCAGAAAGATGCTTTCTTATGGTTCATTAACTATGCAAAGGCATTCAACTGTGTAGATCATAATGAACTATGGATATCCTTGAGAAAAAATGAGAATTCCAGAACACTTTATTGTGCTCCTACTTAACTTGTATAGGGACTAAGAGGCAGAAAAGGTATGGACAAGGTTGTATCCTCTCATCATACTATTATTCCATCTAAATGCTGACCCAATAATCAGCAGAGTTGGTTTATATGAAAAATAATGTGGACTAAGGATTAGAGGAAGGCTTATTAACCACCTATGATATGCAAAGGACACAACCTTGTTTGCTGGAAGTAAGAAGGAATTGAAGCGCTTGCTGATGCACATCAAGGGTTACAGCTTTTAGTCAGGATTAGAGCTCAGTGTAAATAAGACCAAAATCCTCACAACTAGACCAAGGGTAACGTCAGGGTAAATGGAGGAAAGATTCATGTTGTCAAGGATTCTGTCTTGTTTGGATCCACACCAGTGCTCATGGAGGCAGCAGTCAAGAGACCCAGAGACATGTTGCAGTGGGTACATCTGCACAAGACTCTTCAGAGTATTGAAAAGCATGGACTAAGTGGTTCCTGACACAAACTGTGACATTTTCAATTACTT
>NW_022111373.1:11994485-11995345 GCF_000313985.2 Echinops telfairi
TTGGACAAAATTGGAGGACATCATCTCAGCCCAGATTGTCAATCCCTTCAAGATAAACACTTTGTGAAATGTTTTATGAAGGAATAAAGAAAAGCAAAAATTATGTTCACAGTAAAGAAAAAGACTTTGAAGACTATGATGAGGCCAAGGAGGAGTGTGGGAGGGGAATAAGGCAGGGGATCAGGAGGGAGGGTGGACGGGAGAAGGAAAAAAGAACACATCCCCGGGGCAGGGGGATGGGGTTTAATGAGATACTGCCACTTTTCTGACGAAATGAGCTGTGCAACTAAATATAGTGTTTTCTTTGTGTGCGTTTAAGGGGAAAACATAAAAAATGAATAAAATTAAAAGAGAATGAGTAAAAGGATGAGAGTCACAGCTTAAAATGCTCCAATTTCTTTACTTCTCAGACATAAACACTGATCTGAGAGGTTACAAAAGGAAGAAAAGTAACATTGAAATGAACTTTCATTCTCTTGTGACACACAGGTTAGTTTCAAAGAAAACATAAGCAGAAAGAACATTTCAATATCTATCTGGAAGTACAATATTGTCCATCATAAGATAATATATTTATGTCTATAAAGAGACCAGTTACCATGACTATTATTCAAATTTACACACCAGCCACTAAAGTCAATGATAAAGAAATGAAGGATTTTACTAACGTCTTCATTTTGAAATTGATCAAACTTGAAATTAAGATGCATCAATAACCACTTGTGAAGGGGGAGCCCATCACAAGGATGGTTATATAGCCCCCACTCCCAGGGGGATGAATAACAGAAATGTGGGTGAAGGGAGACAATGGACAATGTAAGACACGAAATAACAATAATATATAAATTGATCAAGTATTC
>NW_022111373.1:11995801-12005469 GCF_000313985.2 Echinops telfairi
CTTTACACAATTGATGTGTGTATGGATTGCGATAACAGTTGTATGAGCCCCTAATAAAATGTTTGAAAATAAATAAATAAATCTGCAAAAAAAAAACAACAAATAAAATAACCACTTGTGATTGGAATGCAAAGTTAGAAACAGAGAGGAAGGATCAATAGTTGGGAAATATGACGCTGATGATAGACATGAAACTGGAGACATGATACATTTATAAGACCAACGACTTCATTGCAAATACCTTCCTTCAATCACACGCATGGTGACTGTGCAGCTGGACCTCATGAGGTGAAGCAGACAGCAATCAAATGGACTGCCTCTGTGGGAAGAGAACATGGAGAAGATCAGTGTCATCAGTCAACAAAAAGACAGGAACCAACTGTGCAACAGATCCTCAATGACTCATATGCAAGTTCAAACTGAAGCTGAAAAAGTTAAATCAAGTCCAAGCGTCAAAATACAACCTTCAACATATCCCATCTGAAATTAGATAAAATCACACGAACAACTTCGGTGCACTGAACATTAACGACATATTGACAAGCAGTGGGATGACATCAAGAACACTATACATGAAGGAAGCAAAGGATCATTTAAAAAATGGAAGGCAGGGGAGAAAAGACCAAAATTGATGTCACCGGAGACTTAGAATAGCTAAAGAAAATGAAAGGAAGGTTGAAATAAAAGAACTGAACAGAACATTTCTTGATGATGTCTCTCTTTGTCCTCTCTCAGACAATAAAATTTTCAAAGACTCAAGACTTAGAAAACTAAGAGGAAGGAACCTGCTCAACAAATCTCCAGCTGGAAGAACTGAAGAAAAATGTGCGGCCTCAAGTTGCAGTATTGAAGGGCTCTATTGGAAACATAGGGAGTGCTGCAGGAAACACGAAAAGAAGGTAGAAGAAATCCGTTGTCCCCAAAAGAAATGATTGACACTCAACCATTTCAAGAAGTAGCAACTGATCAAGAGCTAACGATATTGTATGAAAAGTTTTAAGCTGCACTGAAGGGATCAGTGAAATACAAGGCTCCGGGAATTAACAGAATACATTCAGAAATGTTTCAACATGCTGCTGAATTCCTGGAAGCACTCACTAGTCTATGTCAAGAAATTTAGAAGACCACTCCCGGGCCAACTGACGGGAAGCATCCCGTATATGTGCTCATGATACAGAAAGGTGATCCAGCAGAATGTGAAAATTATCAAGTGGTATGATTCATAGTACATGCGAGTAAAATTTTGTAGAAAATAATTGAAAGAGGTTGCAGCAGTGTATCAACAAAACCAACTGCCATCAAGTCAAAGCTGACACAGAGCCGACACTTTAGGGCACAAGAGAGTTTCTGAGACGAGAACTGTTTACGGGAGTGGAATGCCCATTTTATGGGCGAGGCTTTTTTTTTTCCGCCCATGAAGCAACTGGTAGATTTGAACTCCTGGCTTTATGGATTGCAGTCAAATACATAACCATTATGCCACCAGGGCCCAGTTCATCTACAAGGAGCTGCAAAAGACAGAGGGGAAAAGGGATGAGCTCATGGCTACAGAGCCCCAGCCCAAGCTTGGTATGAAAGACCTGAAAGTTGCCATTTGTGACTTGAAAGAAAGCCTTATTTCTTGTGACAACAGAGCTGATGTTGCCAAGACCACATCCAGAAGATTATCCTAAGAGTGCATGATTATAATTTTTTATTTTAATAAATCATTTTATTGGGGACTCTTACAGCTCTTATAACCATCCATCCATCAATTTATGATGCCAACTAACAGCAGTCAAAGTGGTAGTCAGAATAGTTTGACTCACATGAATTTACATAGTGGTGATTTGGTCTTAGTGCCCTTAAGAATAAAAATAAATGAAAATGCTGTTACGTACTTACTCGACCATCCAAGTGCAAGCTTGGTAAGGAGAATGGCAGTCTGGCTTGAGCCAGGCCCTGAATAGAGAAGCCAGGCTACACCATTGCTGCACGATAGTTTTCTTGGGATATGACTCTATCTCTCTCTCTTTTCTTTTTTCTGAAAGAGGTTAAAAATAAAAGGCAATCTTTTCTCCACCCGCAGAATATTTTGCAGAAGAGAAAAACGAGGACACTGGAGTTACACTGGGGGTACATGAGGGCAGTAGTGGTTCCTGATGAAAATAAATTTGGGATGATTACTCCCCCTTGGAAATTGCCCATTCCACCCAATCCCAGCTCTGGAGAAGGCCAATTTGAGGTGCTTTCCCAGGATGCTCATCTGTCTTGGAATTCCCAAATAAATTCCTACCATTTTCCATTGAAATGCCAGCAAATAGGACTGAGCAGCAGTAATTTAATCTAACTGCTAACCGATTTCTTTCCTCAAGGTCACCAGCAGAGTTACTGGCTAAGATCTATTCGGTACACATTATCAAACAAAGTAATGCGTATTGGGTAGATAAACCCTATAGGCAACTAACACGTAGAGTGCATAAGGAAACTCTGGAAGTGAACAAATAAAAACTAAGATTATAATCCAAAGGTCATCTATTGTTAGAAACATTGGAAACTCAAAAAGCTAGCAAGTATACAAAGAGATGGTCATATTTTTTTCAAATCTCAGCGGAAAAGTAGCAAGATAAAGGGGTACAAGCTCTAGACTGGTAAAAATGAAAATGCTGGCTGGAACAAAGAACAGTAAAGGGAGGGGAACAGAGGAGCTTGCGTGTGCTCCAGGGACCGTTCTGATGGAGCAGCCATTTGGGAGAACCATCTGGCAGCTTTAGTTCACAGCGTGGCTTCTGGGATCCTAGCCCACAAGAATGATCTCAGAGGTCTGTGAAAACAAGAATGTTCACTGGAGCCTTCTGTGCAGGCAGGCATGACTGGTTGGTGTGTACATTTCAGTAAGAGTTGTATTTACTGGTCTGCTTTGTGGGCGTACAGATAGTATTGTATTACAGACAGCCCTGTGTTTTAAGGTAGCTCTTGATTGTTCCATTTGATGGTGACCATTCCTCTTGAATTAGTCATTTCCAGCATAGTTAACCGGAAAATGATCTGATTCAAAATGGCCAATACTAATTGATTTCAGCCAATTAACGCCTAGTATCTTGATCCTTACGTGCTCCATTTCATTTGTGACGATTTTCCTAGATTCATATTTTGTATATTCCATGGTTGAATTATGAATGGACATGTTCAGCTGTTTGTTCTCATTTCGAGTCCTACTGCATCCACAAACCCAGGTCTAGAAAACTTTACTCCATCCTCCAGCCAGGTCAACTCTACTTGTTGAGGGCAGGCAGCTCTTCCTCAATCCTGTTTGAGCGCTTCACCACCTGAAAGGCTCATCTTCTGGCGCTATCTCTGAAAAGGTTCTGCTGTGATTCCTGGGCTTTCAGTAACTGAAATATTCTGCTATGTACACGGTTTTCAGTGGATAATCTCTCAGAAGTGGCCATCCTCATCCTTCCTGCACTGTTCTTCGTCAGGAAGCTCTGCTGAAACCCGTTCTTCTGAAATACCAACAGAGCTTCCAGCATCACAACAATAAACAACCCTCCACCGTACGACAAACAAATAGACTCCAGTGATCAAACCACCTTAGTGAACATGATCTATGATTGTTCATCATTCCTTGTATGAATGCTACGTTTAGAAGCTTACCTTACTTACACAACCCACTATAGCTGTCGTGAATCTGATCATGCAACTGAACTAGCGAACTCATGGTTTTTAAAAAGCAGAGGTAGAACACAGGAAGCTTTAATGCAGTAATTAAACTCTTGTTTTTTAGAGAATGCCAAACGAGTCCGTCTCAAGAGCTTCTTGAAGGAGGTTCTCCATTTCCCCAATATGCTATCTTAGAAGGTAAATTCCAGATCCACCGATTGGTCTGTTGGAATAACTTAATTTCATTTCTTCATACTCAGGTTGGTAAAAGAACAACAGAAGTCCCTCACGGTTCTCAAGCCATTGCAACGCAAAACTCTCTCGGGCAGAGTAGAATAACCTCGAGGACTCCAAGACTTTACAGTTCTGTAATCCTTCACAGTACTAGAAAGCCTCATCTTTCTTCCATGGAGCTGCTGAGGGATTCAAACTGCTGACCTGTAGGTAGCAGCCCAACACTATGCCACCATGGTTCAATTTGGTAGGAATCAGGATAAAGTAGCTTAGAAGAATATGCCTTTTTGGGGGCTGAACAAGTAAATTTGAAACAGATATTGCCACTTTTTAAATGTTGGTTACTGGAATTTTGGAGACTGTATGTCTCTAAGACTAAGGCACTTTTTGTGAGGCTGGCACGGAGCAGGCAGTGCTAGCTCTGCTGTTCCGGGTCCGTGGGCGCTAGAAGCGACTTGATGGCACCCAATAACAGCAGTGATGCAAGTGTTGAAAGAAATTCTAACAGCAAAAGGGTTTAATGCAGATGCCACATTTAGACCCCTTTTTATTTGCTGAATACAATAAATGCAACTTCTCTTTAACAAAGGAAACCTTAAAAGAAATCAATCACTTTTAACCAGGTTGATGTAATTGCTATCATATATGCAAAGCACATGTGGATACTTCTCAGAATCTAAAACAACCATGACTTTAATGAGTATCATTTTTCCCAATAAACTGTATCTCACACCCTTTTATTTCTTACTTCCTATAAGGTATCATTGAATCAGTGATCTCAAGTTATGTAAATATGATCATTAATATATATTGCACCAAGAAGGTTGTGGTATGTCTACAGATTTTAGAAGATATTCTTAGGACAAATGAGTGTATTTAGTTGTCAGGATAAATATCACTCTGACTTCTTTATAAGGTAAGTTAATGAATGGAGATGAACCTCTCTGCTATTTTAATAGTGAAGGTCAAGTGTAGGTCAAGTCAGCTATCATCTTCTGACTTTGTCTCCTATGCTCCCCAATCGACGATACATTTTGAAAACTGCCTGTTTGTCTTAGATGTTACCCAACCTAGTCCACATTTTAGAAAACTGCTGGTTGTGCAGATATCTAGAGCAGGTAATCGTCTGTGTTACTCTTTAACTAAAGATGAACCAGAGCCTATGCAGGAACACATACAGTGGCCGAGGTTCAGCTGGTTGAATCAGACGATCAATAATTTGAGCAATATCCTTGTATTTGGATTTTCCTTTTGTAATTCCTCTCTCTTCCAATCCATTTTTCATTCTTAAAGCAACAATTCAAGGGCATTCCCATCTCTTTCATGTCACACGTAACCTGACTTTGATTTTAAAAAGATATTTCAGTGATGATGTCTACGTAATCTCTCAGCGGAATCATGTGATGAGAAAAGACTAACTCACAAGTTTAATGCTAGCATTATTTTCTAAAAGCTAGCATGACTTCCGGTGTACATTGAAACAGTCCTTTTTCCAAATAGTACTCGCACATACTGTGCAATCTCCAGGGAAAAGACACGGAAAACAGTACATCCTACAGAAAAATAGCCTTGCCCAAGTCTTTACGGAGATACTAAAGATGTGTCTGGACCAGAGCGCCAAGTCTTTACTGCTAGGACACAGGACCCACTGTTCTCACAGATGAGCCAGCAGCTCCTGTTTATTGGATGTTTCTGTGAACGAAACGAGTCAGATATGAAGCATTAGTATACTTCTTCTGATATTATTTAGATGACTATATTTCAGTTGCTCTCTCAGAAGAATATGAGCAAAACACTTTATTAGGTGGGGACCAAAGGAAAGATCTTGTACGCAGCAGTAATTATTAATAAAACACCTAGTTACCATTTGAATTTAATTAAGATAATATGAAAGCATGTAATCAGATGTTAAAATAAGCACACAAGAAAACAAGAGTTACAAGAATTCAAATCCATGGGTGCCTAAAATATTAAGGTTTTAGAAATAGAAATTGGGCTCGATCTAAGTAGCTCACAATTTGGAAAGGGACAAATAGCATGAAAAACATAACGTAAGTCTCGAGACTGGAAATGAACATAGTAGGGCAAACAGAAGCATTCAGAATTCATCAGAGATGTGGGTGAACAGTTTCATGTAGCGACAGGGGTGTCAGAGGTAGCCACGGTGGGAGATTTGAGTGCTATTTTATACAACATGGAGAATTGCTGAGCATTTGTGAGGAAGGACATGAACTAGAATTGTTGTTTTAAGAATGAAAACATTGTCCCTTTGATCTTGTTTGACTGGTTGCTGTAAGAGATACGTCCTTCTCTGGTATTACTGTTAATATAAGAGGATTAATTTTAAAATGAAAGTTGGTTCATGAAGGTGAATCTATCTCCAGGCTTGAAGGGTGTGTAAGGGTCATGGTGTTGGGGATCTTCTTAGTTTCAGGCCAGTCAATCTTGTCTTTTTTGAGTTTTGTTCTACGTCCTTCCTCCCGAACCACACCCTATTCCTGGCCGCTTTTTCTAGTCCCTTTCTGAGTAGTTCAAAGTGGTAGTCTACTTCTTCCTGCCTCAGCATCCTGCCTGGAGGCTGGAGTTCATGTGGGAGAAAGAGATTTCTCGTGTTCAGAAGATAGAACATAAAAATATGAGCCATCTTCGAAGCAGAACCCATAATCACTCATTAGTCCACCCGTTCTCTGAGTCCTCGTGTGGTGAGTTCCTGCCACGTCTGTCTTGCAGCCGCAGCAGGTCAGGAGCTCATCAGCTTTGCCTCCAGAGTGCTGGACATCAAGATTCAGAGCAGTCCTTGAAGGAGTTCCATTGAAAACGCCACCCCCAAATCTGGGGCACAGTCATTTCATTGGGTGGGGACTCTCTGCAGATGATAAGGCTTAAAAATAGCCATGGCTAATGCCTTTCTTATCATCATTCTTTGAAGTGAAAGACTTCATTGCAAAAGTAATGCAGAGCTAGATCAGTTCACTCCTCAAACAAGCACCTTTGGGCAAAACTTCTAAACTTAATTACTAACCTTATTTTCAAAGAGTAGATATTACATCTAATTTATGAAATGGAAGATCATCAGTCTTAGAAAAGAACTTTAGATGTGGCCTCTAATAATTCAAAACATAATATAATATGACTATATAATATACCAAGAATATAGAAAGATGGTTACATTTCTAAATATTAAATTAGCCTTAGTTGTAATGAAATAAATCAAGAAATCACTTAGTTTAAGTGAAAGAAATGAAGCTGCAATCAAGTTCACAACTTAAAAATATTGCTGTCTAATATCAAAGAGACACTGAAAGGCATACATATTTCTAACTGAAAGAAACTGAACCTGTCTCCCAGTTTGGCAACATTTCTCGTGTAACACATGACATTTATAGTAAATCCTATTATTTCTAGCACTAATTTCCCTTAAAGTGGGAACAAATATTTTGATGATTTTTTCAATGTTTCAAAGTTGTTATAAATCAGTGAGAAACAGTATTTAGATATCTGTTTAACAAAAATAGTAGTAAAACACTTTGAAAGTAAAGCCTTCACTTTCAAAGCAGTAAGGCTTGGTTTGCAACATGAGGCCAGGAACTTCTTAAGAGGCACTGAACCTCTATCTTCCGGCAGAAAGAAAAATTAATCTTTCACCTCATTGTTTAAAGAAAATGTCATTATTTTAACAGAGGAAACATTTTAGCTTTTTGCTAAATTATTTTTTTTTCAAATAGCTTTCAATTAATGCGATTTGATACTTAAGCTTCTTAAAAATCTCATAAATTAATCAATAGAACTTCAGCCATTAGAGATAAAAACATTGACTATATCAAATAAAATTCCTGCCTTAAAAACAAATAAACCTTTAAAGTTAGAGGAAGCTGGGAAGAAGAGGGGAAGGAGGGGAACAGATTGCAATGAGTGACACAAACACACACACACACACACACACACCCCACCTCAGGGGGATGAACAACAGAAACCATGGGATAAGGGAGAGAGTGGCTGATGTAAGATATGACAATAATTGATAACTTATCAAGGAGTCATGAGCGGGTCGGGGTGCGGGGTGAGGAAAAAAGAGGAGCTGACACCAAGGGCTCAATAGAAAGTAACTGTCTAGAAAAGAATGATGGCAACAGATGTACAAATATGCTTGATATAATTGCTGTTATAAAAGTTGTAGGAGTCCCCAATAAATGATCTTTTAATTAAAAAAAAATGTAGTCTTTGCCCCATAGCCCTTAGTGTAGAACATTTCAAGTTGTATAACAAACACACTCAATAGTAGTTCCAGTGTCATAAAAGACAAAGAGTATATAAAATTTAAATATGAAAGATAACCATTCGCTGAATGTAATATAAGTAAATGATTACCTCAGGGCCTTGACAGTATCTTTATTATAGATCTTTTGTTCCAGGATCAGTAAGAGCATAGTGGTTAAAGGGCTCAGCTGCTAACCAAAAGGTTATCAGTTCAAGCCCACTAATTGCTCCCCGGGGAGAAGATGTGGCAGTCCACTGCCAACAAGATGCAGAGCCTTGGGAAAACCCGCGGGCAGGGATATCTCAGAAGTTGCTGTAATTGGAATGAACTCAGCATTAGCAGTTTTCTGGTTTAAGTCTGTTCAGACAGTTCTTGGGTCAGAACATCTGATTTTCTAACGGACACTTCCTTGCTTTTTAGTGTTGCAAACTTGCCCCCACCTTTGAAAGTATTGAATCATACTGTTCATCACACATTATAGCAAGTGCAGTTTTATATCATTGAAACGTCTTCCAGCCTTTTCTTGCATCAAAACTAAGAACCAGCGGTGCCTGTTCGGACTTGCCCACCAATTCTTAGAAGCAAGGAATGTCCTGGGGGAACCAGCACCGAGACATAGCAATGAAGAAAAGCAGTTTTAATCAGCATGCGCGGAGAAAATTGTGCGGCATGGTAGAACATGTCCTTAGAACAATGTCTGCCACAATTCAAGGAACACTGCAAATTAGACATATGGATATGTGATTACAAATTTAGTCAAAGCTCCACCTCCCCATAGATCAGCTCCAAACTACCAACTCACCATGATTATGCAATTTAAATGGTATAAATCTCAGTAAAG
Source organism: Echinops telfairi (assembly GCF_000313985.2). Classification (NCBI taxonomy): domain Eukaryota; kingdom Metazoa; phylum Chordata; class Mammalia; order Afrosoricida; family Tenrecidae; genus Echinops; species Echinops telfairi. The sequence continues at coordinate 12,004,777 of NW_022111373.1, forward strand.
ATTGTCAGGAAGGTATTAGTTAGCCTCCCACTTCTGGGGGAAAAAAGCAATCTCAGTAGTTACCACATACCAAAGGAAGAGGACAATTGGGAAATTGCCCTCTAAATACCTTGTGCAAATAGGAAACTGTCTTTTCTTTCTTTCTTTTTCCTAAGAGTCTCTGAACTATTAATTTAGCTCAGGGCCCATTTGATATTCAGTTGTGTCCTGTTGTTTATACACAGGTGGAGGATAACTGTTTCAATGTTATCATCAAGGTCAAAGGAATCTTACTGGTAACTGGGGATTGCATGCAGGTATACCACACAACAAAATTACTGGTGAAAAAAGCTAGTTTAGTCTATATCTTTATTGAAATGCTTACTTTGTTCCTTTTCTCCTCACAATCTAACTTTAGTTCTTTTAATATTGTATCAAGTAGTTTTTGAATGCCAACCCAACCAAGTCAGTGGTACAGTGGCATGACAGCTTTCGTAGAGGTGGCAATATTACACGTGTTTGTTATGAATCTTATCGTTTGTTTCATAAAATCTCTCTCTCATTATCAGAGAGCACTTGCTTATAGTTCTTTAATGCTAGGGACCCACATCATTGCTGTCAGCTGTAGGGCAGCATTTATATATATTTTTAAATCCTCATCAATATCTATTTTATTTATCCTATTTTCTAACATCCTCTGCTGAGAGGGGTTTT
>NW_022111373.1:12005569-12031557 GCF_000313985.2 Echinops telfairi
GGGAGGGTCTACCTTGTTTTAGGGTCTGGGTCTCAATCGACTTGATGGGAGTGGGTTAATCTTTCATTTGATTTTCTTTAATGAAACGTTTTCTTTGGTAGTTTTGTCGATTAAGTGACTTAGCTTTCTGTGAAGCTTCTATTTTCATCTATGTCTTGGGGTTCTAATTTTTTTTAATTCTGGAACAACCTTGTCTTTTCATTTTTAACCTAAGACAGTTATTTTGTTTCCCCTGCACAAGCATATTCTGTACATACGATCTTATCCAATTTAAGAAAGATCTGGGAACCCGCTCTTTAGTCAGTATACTATAAAACACAAAGCCTTTTTTAGAATGAATTCATTGTCATTAATTTCTGGTTTATATCAGACCTTTCAAATTTATATAAGCAAATCCATCAGAATAAAGCTTTGAAGGAATAGTATAATCTAATTTGCTAATGCTCTCTGGAAGTAGCAAACTATTACACTTTTACAACCCTGTCTGGTCTCCTAACCTGTGAAAAACTAAATATTGGTTTGCTGAAGCCCCATTATTTGTGGTATTTCTGTTATCATAGCTCAAGATAACAGAGTCACAGGGTACATTGTGGACTGAGAGAGAACAGGTAGAGCAGTAGAAGTAGCAGCAATGAAAGAAGAGACAGATCACATATTTGAACCTAGGACAGGAAGGATGACACCAATGATAACAGAGAGATCATTGCTTTATAACGGATTTCTAAGGTAAAAGATAAAACTACTATGTAGGTATATTTTCTTTCATAGAAAAATATATATTTTGCCAAAGGAGAAATGTATTTACTTTGTACATCAGAAAAGTAAAATGAAAGATGATAAAATTAATTGTTCAAGGTGACGTGGCTATTTAGTACTTCCCTTCTGAATCCTTTTGACTTAGGTTGTTCTAAAGCAGCTCTCATTTATTAGCTAAAGGATGGCCCATGCATGCTTTCAAGTATTTACAAGCTATAGAGAGACCAAAGTATGATTTAATTGAATTAGGACAAGTTCCATTAGATATTTGATTGGCTGAATTCTCACTGCAAATAAAAACTGATAAAATCCTGTTCCATGACAGGAAGAATGATCCAAGTTATAGCAGAGAAAGATGAATCTTTCACAAAGGATTAAGATTTAAAGTTAAGTAGTATAAATGTATATTTTCTATCATTAGAGTAGGGTAGTAAACCATGAACAAATAAGATACCCTAGTAGATAAATGTTATGGATAAGGGACAAGATGAAACCAGGCTAAAGGGGTATTATTATGTTCTCATTATTATTGATCTATAGGAATCATGGAAGGTTGTATTGGGATGAACTGTGCAGACACCTATAGGGATGAGAAAAGTGCCATATTGAATCTGGGGAAGGCCTTTTTAGAAGGAATAGCAATTTGAATTATCCTCCCCAGCCCCCCCCCGCCCACCACCGAATTAGTAAATCAGAAGAGAAGTCAAAAAGGGGCTTTTGGAATGAAGATATGCTTCTGCCCCACTCCATCACTGCCATTGAATCGATTTAATTCATAGTGACCCTATGGGACAGGGTAGAACCGCCCCATAGGTTTTCCAGACCATCGGTCTCTGCAGGAGTAGAAAGTCTCATCGTTCTTCCGTGGAGCAGCTGGGGTTTAGCAGCCCAATGCACAACCACTCTGCCGCCAGGACTCCCCGCGAGCCTAAAGGAAAGTCGGGAGATGCGCACCAGGTAGCTGAGTCTCTGAAAGAAGACATGCAGATACAGTGGAAATGAGCTGCTCTGGAAATTAGGAAAATGCAACGACAAAAATGAACAATAATGTAAACTGGTTACATTCTAGGAAGTGGGCATTTAACTCACAGATCATCTTTTACAATACCAGAAACTGAAGTATGAATTCCCAAGCAGCATGGAACAATCTTAAATATCAGCTTTATTGTTTGGGGTCAGGCATTATGCAATATTTTTCATGAGTATTTTAAAACTCTTATAGGATAATCTAGTTTGTGTACCTTTTTTATTCTTCTTATTTAAGCATTAACTGTATGTAAAAAAACAAGTTACTTTCCATAAACTAAAGTGTGCATTCCCTACTCAGCAATACAAAAATCTAGTTAACTGGTCATCCTTGCATGTGCTGCCATCTTGTGGCCTTAAAGGAAAATGCTACAAGAAGGACCACGCTTGGTAAAGTAGAGGGGGCCGTGATAAAGAGGATCGCCCTCAAGGGGAGGGATTGACACAGTGGCTGCAGCAATGGCCTCAGGCTTAAAACAGTTGTGAGGATGGCAAGGGTAGGTGTCATTCTGTTGTGCAGAGTTCACTATGGCTGGAACAGCAACAAATATTGTCCTGATTGAACAAATGTTTCTTGGGGAATAAAACATGTCCCATCATTGCATTTTGAGATTAAACACCTTTGAACTAAATAAACATGGAATATAACAGCAACACAGTGGATATTTATTAAAAGCTGAGACTTTATTATCTGACCTAAAATATAATAATCATTGCATTTTTAAATTACTCCCAACACACGAAAGGGTTTTAAGATCAATTTAATTATTTTGTAAGTCTCAAATCAATCTTTTTTTCTGTATTCATGTAGATTGTTGATGAATTCCTTTCTGCATATGACGTTACATACACAAGAGAAATGTTGGTGCTTTCTCGTGCCCATAACTTTTTGTGCTATTCAGCAATAATTGATTTGAACACACTGGTTACATGGGTAATTATGATCGCTGTGCTTGGAGGAATATGATCCCGGGGGAAAGCTGTCTGAAGAGGTGAATTAATCTGTCCTGCAGAATAATTCCTCAGTCTCTGGAGAGAAACAGAACAGAGGACATCAATGGTATGTAAGCAGGTCCTCATTTGTTTTAAGGATGAAAGTGTTTATGAGCAATCAATCTATCGTTAACATAGAATCACAGGGTAGACACTTAGGGTTTGCCTCTGAGTGAAAGGTCAGTTCACAAAACGAAGTGTTCAAGCCCACCAGGGGAGGAATCACTAACTGGGCTGGAAGTAGGCCAGGCCCGTTGTTGCCTCGAATAGCTTGTCTTTCTTTAAGGCTCACATCGGTTCGCCTCCAGCTCAGTATCCAAAGGTTACATACAATGGGGCGGCTGGTCTATGCAATGTACTTGCATGCCGTGGTCCTGCTCATAGCAATTCCACATGCACCCCTTTTATCTCACAATGGTCTCATCCAGTGTTATAACACCTGGGAGAGGAAACACAGATTTTAGCTCCCCAACCCATCATTCTCATTTCTAATTGCATTTTTTTATATTATCAAAATGCAATACTTTTGCCTTTGCCTCTGTAACAGTAACTCCCTACTTATTGAAATTTGGCTTCATGTTTAAATGGATTCGATGTGAATGAGAGATGACTTGTCCTCCTCCTCCTATTGTAAGCAACTGAAAAAAACGCCTGTTTTCATATGCACACATAGCTTCTCAACATGAAGAGGAGATTCCCCAGACTTCTGAATGTGCTTATATAAGCTCTGGTCCAATTTTAACAATCTGGAAAAGAATCATTTATGTACGGGCAGGATAGACCAATCCCTGGAGTAGGACACCATATTTGGTAAGGTATCAGACCAGGGAAAATGAGGAAGACCATCTATAAGATGGATCGACCCCTGGGTGCATCAAGGCAATCAAACATAAGAACAGCTATGAGGATACCACAGGATGGAGAAGTCTTTACTACTCTTGACCATAGGGTTGCTATGGATCAGAACGGACTCAGTGACACTTAACAAAAACATATTATATGATTCTGTAAATCATGAGTGTGTTAGTCCGGGTAAACTAGAGAAACAAATCCATAAAGACACCTATGGTTTATAAGAGAGAGTTTTATATCAGAGAGTAATTATACATTAAGAAAACATCCCAGCCCAGTCCAGATCAAGTCCATAAGTCTGATATTAGCCCATATATCTGATACCAATCTATAAAGTCCTTCCAGACTCACAGAACACATGCAATGGTACCAAGTGCAGGAAGATCACAGGCCAGTGGGTGGGAAGTCTTATGGATGGAATGGCGTAAGCATCTCAGTATTGGGAGGGGTCTCCGTGTGGCTTCTTTGGCTCCAAGGTCTGGCTCCATCAGCCTCTCTCCATGTGTCTTCTCCACAGGGCTGTCTCACAGGGAGGGAGCACGTGTCCCGCCTCTAACAAGCTATTGATCTCCTTAGCCCCTCCAAATGAGGTCATCAAGCTGCGATCTGATTGACAGGCCAAACTCCACCCCTTCACTCTTAATCCTCAAATTGACACCAGATTATGTAACTACCACAATGAGTAACCTTCATTTTCTCCTTTTCTCCTTTTCTCCAAGTCTGTGATTTTTACAAGGAACATCATTTTAAAATAAAGCAGAAACTGTCGTATCTAAATAATAATGATAATAACCACTAACAAGGACTACATGGTGCCCTGAGTTCCAAGGTGGCACAACAGATGAAACAGTGGGCTGCTATCTGCAAGGACAGGAGTTCAAAGCCACCACCCCTGGAGAAGAGATGAGTGAGGCTGTCTGCTCCCTTCAAGAGTCACAGTCAGTCTGGAAAACCCTTAGGAGAGCTCTCCTCTGTCCGACACGGTCCCCAGGAGTCAAAGGGCACTTGCTGCCAGAAGCTGTGAAGTCAGGACTACACATTATACCCCCAAAGCCACATGCCTCTTACGCAGCCCCTATTACTTTTTGTGGCTATACACATATAAATTATCCCACGTCTATCTCATCCTCTGCATTCCAAGCAGACCACTGGGATAAATGTCGCATCTTGGGCAAGAAATATCTCAGCATGGAAAAAAAGAAATGAAGACAACGGGCTATTTCTGCATTCCTGAAGTGTCAAATGAGGTCTCTTTGCTAATCTGTCTTGAGTCAAGAGCCAAATAAACACCATAAAAGTGTGGCGTATGCACTACATGGGAATGATTGATTTAGTATTTTTTTTCAGATGAATCAGCATGAATGATTGAAAATCTATCAAGAGAGGATTAACCTGGTATGCTTATTATTAGACACTCTAGAACTCTGCTGTTTTTCCTCCAGTCTGATCCACACTGTTCTTTATTATTGTTGTTGCTGCTGCATTGCTTGGGAGAACTTCATAATTCTTTACAAATTCACAGTGAAGGCTTATTTCAAGGGTGTACCTCTTTTCCTCTGGGACTAATAGCTCCATAGAGCTAAACTAATTGAATCTTGGTGCAGATAAAATTGACTCTTTTCTTCCCATTTTCTTGCGATCTGTCACTTTTGGCATGTGGAACTAATCCTAATCCGAAGTTGGGTGAAAACATTTACAATTGGCTGTGTGTGGGGTAGTGGTGGTGGTGGTGGTGGTGGTGGTGGTGTGTGTGTGTGTGTGTGTGTGTGTGTGTGTAAACTGGGTGAAGAATGTATGAGACTTCATGTGCCTAGAACACAAGGGGCCTCATCTCTTCAGGCTGAAAAACATTTTTTTTCATATCTGTAATTCCACCTTTATTAAAGCAGGTTTTAAAATTATATCTTATTATCTCGACAAGCTAGAACATGTTGATTATAAGAATAAAGCATGTGTTTTAAAATAAAGACACCCAGCTGGTACACACATTCTGCGGCCAATGTTACATTCATCAGTTCAGTAGTTGTTACTACTGTGCATCATTAAGTTACTTCCGACTCGTCGTGACTGGCACACTGAGCAAAATGCCACGCAGTTTTACACCTGGCTCACAATTTGTGTGTGTGTCGTTTGTTGCAACCACCGTGACAATCACTGAATGTCTCCCAGTGTTTTGCTGACCTGTTGCACTAGCAAGCTTGATGTGTTTCTCCAGGGACTGGTTCCCGAGAACATGTCTAAAGGATGTGAGAATGGGTCTTGTCATCCTTGATTCAAGAGAGCATTCTGGCTGTACTTCTTCCAAGACAGATTGGTTTGTTCTTCTGGCAGTCCATGGTACTTCCCGTATGTTCACCAGCATCATAGATCAAATGTACACGACATTAAAGACTTATTGTAGTTTCTTATTTTAATAAAAGAACGTCAGGTCTTTGTGGACATGGAGGCAAGATTAAGAGACTGTTCATCTTGATTCCATGGACTCAAGAACTAGCAAAGCCGCAACAGCTCACTTCCAGGAGCTGATGCTGACGCAGAGCAGCCCTGTAGGACGGGCTGCAGTGAAGGCAAGTTCCTTGCTAAGGGTCCCCTATTCATAGTCTTTGTAACTACCGCCAGATGATTGATGGGATCATGAAAATGAGGTGGAGAGCACACCCATGGGTGGGGGGCTTGACAAATTTTCCATTTCACTGGGTATGAAGTGTCCACTGGTGAGATGTCCACTGGGTATGAGGTGTCCACTGGTTAGGTGTCCACTGGTGAGATGTCCACTGGGTGAGATGTCCACTGGGTATGAGGTGTCCACTGGTTAGGTGTCCACTGGTGAGATGTCCACTGGGTGAGGTGTCTCAGAAGCAGGGAGCGAAACCAGAAGACAGAAAAACCATGAGGCAGGTGGCCAAGACACTTAAGAGGAGACATGGGGGTGAGGTGGGGGTGCCAGTCAGGGCCCTGGGGGCTGCAGACTGGAAACGATCTGGCAGAACAGTGGGCTTCCCAGCTGTCAGAACGAGCAAAGCTGAGGGCATCTTAGGAAGCTGTCTGGCGGGCCTGTTACAGAATTTTTGCCACAATATCTTGTTAGTCATTAGATGAAATGAGCCCATTTTTTTAATAGTTGCTTCCCTGATTTCATCTAGAAGAGGGTGAGACGTATAAGCAGAGAGGAGTTTCTACCTGAAAACTCTGGTCAACTGAAAAACCAGGACAGAAGTCTTGGTTCTTCCGTGACATCCTCAGAAGGAAAACTGCCACCTCCCTTTCAAGGTGCGCATGAAGTGTAATTGTTGATTAGATCGCGGCAAGGGACAAGCCCCTCCTTCTGGACTCCGATGGGGGTCGTGAGAGGGGCATTTCGCCATGCTGCTCCCGCTGGTCACTGTGTAACCAGGCAAGCTGTGCCTTGATCCTCCTCTGATGCGCAATATGCACAAGCGTATCATCCTATGTGCAGATTCTGTGTCCAACAGACAGACAGGGAGAGCGGACTCCAGGAGAAACGTGGACAATTGTAGGTTAAATGCGCATGGAAACACCTTGGACATTCAACCGTGGCTACTGAATAAGACAGCAGCGTCAACACTTGATGTAGATGGGGACCATCACTGAATGGTGCAAACTGACAACGTTTATCTATTGTTTAAAACTTTTGGAATATATTTTCAGCAGCCATGAGCTAAGGGATGAAATGCATGTTTAATAAAAATTAAATACTGAAGTTTCATTTCTCAAAAAGAGTTCATTATAAAAAAGTAACTAACAGAAAATGTTTCTCAACATTTCCCATCCACCCTGGGGTCTGCAGTGTATCACTAACATGGAAACCAAAAGATGCAACCTTGTTAAAGAAACAGCAGCGGCTCCATCAGATGTTAGTGATTTTTAGAAGACTGCACCTGAGGAGAACAGTTGAGCATGTGCTGCTGTAGAAAATGGGTTTATATATCACTCTATAAAGCATGACTCATTTACTTCAAGATTATTTTCTAAACTAAATGTGTTCCATTTTAATTCCAAGATTTCTTGTGCACACACGATAAGTGAAACAAGCTATTAATACATCCACTGTTAGCAAAAACCAAGACCAGACCAAACCCCACTGAAAATAACTTCGTTGTTTATTATCTTGTAAATGTTGACTTGTGCTGCTTGTGCCTCAAAGTTACTAAGTGCTTCAAATATAAAATCAATTTAACTCATTTTAATAAGAGCTCACCTATTTTTCATCAAATGTTCATCCAAAAAAATTTAGTTCATTTTATCAAATGTTAGACAGCTAGCAGTCTGCATTCTGTTGTAAAATTATTTTTAAATTTCTGAACCGAAGATGAAATTATTTACTTTGCTTTAAATTATGAAGGCAGTGTTTTCAGGCACTACAACATCATAGCAAAAATAATATTCCCTAAATCAAGAGATTAATTTACTTGGAATTGGTCATGGTGAAGAACACACTTATAACTGAGTTCAAAAAGCTTTAATATTCTGTCAATTAGAATATACAGGTATACAAACTTACAAATTACAAATATTATTATGTACAAGTATATATAATTAGAGTAACCAATCTAAAAATGTCTTAATGAAACTGATGCTAAAGATTTTTAATTTTACTTCAGCATGACTATAGGCACTTCATAATTGAAGGTTAATTATATGTGGGAAGGTATTTGCCTTAAATAACAGCCCCGAGAATCTGCCTAAGTGTCCAACGATAGCATTGGAGAATTCTGTAAGTTAGTCTTCTGCAATTTTGTGCCCTCAGTACCATCTCAGACAATGTTCTGCTTCCTTTGTTTAGGCTTTCAGTATCTGACAATGTTTTGAAGGGAGACCTAGGTTTTCGGTGGCTTCATCCTCTCAAATGGGGAGTCAAGTCCTTCTTTGTTGTCTGTTCTTACTCTGGAAGCTCTCCCGAAATCTGTTCACTTTGGGTGACTGCACTGGCATTTGACATACCAGTAACATAGCTTCAGGCATCACAATAGCTCACAAGCAACTGAAGCACTACAAACTGTCAGACAAACGGTGGGAAATGGAAAGTGATCAGAAATGAAAAGGAACACATAAAGATCAATATCCTAGACATTAGCGAGCTATAATGGACTGGTATTGGTTATTTTGAATCAGAAGAACATATGTTTTATGTTGCTAGCAATAACACAATCAAGAGGAATGACATTCAATGTCAGAAAGGATCATACTAAATCCATGACGAAGTACAATGTTGCATGTGAAGATTATATCTATCTGCCTTCAAGGAAATCTAATCAGTACAATTATTATTCTAATTTAAAAACCAACCACAAAAGCTAGTCATGAAGAAGTTGAAGAATTCCATCAACTTCAGTCAGAAATCCATCAAACATGCAATCTAGATGCATTGCTAATTATTGGAAGTTGGAATACAAAATTCGGAAACAGAGGAAAGAACAGTAGTTGTAATACTTGGTGATGGAACTGAAGTTGGAGATCACATGATAGAATTTTACAAAACCAATGACTTGTTCACAGAAAATACCTTTTTCAACAATACAAAAGGTGACTATTCACATGGACTTCCCCGGGTGGAATATGCAGAAATCAAATTGATTGTATCTGTGGGCATCAGATATAGCTGAAAACAAGGCCAGAGGTGCATCGTGGAAAACCATCAATTGCTCAGATGTAAGTTCAGGATAAAGCTGAAGAAAATTGTAACAAGCCCATAAGAGCCAAAATATGACCTAGTGTCTATCCATCTGTTCTATCTGGATTCTGAGAACATCTTAGGGACAGAGCTGATACACTGAACAAATGACAGGAGACCTGCTGAGCTGTGAGAGGACATCACAAGCATCATGGATGAAGAAAGAAAAAGCCATCGAAAGAAAGAAAGATCAAAGGGGGTTCCAGAAGAGACTCTGTGATTAAATTTAGCTCTTAATCACAGAGGAGCAAAAGAAAATAAAAGAAAGAATGAAGTCAAAGAACTGAGTAGAAGATTCCCAAAGGTAACCTGAGAAGACAAACCCAAATATTACAATAAAATTATAGAATTAGAAACTCAAAAGGGAAGAACAGGCTCATCATCCCATCTGAAGCTGAAAGAACTCAAGAGAAAAATTAAAGCCTTGAGTTGCAATCATGACACATTCTATGAGCAAAATATTAAATGATGCAGGAAGCATCAAGAGAGGCTGGGAAAAAACACAGTCACTTTACTAAACAGAACTTGTCAACAGTCCAGCATTTCAGGAGGGAGCAGATGAGTACGTACCAGTCGTACTGAAGGAAGGAGTTCAAGCTGCACCAACTGCATTAGCTGAAACCAGGCTCCAGGGACCGTGAAACACCAGCTGGAGTGCTCCAGCAAGCTGATGAGCACTGGAAGCTCTCACCCTCTTTGCCGGAAAATATAGAAGACAGCTATTTGTCCGGTGGACTTGAAGAGATCAATATTTGTGCCCATTCCGAAGAAAGGTGAGCCCATAGGACGTTCAAACTATAGAAAAATATCATTGACAGCACACAAGTAACATTTTGTTTTGCTAGTTGCAGTAGCCCATTGACAGGGAACTACCAGAGGTTCCGCTGGATTCGGAAGAGGATCTGGAACAAGGGATATCATTGCTGGTGTCAGATGGATCTTAGCTTAAAGCAGAGAATAGCAGCAAGATGTTTACTTCTGTTTCACTAACTACGCAAAGGCATTCAACTGTGTGGGCCATAATAAACCGTGGATCACCTTGCAAAGAATGGGAAATCCAGACCACTTTGTTGTGCTCACTAGGAACTTCCAATGGATCAAAGAACGCGGGCATTCTGCATGGTTCAAAATCAGGAAATACATGCAATGGTGTTGTATCCTCTCAATATACTTATTCAATCTATATGCTGAGCAAATCATCAGAGAATTTGGATTGTTTGAAGAAGAATGTGGTATAATGATTGGAAGAAACTGAGATATGCAGATGACACAACCTTACTTGCTGAAAGTGAAGAATTGAAGCACCTGCTGATGAAGATCAAGGAGTATAGCCATCAGTATGGATTACAATTAAATGTAAAGAAGACCAAAATCCTCACACCTGGACCAACGGGTAATACCCTGGTAAATGGAGAAAAGGTTGACGTTGTCATGGGTTTTATTATGCTTGAATACATATTCAGTGCTTATAGAAGCAGCAGCCAAGAGCTCCAACAATGTGTTGCATTAGGTAAATCTTCTGCATAAGATCTCTTTAGGGTGTTGAAGAACAAGGATGTCACTTTGAGAACCAGGATGCTTCTGACCCAAGCCATAGTATTTTCCATTGCCTCATATGCATGTGAAATTTGAACACTGAATAAGGAAGACCAAAGAAGGATGGATGCATTTAAATTGTGGTGCTTACAGGAATGCTGAAAGAAGTAAAGCCAGCGTGTTCTTTAGAGGCAAGGAAGACAAGACATTGTCTTAAAACTTTGGATGTATTGTCAAAAGACACTGATCTCTGGAGAAGGACATCATGCTTGGTAATGGGGAGGGCCAGCGAAGGAGGAGAAAACCCTCAAGGAGGTGGATTACCAGTGGCTGCCACAGGGGGCTCAGGCATAGGGACAACTGGGATGGCCCAGGACTGTGCTGTGTCTTGTTCTGTTGTGCATAGGGTCTCTTGGGTCAGAGCTGATTAGTGGGCACCTCATAATAATGTAATCACATGAGTCAGAATCCATGTGATGAAAGTGGGTTTGATTTGGGAGCAGGGTATGGTCATTTGCAAAAGTGTCCTGTTGGAATCATTAATTGCGTGGTCCTCTACAAATTTTAGAGGAGCCCTAGATTCCTTGTAGTTACGCACTGGGCTGCTAAATGGATGCTCGGCAGTTGGAAACCACCAGCCAGCTCTGTGGGAGAAGGAAGGGACTTTCTACTCCCATAAAGAGTTACAGTCTCAGAAACTCGTGGGGGCAGTTCTCGACTGTCCTGCAGGGTCACCATGAGTCAAAATTGATGCGATGTCAGATGGCAGCACTGACTAATTTTAACCTGATCTCTGCTTCTAGTTAGTCACTTACTTTGCCTAAATTATTGCCCCTTGCCATAATTTTCAGATTGTTTTTCTTCCCACAATGGAAAAACCCTCCATTTCCTTAGATTGCTTTCCTGATCTTGTTTTCCTTATGTAGCCTAATATCTACTCCCCAAATATGTTCCACTCATCTCCATTGTGTATGTGAGACATTGGCAATGTTTTATTTCAAATTCTTTCCCAAAGCATCCAACAGTGATAGGTCTCTGTCTTTCAATGTCTTGTTCAAACACTGTCCATTGTCGCTTCCCAGATCCTCTAAACTATAATGAAGCTCATTCACGTTTCTCTTCCTGAAAGGCTTTCCTCCTACATCTATTGGAGCATATCACATTTGTGCTGCATTCTGTTTAACTGCATGCCCAGTTTCCTAAATCACCACATTTTAAAACATTGTAATTATCTTAAGGATGTCTGTATTTTTTATGTAGATTAGGCAGAGTAGTGCTTGATAGAGTTTGTTCAATAGCTTTTCATATTCTATGCATACTCTCTTTTAAAATAGTATTTTCTTATGCATCATTGTCACTCATATTCAGATTTAAGGTTTTAGTATTTTTCCCTCACAAATTTACATGGTGCCTAATGCCTTAGTCATCTCCAAACTTTGCGTCAACTTCTACGCAGTGTTTCAAGTCGTGTTAGACAGGGCTCTCTAAAGAGACAAAACCAGATTGCTAATAATTTTATAAATATCTATATAGATAGATAGATAACATAAGAAATAAACAGTTAATTAAATTATAAAGCAGTGCAAATCACTCAGTGCAACTCATTCCCACGAGACAGTTGTGAGACACTGGCAGTCTTTTAAGTCTCTGTAGAACAATTCAGGCTATCCGGGCACAGACAGCAAACAGCAAGGCAGGTCAGCAACAGTCAGCCAGATGACACGGTCCGAAGTCCCCAGCTCAAGTGATGTAAATTCCAATTGTGTGGCTAAGCAGGTCTGCAAGGGACCTCAAATTACAGTGACACAGTCCATGGATTAGGTGTCCCACAGGTAGTGTAGCTTGCAAATTGAGGCACAGAACAAGCAAGGCAGTCACACACTGATCCGATGATCAAAGAGCAACAGACAAGAGAGGCGAGGCTCACCGAGTCATTTATCTCTCCACCCTTCAATTCATCCCACATGTGTTTATTGGCCAGGTTGGCACAATAAACTACCTCACAAGTTGTACTTTTACTCTTCCTTTGGCTAAACTATGGGCATCCTATCCAAAGTTTGACTCCAAACATTTCTTTCCACAATGGGGAATATATGATATCGTCAGACAATGATTAGCAATGGATAAATGGCACAGTAGTTGACACATACATATGGAAATAATAAAGCTATGGGTAGTAATAATATAATAGGAGCAGATCAATTGTAGCCTTCAGAATATAGAAATATCATTATGTGTAATGAAACACTTGGCCAGGAGCTCTGGTGACATAGTGGTTATATTGTATTCCCAAGATCATCAGTTTAAAACCACCATCCACTCTAGAGTGCAGGAGAAAAGAGGCTTTCTACCCCCATAAAGAATCCCGGTCTTGGAAAGCCAGTGGGGCAGTGCTACACTGTTCTATAGGGCTGCTATGAGTCGGAATTGTCTCAATGGCGGTCAGTTTGGTTTTTGTTTTAATGAAATGTTTTTAATTATGACTCACCAAAGAAAAATGTGAAACTTTAACCAACCCAGAGAATTTCTGGTAACAGAAATAGTGGGAAATGTTTGTTACTAGTGCACAACAGGTTGCAATCCTTTGCTAAGCTAAAGGTGCCTTCGAGGAAAAGCAGGCTCTCTGCTTCCATGAAGAGTCCATGATTGTATTAAGCATTCTAGACAAAAATGAAGAGTCCAGCTAAGAATGAATGGAATAGATCTGCTTTGTCAACCGGGTCTCCAGGAGCCAGAGCGGTCAATAATGTTGGGTGGGTTTTTTTTGTGTGTGTGTGGGTTTGTTTTGTGCCAACTTGGCTCCACTCATGGCAACATTTTGTATAACGGGATGAAACACGGTTGGATTCTGTGCCTTCTTCTCGGTCACTGGTATGTAAGCATCCGTGTTGTCGCTGTTGTGACAATCCATCACATTGAGAGCTTCCTTTGTTTCCCCCCATCATTTTATTGGGAGCTCTTACAGATGTCACACCTTAATTCCATAATTCAAACAGATCACTCATATTTGTACAATTGCTGATACAATCAGTCTTAAAACATTTGCTTTCTTCTTGAACTCTTCAATATCAGCTCTCTTTTATCCCCTTCCTCCCTCTCGCAGTCCCCCCAGGAACACTTGTTGTTATATAGTATTATTCTAGTATTGTTGCATATTATAGATAGATAGATAGAGATATAAGCCATATCTTACCCCATCCAATATAGCCATTCACCTACGATTCTGTTATCCACTCCTCTTGAGTGGGGCTATACAGTCATCATTGCTATAGGCTACCCCATTCCCCCTTCCTCCTAGAGAGCTTCCTGGTTTTTTTTTTACACTGACCCTATACTTGACCAAATGAGGTCTTTTTCCAATGGTTAAATTTGTTTCTTGTGAAGAACATTTTCCCATATTCAAAAGTTGATACTGACTACAGAGAATTTTAAAAATCAACAGAGAAAACAATATAATATAAAATGTTAAGCATTTCTGTGTAATAAATGGTATAAAATTAAAGATCAGATTTCTGGTCTGTAATAGGAAGAAACCCTTGGGTTTTTAGTACTCTTTATGTGTATTATAACTTTATGTGAATTACAACTTTTTTACTTTTGATACTTTTCAGATTTATTGTATTAAGCATTCTAGAAAAAAATACCTTCTGCATTTACATAGATACAGGATCCAGTGCCATTCCCTAGTTCTTTCCTCTATTTCCTTTTGCTTTCCTCTTGTCCCCCTATCATGGTCAACCTTCATTCAGGTTTCAGTAATTCCTCTCAGTTACATTGCCCTTGATCAAGTCCTACCAGGCATCCTACACCCTCCTTGTCATTGATTTTAGATCACTTGCTGTTCCCTTGTCCCTGGGTTTGTAAACACCCTCTTCCTTTCCCCGCCTCTCCTCTTCTATGTCCTCTAGAACTGTTGGTCCCATTGTTTCCTCCTCCAGAATGTTTATTCCACCTATCTTATCTAGATAGACATGTAGAGACAATAAGCACAAAAACAAGGCAGAGCAAAAGAAAATCAAAACACCAAACAACAACAACAAGCCAACGACAAAAATAAGAAAAGTCTATAAATCGTTCCAGGTCTGTTTGATGACCTTTCGGAGTGTTTTCCGGTCAAGTATGATGGGGTGCCACGCCCTGGCCCCAAAGTTCATTTTTCATATCCCTGGGGACTTCATTGCTTTGCTTCCCTTGCTCTGTTGCATGCCCTTGGCGTTTCGCCGCAGTGTCCTCCGGTCAGATTGGGCACGAGTTGTCCCTGATAGTGATATGGGTCTGTGAGGGATGTCTTGTCTTGTGGTGGGCCGGCACTATGGTCTTCTTTGTGCATTGGCTGCTGTGAGCAGGAATGCTGTTCCGGGGCTTGGTGGACCTGGATGTGTTCCAATCTCTCCTTCCCTCTTTGTGTGCTCCTGTGTGGTCCCATCAGATGTGCCCCTCTCCCTGGGCTGTAGCTTCAGTGCTACCCTCTGTAGTGCATTCTTCTGAGAGAGGAGTGGGGGTTGTCCACGTAGTTGGGATTGGGGCCAGCCCTGCCAACCAAATTATAATTTTTTTATCATTCTGATGTTTTATGTTAAATTTTGTCGCTACTGCTCTGAGATACATTCCAGTTTTATTTTTTATTAAATAAAAACTTTTAACCACACAAATGTGACATTTTATTATTATTTTAGGTGTTGAGTGGCTCACCACAAGGTTGGTGGTTTAAATACACCAGATGCTCCCTGGAAGAAAGATTCACAGTTTCAGAAACACTATCTGAGTTGTAATTGATTCAATGGCAGTAGGTTTAGGATTTTAATTTTCCTTCAAGTTTACTAATTTTCTTGTGTATCACTTCGTGCTAAATATCAAACAGTTTTCATGAGATCACTACTTTTCTCCTGAGGAATATGTATTCTTTGGTTAAGTTCTAATGGTAGTAAAGTCAGTTTGGGATTGTCTGAAAATGTCTGTATTTCATCTTTAGTTTTGAACAAAAATATACCTGGAAATACAATTCTGTGCCAGCATTTATTTTTCCCTTGGCATTTTTGAAGATCTACTTCTCGAGCTTCCCTGCTTTTCATGGAAAATTCTTTCCATCAACCTTTGACTCTGGCGTTTGTTCTGGCTGTCTTAAGATCTTCAAGTGCTGTGCTTCCCATCCGTTTCTGAGAAACTCCTTCTACATATTACCACCTCAGATACTGCATCTTTCTCCGATTCTTGGTTATCTTAGGCAGTACTTACAACAGATTTTTGTATTCCTCTACCATGTTTCTTTTGTATTTTATAACCTTTATTTTCTGATTTGGAATCTTGAGTGATTTTTTAATAACTACCATTCAACTTACTGGTTCATATAATCTTGAATACCTCTCCAAATTTTCATCTCATAGTATGCTCTTTCCACTGCAGAATATGTTTGGATGTCTTAAAAATACAGTCATGGTATTGTTTTCCTTTTATAAACTTTTCATGAATATACTCATAGCAGTCTAGTATGGTTGTTATTTTTCTGAAGATATTCTTTTCTTTGACTTATGTTATTTCTTTTATGAAATGAATACTCCGTCAATTTATTGCCCTTCTGGAAGGATTTTCTATTTTTCCCATGCTGTCTTAATTTTTTGTTGTTGTATCCCTTCTTTCTAAGTTTAAATGGAATGTTTAGGGGTTTTCCTCACTTTGCTTAATTAGTTTGTTGTGCTTCATGATTCTGTGTGTGACCTGCATCTGTTTCAGTTGGAGATGTTTCTCAGACATCATCTATTCAAGTATTTCCCACTCTTCTCTCACTTTCTTTACTGTGATTGCAATTGTGTTTTTATTAGACTTTCTCTCTGCATTGTGTGTTTTTTTTATCTTACCTTATCTAGCTTTTTCTAGTCTCTCTCCCTCAATTATTCATGATGTGTGTTTTCTGCTGAATGCTAATCTAGTTTGATAATCTTTCCCTCAATTCTCTTCAATCTGTTGGTTTTGCCATCCACCAAACTGCTCTTCATAGGATGATGTCCTTCATCTCTAGATTTCTGGTTTGTTTGTTTTTTAATCAACCTATATAATTTTAACACTCAATTTTTTTGTAAAGTTGTGATCTTATCTTTTTTGAATACCCTGGTAATTCTTTAGCAGTCAGAGTCTGATAATTCAATACCAAATGTCCATATTTCCTCTTGTTTGGGCTGATTGTATTTGTGCAGAGAGAATTATGTTCATCTCTGCTAAGTTCTTGAAGTAACAGCTATTTGGGACTACCATAGTTCACCTTCAAGGAGTGAGATTTTTCTGGGACATTCAGCTGAATTCCATTTGACCTACAGTATAAGATATTTGGTTTATTCTCATTTCAGCCTTAGGTTCAGGCGTTGTAGGGCTCTCAATATAGCTGGCTTTTCCTCTTAGCATCATGAGGCTGTCAGATGCACCACTCAGCAAGTTCTTCTAGGGCGAAAGCGCCTCCACATGGCAGGCACCACTCTTTTCATGCCTTCTTCTGGATAATGACAAAAGTTCTTCATTGCTTGGTAGTCTCTGATGCTGTCAAGGAGGGTTTCTTATCATTTCTCAGGGATATGGCTTTCTAACTGCAGGTTTTGCCATTTCATTGTACTAATTTACTTTTTCTCCTCTTGCTCTCTTTGAAATGTTCTTTTCAGCTCGTTTTCTTCATCCTTTTTTCATTCACTTTAGCTACTCTGTGTTCTAAAGCAACTTTCCAAGTCTCTCTGACATCTGCTTTGATAGTTTTATTTTCTTGTCTTTTAAGTGACCTTTTGCTTTTGTGTGTATGATGCCCTGGATGTTGTCCCACAACCTGTTTGGCTATTAGTCTTCACTATGCCAAACCTGTTCTGCAGATAGTTTCTAAATTCAGGTCCTATTTTGGCTCTTGTTGATTTGTTTTAATTTTCTGTAGCTTCAATTTATATTTGCATAAGAACAATTAATTCTATGTTCCATAGTCAGCCTCTGCCCTTGTTCTGACCAATGATATTGAACTTCTCCATCATCGTCTTCCACAGATGTAGTCAATTTTATTCCTGCATATTCTGTGGGGTAAGGTCATGACTGATGTTCTTTGAAAAGGTATTTTCAATGAGTAAGTCGTTCGTCTTGCCAAATTGTATCATACTATCTCATTTCTATTGCCAAGCTCATGTTTTCTAGCTATTGATTTTAGGTGTCCAATTTTCATATTCCAAACAAAAGCAATTATCAATGAATCATTATTGCAATCTAATCAATTTTGGACTGTAGAAGTTGGTAAAAAAAAAAACAAAAACAACCCTTTAAATAAACATCCCGCTTATTCATTGTCTTCTTCTTCCACTAAATTGTAAACCCTGTCTGGAATTCCCCCTCTTCCCCTGCTCCAACTCCCGAGTTTATCATGCTTCCACCAAACAGAAAGTCATCTGTCCATAGTAGGTGCGTAATAATTTTTTGCTCATAAATAGCAAAACGAGCAAAATACCTTTCCATTAATTTTTAAAGCTGTAAATGAAAGTTGCATTTTGCTGTCTCCAAAATCTTTGAAAAATCCTGAAATCGACTTTACAATGCTCTTTTTAGAGTAAAGAAAAGGGAAGTGATTTATGATGTTTACTACATGTGCTATCTCTAACGTTCATATTTACTAGACTAAAATAGAAACTTTCAAAATAATACCCAGCAGATGCATTAAGTTCTCTGGGATGAAAATTGATTTGGTTTAACTCAGTTCTCAACCTTAGCATATTACTCTTTCCTTACAAATAGAGTAAACGATATAAGCAGCTTCAGTCAGCATTGAACTCCAAACCCAGATCTCTTGCTGCCACTTAACATTCTCTTTTTGGTATTTCAAGAGTTCCTCAAACTCAGCCCATCTAAAACTAAAATAAACATCTAAAAGTAAAATGCTTTCCACTTCACACTGCACTCCACATCACTCAAACGTTCTCCCAACTACTGTGTCACAAAAGCAGTGAGTAAGATACATCAATCTCCTTAGGTCCTAGTATAAAATGCATCATCAAGTGCTACTCTATTTACTCTCTCAACTCTATTGGCATCTCCTTATCTCTATCATGACGTTTCTAATCCAAGCTATTATCCTTCCTCGCTTTCTTATAATAGATCATTAACTGGTCTACTTTTAGCTGCTTTTATTCCTCTATGCTCATTTTTTTTTACAGATCACAGTTTGCATAATCTTTGCTAAAACAAACCTGCTTCATCTATTTGATCAGCTTCTCATACCTCTTAAAAATAAAGGAAAAATTCTTAATATAGCACAAGGCTCTGAATGGCTTTGTCCTTGCCTATACCTTTCTAATTTTGAAAATTCTCTCTAGCCCTTCATGGTACAGCTTTTACTTTGATCATTTCTCATTTTTAAGATTAAGAGGGCATTTTTTTCACTTCTTCCATTTTATTCTCACTTTCTGGCCCTCTCTTCCACTCTATCTTTCAATATTTCACTCTCTATCCACATATATATTTACCTGTTTCTTACCCGTTCACCAAGAGAACAATTATTACACACTCATCAACTCTCAGGTGAATCATTCTTCATCAAGGACACTTTCGTTGTTCGGTTCCCTCTCCATATATCTTTGGTATAGTCTCCTATAACTTAAATGTGCTTTCTCCTTCACTGCACTTATCATAGTTAATAATTAAGTATCCTTTACTTATAAAATGATACAAATAATAACTCTTAGCTGCACAAAGTCAAGACTGTCTATTTTTCATGCCCAGGTTTTATCCAAGAAAAATGCCCCAATTATTAAGCCTTAAATGACTGTATTATATAGATGGACATCAAATGTATCGCTGTCTGATGTTAGACTGTCCCTTTGACTCCACTGTTGCATTCTCTTGACTTAGCTTGCTTCATCATCCTCCACTGACAGTACTACTCATAAGGCCTGGTTGTCTGCAACATGAAAAACAAAACAAAACAAAAATAGAAAGTATTAAAAACCAAATCAAGCACAAAGTGTATCAAAAGGGAGACCCAATGATAAGATTTTAACCATTCAAGTTACATTTATCATTTTAATCTATTACAGTTGTCTCTACAATACTCCCTTTCTAATCACCAGGTTATTCTCGTTCCTCAATTATGGTTAGAGGCTTATTCCCTGTGTAAATTCTGCAAAGGTATTTTGGGCTTCTACTGTCATCCATAGCCAGAATCTTACAATTTAAGCTCTGATAAACTATTCCCGCCTTCAGATTTAGATTATGTAATTTACAATCTTTGAATCACAGGTGTTGGTATGCTTCTTCCATGTGGGCTTAGTTGATGTTACACTTATATGGCTGCTTGTTTAAAAACAAGCCTTTAAGATGTCAAATGCTATTCATTCTGATAGTCTGGCACCATCTAGTTTCTTCACCACATTTTGCCATAGCACCCATATCTTCCATGTTTCCTTCATGAAGGTGAGTATTGAGCAGGGTCATGTTATTAGAACCAAATGTTTTTTTATTGGAGCTAGGATTATATACAAGCCCACAATCCATACCTGAATCTATGGTTTCTTTCTTTTTTTACCCCAACAGTTTTATTGGCACATAATTTACATATTATACAAATCAATGGTTCAATGGTTCAATCATATCAAGAATTATTGTACAATTATTACATCAATTTTAGAACATCCCCCCACCCCATGGTTAAATTGCCTTTAAAGTGAGTTGTGAAATCACAATCAGTGTTAGTGCTCACCTCCCCCTCCCACCTTCATTCCCTTTCCTCCCTGTCACCCACCCCTCCCCTACATCCCATATAAACCCTAGTATCAGTTATTATCACTGTACATCCACACCAGCTCCTGTGCTTCACAAAATGGGAAGCCCAGCAGAAACAATTAAAAAAATCAAAATAAAATATTAATAATATAAAGACAAAAGTATAAATAATGAGTAAAAAAGACCTCCATTCACATTCTAAAGGCCACAGAGGAAATTTCTGTCATGGAACAAGTAAGAGATACTTGCACCCAGAACACATTCAGGTCAGGTCTATAGAGAGGTTAACTGGCCATGTATTGAGTTCAGTCCAGCATAATCAAGATTACAGTGGTTTCTTCCTGATAGTAAGGCTATTTGAGACTCTTGACTGTGGCTAGAAGGGATCTGCCAGTGACTTAGTCTGACTAGATACTCTGCAGATGGATTTTAGGGCTCCCACTGTCCTCCATAGCCTTCTATAAATTGGGTGTTCATAATTTTAGCTCTGATACTTTTCCATTCTCCATATTCAAATTGTTTAATTGTCATCTTTGGCTTACACAAGATGGTGTGCTTCTTCTGTGGGAACTTACTTGATTCCTTGCTTATATGGCTGCTTGTTTGAAGACAAGCCTTTTAGACACCAGGCAGTATTCCAATTGATGGACACCATCTATTTTCTTCATCACATTTTACTGTAACGCCTTTATCTTCAGTGATCATTTCATAAAAGTGAATATTGAGCAGGGCCATGTTACCAGAACTAACTTTCTTGAATTGGGGCTAACGTTAAGTAGGAGCCCAGAGTCCATCAGCTTGTCCATGGGGTTTGCATGTCTCATGTTTACTTTGTCAATCTTAATATGATAAAAATAAAAGTCCTATATGACTAACTGCAGCAATAGCTGCCATAAACCAAACAAACAGAGCACATGAAAGAAAGAAAGAAGCTGCCTACAAACAGGAAAGCAATAACCCATTAAAAAAAAAGAACTGCAGCATTGTCAATCACCACCCCCTGGGATATAAGTTGATTACACTGTTATCATCATTTTCCCCAATGACCCAGCACTCCAGACTGTTGGTATGAGGATTCTATGTGAATACAGTTCCACCTTAAGCCACAACCCACAAGTGTTTTCCCTGCACAGTTCAGTCTCCCATTCAATTGGACTCTGTTGACCCTGAGTATGGGGACTGATGCCAGGGGTGGGGATGAATCAATGTTTTCTATCTGCCTCCAGTTTACTTTAGAGACATCTTTGTAATTTTATGGTAGAGAAATCTTATTGATATGCTCCCTGGAGCATAAGGACCTTCACTTTCTCGTGTCAATGTTTTAGCCCATGGTGGTAACTTTAAAACACTGCCGAGAAAGGAAGATAGAGCAGGTGTGGCTATCTAAAAATCACAATACATGCATTATTGACTTGTCCAGAATAAATTTTTGCATGAGTGGATACTATTTGCAGAAACAATGGGAGCTGTTGAACAGGGAATACTTTCAATCATGTTCACTGACAAGGCCAGACACAGGTCTTCCAGAATAATACATATCCTGATGTAGCAAGTAGGACATTGAAGTACTGACAGTTCAATGCACTTGGTGAGGCTGCCTTCTGTTTCTTTACACACCATGTAGTCTCAGTTACTAGTCCTTATTTGAGGTAGAGCCTAGTTCACCTACTGCAGTTTTCACATTACATCCTTCTGGATGTGTGTGGTGTCCCTTGAAGATCCAGGGTTCAATGTTCCAGTATCTATGGTACATGGCCTGGGCCCCCAGGGTGGTTACAGAAACTCTGCTCAACGTGTCCTGTTAGGAGCATAGGATGAGGCATATACCCCATTAGGGTCCTTAAAAGGATAACTGGTCATTTTCCCCTCTGTTACGAAGATGGTCACACTGGTAGCCTTCTTGACACTCTGCTACATACTTTTGTATGATATTTAGCATGAGAAACCCAAGATGGATGAATTTATATAGACAATAACTATAATTCATCTTCCTAGAGTATATGACAGAGGAGGGGTGTGTGTGGGTGAGTGGGTACGGTGGAGGTGGGTGGGAGGGGGTAATGGGGAGTTAATATCAAGGAGTAAGAGAAGGAAGAAAATCTTTTGAAACTATTTGTGGTAGTGAATGTACCACACTGCTGGATATGGTTAAACGATGGAATGGTATGATCTTTGGATTAGGTCCTAATAAAATAGTTTGAAAGAAAAAAAAACTTTCATGTAAACATAGAGCAAGAGAGCAAGCGTCAAGATGGCATCCATGAAGAATCACTCAGCAGTGCTCCTGTTGTTAGACCAGAAAATTAAGAGGAAAGGAGGCCAATATTGGGAGGCTGGGTGCCAAAAATAGATTTATTATACTTTTGTCTGGTTCAAACCTCGCCTTGTGATTTTCGACCATGGAGCAATTTGAGAACTTGCTGAAATACTCTAAATTCACCACATCTGCCCATGGTCTCTACTAATCCCTCTCCAGGTCCAGCTGGACGGCATCCACCACCCCTTCCTCTGCCCAAGATCCAAGACCCACAGTGTGCAGTAATTTTCCCAAACTTCTGTCTGAAGGTGAACATAATCTCAGGCTCACAGAGGCTTCCAAGAACTAGCCACAAGATGCACACCACAGATGCCCTCTCTGCTATCCTCCCTGCTCCTGCAGTCTCTGGCTTTGAATCTCCCCTCCCAAGCCAAGAACAGAGTGACTACATTGGCCATCCCCTTTCCCCCTCTCCCCAGCTCCTGCAAGTGTGGGTAATGACAGATAATTAGACACTGATTTGCAGCAATTGAAGAGCCCCTGTGACAGAACACAGATCCTCAGATCACAACCTGCAGAGCTTGGCAGGAGAGAGCCAGGATTGACATAGGAATGCAGCTTGGGGGAAATTCAAGATCCAGTCAGCCCCAAACCCATTCGGCTAATAGGGTCCCACTTTTCTGGGGGCCAGTGCAGCACAGCCGTGATTTCTTGGCACACCACAAGCCTATTATAAAAAGGGGGAAAAAAAATTTCACTGCTTTCAATCCCAAGTTGTGTTCCTTTGTGTAACTTTGAATATAAGCCACCAGAAAGCTGACCATTAGCATAACATTAACATAACAAGACAGCCAGACCTAATCCCCAGAGCACAGCCCAGGTTGTTAATGGTAAGAAGACAGGAAAAGCCAACAGATACTGATAGCCACAGCCCAAGCCAAAAACTGGCTTTACCAGTTTTGGACTCCAAAGGGTCTTTAAAAGAATGTAAATTGTGACCAGACATACCAGAGTAGGCCCATGCCCATGCTGCAGGCTCACTCCAACTCAGTCCAGTGGCTTACCTAGAGTCACTTGCTTCAGCCCACACTCTGAGGATCCCCCTACTGCCTACCACTGAGTCACCATGATGCCTTACCTGCACAGTAGTCATACCCACTACCATAGTAAGCCACAGGTAGTCCCTGAAACCACTCTTACCAGTCACACAGAGAAAGAGCTCTGGGCTCATTGGTCTCCCAGGAACATGGCACTAAGTTCTTTGAAAATAACACGTAGATAGTAACATACCTCAACACCATCAATGAGAAAACAAGAAAACCAAACATGACAGCAGAAGAAATCCTAAACCTAATACTTCTCATAGAAAAAAACAGAGATTGATCTACAACAAAAATAAATCTTCAGAATGCTGCTTAGAGTAATACAGGATATGAGGGAAGCAATATAGAATAAGGATGCAATAATAGTGGAGATAAAGTGCACAATAGAGGGGATGAAGATCACACACCAAAGGGAAATATAATAACTAATGGATGAGGTAACAGAAACAAAACACAAGATTACAGACCTCACCAACAGACTAGAAGAGGTGGAGAATCATGGCAGTGATCTTTCAGATGATCAGGCAGATGTGAACAAACTGGAAAGACAGTCAACCAAGATAATTAAAGAGGTAGAAGAAAACCTGAGAACAATGACAGATCTTATGAATAGGAACAATATTTGAATAATTGGTCTACCAGAACAAGACACAATGAAGAAGTCAACAGCTAAATTAGCAAGGTAATTCTAGGAAGCAAACTTTCCCACCTTAATGAATGAGAATCAGACATTCATACAGGAATCAGAGAGGACACCAATGAGACTAAACCACAGAAAAAACTATCCAACTTAGAGGAAAAAGAGAAAAAATTAAGAGCAGCAAGGAAAAAAAAGGCGGTCACATACAATGGTGCTAAGGCAAGAATATGTTCAGACATATCAGCAGATAGTATGTAAGAGAAGAGAGAGTGGAGTTACATCTTCTGAAGGCTGAAAGAAAAAAAAAAACACCAACATGAGAATCTGAACCCTGCCAAACTATCTATTAAGATAGATGGTGAGGTAAGAGTTATCCCAGACAAGGAAAAACACAAAATATATGCCATAGGACACCCAGCCCTGTGGAAAATCCTTGCAGACCCACTGTGGTCAGAAGATCAACATTCACTAAGCACAAGCAGGGAACCACCATATAGTGCAACTCCACTCAGAAGGCAACGTGCCCAAAACAATTACCAAGATAACATTACCTCATAGGGAAAAGCAGTCAGGAATGATGCCCCCACATAAACAGCATAATAATATGAAGAGAGAAAGGAAAACACCCATCACAAAAAGTATGATATGACAACAATGAATCCACAGATGGTAGTAATCACTCTGAATGTGAATGGCCTGAGCTTTCCCATTAAAAGACAAAAGTTAGTAGTACTGGCTTAGAAAACATAACCTATCAATGTCTTGCCTAAAAGAGACACATCTTAAGTTCACAGACAAAATAGACTAAGAATAAATGGCTGGGGGAAAATATAACTGCCAAATGGCAACTTAAAACAGCAGGGGTTGCAATCCTAATCTCTGTCAAAATTGACCTCAAGGTAAAAACTCTAAGAAACAAGGTTGGTCACTATATAATGCTCAAATGTTGGTCATGATATAATTTTCAAACGACCAGTAGACCAGGAATCAGTGAGCATTATAAATATATATGCACCTAATGAGAGATACACAAAATTCACCAAACAAGCTATTCAAAAAATGAGAAAAGAAATAACAGATTCAACAACCATAGTAGGTAACTTTAATATACTGTTATCAGAGAAAGATAGATTACTGGGAAAGAAGCTCAGCAATGAGACTACAGAGCTAAACATTACAATTAAGTGACTGGCCCACATAAATGTAAACACATAGAGATCACTCAGATATGTCTCTTGGACACCAAACCATATAGCTGTAGATCAGCAAAGGGACAACCAGAAAATCAAGGGCAAATAATTGGAGGATGAATAACGGTCTTCTATGACAAGACTGGGTACTGACCCAGATTAGAGAGGAAATTAGGACATTTCTAGAAACTAATGAGAATGAGAATACAAC
>NW_022111373.1:12031870-12033724 GCF_000313985.2 Echinops telfairi
CCCAAATGAGATTAAAAGGATAATCACAAAGAACTATGAAAGTCTGTATTCTAATGAATTCATTAACATGGAAAAATACTTGAAAAAAACAATCTCTCCCCAGATTATCCCAGATAGAGGTCAAGAACCTCAACAGACCCATAGCAAAAGAAGAAATAGATATGGTTATCAAAAAACTACCCACAGAAAAAGCTCCTGAACCAGATGGCTTCATAGGATAATTCTACCAAGCATTCAGGGAAGAGCTGACACTGGTCCCCCACAAATTATTCCAGAGCATAGAAAAAGATGGCAAACTCCCAAACTCATTCTACAAATTCAGTAAAGCATTGATACCCAAAAAGGGCAAGGATCCCACAGGAAAAGAGAACTACAGACTGATATCTCTAATGAACATAATCAGTACCCAGTCTTGTCATAGAAGACCGTTATTCATCCTCCAATTATTTGCCCTTGATTTTCTGGTTGTCCCTTTGCTGATCTACAGCTGTATGGTTTGGTGTCCAAGAGACATATCTGAGTGATCTCTAATTTTCTAATGCAAAAATCCTTAAACAAATATTAGCCAATAGAATACAAAAGTACATAAAACATGTCATCCATCATGATTGGGTGGTATTCATTCCAGAGGTGTAGGGATGGTTTACTATCTGAATGCCCATCAATATTATTTGCCACATTGATAAGAAAAGGATAAGAATCACATGATTATATTGATAGACACAGAAAAAGCATTTGACAACATCCAAAACCCATTCCTAATTAAGACCCTCAAGAAGATAGGCATGGAATGAAAATTCCTCAAGTTAATACAAGCTTTTTATGAAAAACAAATAGCTAATATCATAGACAAAAGAGAAAAAAAATTCCACTGAAGAAGGGGCCCAGACAAGGATGACCCTTGTCTCCACTCCTTTTCAACATCGTACTAGAGGTTCTAGATAACAACATAAGGCAGGGCATTAAAAGTGTCCATCTGAAGAGGGGGAGGTGAAAATATTGCTATTTACAGACGAGATGATTCTATTCATCGAAAACCCGAAAAGCTCAGCAACAGGAGTACTAGCAGCGATCCAGGAATACAGAAGAGTGGCACGATAAAGATCAACAAGCAGAAGTCTTTTGGTTTCCATCAGACAAGACCATGGAAGAGGAGATCAAGAAGGCAGTTCCCTTCACAATATACAAGAACAAATTGAAATATCTAGGGATATATCTAAAGAAAAAAGTAGAAGACTTATACAA
Source organism: Echinops telfairi (assembly GCF_000313985.2). Taxonomy (NCBI): domain Eukaryota; kingdom Metazoa; phylum Chordata; class Mammalia; order Afrosoricida; family Tenrecidae; genus Echinops; species Echinops telfairi. Next base: position 12,033,116 of record NW_022111373.1, read on the forward strand.
GGAAAACTACAGAGCCCTAATACAGGAAACTAAAAGCAACTTCCACAAATGGTAGAATATCCCATGTTTGCGGATTGGAAGACTCAATATAGTATAGATGTCAATCTTACCCAAGGCACTATATAAGTATAACGTTATCCTTATTCAAATACCAAAACCCTCTTTAAAGAATTGGAAAAACTGACCACCAGTTTCATATGGAGAGGGAAGAAGTCCAGAATCAGCAAAGAACTCCTCAAGAAGGACAAAACTGGAAGGCTTCTTTTACCTGACTTTATCACCTACTATACAGTCTCACAAAGTGACCAAAACAGGAATAATGACTGTTACTCAGACTAATGGAAAAGAACAAAAAAACCCAGAAATGAAGCCATCACCAGATAGACAAGTGATTTATGATAAAGACCCCAAAAGCATCAGGTGGGAGGCGGATGCCCTCTTTAACAAGTGGTGCTGGAAACAAATCATATCCACCTGTAGAAAAATGAAACAAGACCCTTATCTCATCCTATGAACAAGAACAATCTCATGGTGGATCACAGATCTAGAAGTAAGACCCCAAACTAGGAGGCCACCAACGAAGAAATTGGGACAAACTTAAGAACCTTG
>NW_022111373.1:12034502-12052999 GCF_000313985.2 Echinops telfairi
AATCACAAAAGGACAAGTACAGCATGAGTCCACTGAGGTAAGTATAATCAGCACAGTAGGTATAGAAGAACAGCCACTTGTCTCACACAGTACATGGGTTGAGATACAGGCAATTGGGTGGAGGACAGGCAAAACACAAGGATGAACATGTGATTCCAACACAAACAAGGGATTGGGTGTGGAGTGGGGAAAAGCAGGGGGGAAAAGAGGGAGATAATAGCAGTTGCGGGGGGTGGGGAGGAGCAGGGCACTAATCCACCTAGGGGGCGGGTTTTGTTTATGTCTCCACAAGAATGGGGGTGTGAGTGCAGACCCCACCATAGCCTGGCAAACCTTGAGGACAACATAACCACATGGAGCAACACATGAACAGAGGGATCTACATGGCCTGTCCCAATCAGAGCCAAACTGACCTGCTCCCAGGGAATATGTGCTACAGAGGGCAACACTAAACCTAGAGGTTGGGGAGAGGGGCCAGCCTGCCACACCCACAAGGAAGCAAACCAAGAAGAAAAAAGAGAAGGTGAGGGACTAGACCCTATCCCTTACACCAAGCCCTGAGGACAACATCCCTCTAAGTTGCTGCTAAGGCACAGAGAAGATTGTAGGCCAACAACAGCTGGAGACACGAGGTCCCCCCACTGGAGCATACCACGACAAAGAACAATACTAGGGACACATGGCAGGCAGTGAGTCTGGTCTGACAACCCTCCTCCCAGTGGGGCAAAACAAGAAGAGAACATAGCAGATCAGCAACTGGAGCAAAGCCAAGCCACAAAGCCCCTGAGCAGTCCCCCAAATAGACTTCATGTTTGTAGGAGCTGTTTCTGGAACCCCCAGGACTGGCAGACAGATGTGTAACTATGTATACTTTGTTTTTTCCTCCCCTATTTTATTCAATCTTTTGGTTTCATTTTGTTTTGTCTCAGTTGTTGTTTTGTCTCTCTCTATAAGATAGGTATGGGAAGCAAGTCCGAGGAGAAAGCAACAAACCAACAGTTCTGGAGGGACTTGGGGAAAGGAGGATGCGGGAGAAGGGATCAGTGAGCAAACACCATAGACAGGGGAACAACTAGGGAATTAAAATCAACAACAAGGAGGACGAGGATATCCTGGGGTGTTGGAGCAAGAGCAATTTAGCTGAATTACTAAGAGGCAGAAGGGTGAGTGTAATAGTGTGAAAACACAAAGGGAAAAGGAAACAAAAGCAAAGCTATGGCGAGAGATATAAACATAGATGTGTACATATGTAAATCTCTTAATTCATAAAATAGAGATATTGGCCTATGTCCATATATCTATATGTCAATACATTGAGGAACTGGATGGACTTTGAGCCTCTACTCAAACTTCCATGCAAGGGCACTTTGTTCCAACAACCTAGTATTCTGTGATGTTCATCCTCCAGGCACAATCGCAGAAGACAAAATGAGTGTATAAGCAAATGTGGTGAAGAAAGTAGATGGTGCCAGCTATCAAAAGATCTAACATCTTGGGTCTTAAAGTCTTGAAGTTAAACAAGTGGCCAACTAGCAGAGAAACAAGGCCCACATGGCACACCAGCCTCTGTGATCATGAGGTGTTGATGGGATTAAGAACAGGCATCAGAAAATCCAAAACAAAAATTTTAAAACCATATTATTGAGAATGAGGGGGGCCAGAGCAGAGATCCAAAACCCTTCTGTACGCAGTAGGACATTCCCTCACAGAAGGGCCACGAGGAAGGAATGAGTCAACCCGGGCACAGTGTAGCACCGATGAAACACACAACATTCCTGTGGCTCTTTGAGGCATCCTCACCTCCCACTATCATGATCTCAGTCCCGTCTTTCAGTTCTGGCTAGACTGGATCATGTACACTGGCACAGATAAGAGATCATGACACACGAAACCCAGCTCAGGTGAACCCCACAGGAAGAGAAATGGGAGTAGCGATACCAGGAGGGTAGGGGTACCATGGGTGAATGGAGACAGTGGTTGGTGGAAGATATGAAAATAATAATAATTTATAATTTATCAAGGGGTCACAAGGGTGGGAGGGTAAAATGAGGAGCTGATACCAAGGGCTCAAATAGAAGGTAGATGTTTAGAAAATGATGATCGCAGCATATGTACAAATATGCTTGAAACACTTGTTGGACAGATTGTTATAAGAGCTGTAAGAGTCCCAATAAAATTATATTTAAAACAAACAAACAAACATACATAAGGGGAAAAAAAGATCTGGCTGTCTGAAGACAGAACTGTTCATCCAGGTGCCTCTAACAATGTAGTGTACAGGCAAATATGTGAATCACAGCATAACAATAGATAGATAAATAACTGCATTTCTACATTCTAATCTCCACCTATTCCTTTACCTCTGATGTGCATATGAGTGCAGATGATTATATTTTTGTAACAAAATAACTGAAGGTGGGACCCCTAGTGGCAAAGCGGTTACAAATTGGGTTACAATGTGCAAGATCTGCACCACCAGCCACTCCGAGCATGAAAGATTAGCTTTCTACTTCCCTAAACTGGTACAGTCTCAGAAACCCACAGGGGCAGTTCTAGCCTGTCCTATAGGGCCACTGTGCCTCAACACGGACTTGATGGCAATGAGATAGATAGAGGCACATGCATATCGTTGGAAAATCAGTGACAAACATTACAGTAAAGCCATTCCACTTTTTAGTATTCTTTTTCTAATTTCTTGACATCAGGCCACGCTTCATGAAAATTTAGATCTCCGAAAGTTATGTTTATTGTTTCATGTAGTCTTCCAGCCTGCCCAGCGGCTTGTTCTCTATTTCCTCTATTTCCCTGGTCTCGAGCTTCGTGTTATTTCACATGAGGATGTTACTGAGTGATTCTTAAATATCACAAATTATTATTCCTCTGAGAAAAGTCTAATTGAATGGTTTCATTTATATAAAAGAGACTGCCAGATGATATTTTTTGGAGCAAAAAAATATTATATGTTTTTTATTCAACTAGTGTAGTATTCACTAGCAAGCAAAGACAATCCAGATATTTCCCCCACGGTGTTATTCTTAGCTAGTGATAAATTATACATCTATAAAGTCCGGTACAACATAAAAGGCAATGTATCTTTTTAAAGCTATTCAATATTTTAAAATAAAGCGCCGCACCCCTCAAACTAAACATTGCAGTGCTTCCTATGGATTTTTCTCCCAGCCTTTGGAAAGGACACAAGTATTTTCATATGGTGCTTAGTAGTCTTTCTCCACCCTTGTGATTGATGTGGTTTGAATGTGAATGTTACTGCTCCCTTGTCAGCAGAGGCGATTCCCCAGGATGATCTGTTTCCTCTCAAACTTCAGACATTTTAGCTCACACTTTAACTACAGCCAAGACAGTGCTTATGAAGACCAAATTTGCTCACCATGAAGGGTATTCAAATATATATATATTTCTGGACTTTAGTTGGTGTTATAGAATGTTCTTGGATGGGACTGAAGATTTAAAACATGTTCTAACAATGGTCACTAAAGAACACACATTCTGTTTATTTAAAGTTAATGGAGATTGATTTGTAACATCCTTTTATTTAAGACTCTTTCTGACAATGTGCCATTTGAAGAGCCAAAAAACAGCACCTACATAAGAGAAAGAAATAACTACCACTATTTTATTTTTTATTATTTGGATGGTTAAGTTAAACAATGTGGCGTGGATTGCTTGGACAGTGCTCATTGTCAGCAGTAAACATACTTAGCCAGCTGAGTGATCACCTTTCTACTGGCAAACATGAGTATTTCTGATGTTCTCATATGAAAGGTTTCAATTAAAGCTTAAAGGTGATGGTTCCGTTCTGCACAAAGGAGACCAGAGCAGGAAAATAACTCACAAAGTTTCTGCCTACAATAACAAAACTAAAATTTGTAGAATCATCACGAATGTTGGCCCCTGCATCACCCATCTTTTATTCTAGCTGACACCTGCCAAGCATGTCACCATTTGAAGTGTCATCTCAGGGACAGCAACACTAGCTCATTTTAAGAAACATTTGCTGTCCTTTCAGTCTTTCTGTCTTGCCTTTAAAAAGCACATTAGCTCATTCTAATTCATGCGAAAGGTTGATCCACCTTTAAATATAAATAGTGCTTGATTTATGACTCAGTTCTGTTATAAAGTTCTGTTGTCAGTTCTGATGTACTTGAAAGACTCTTAATTATTATTAGCTAGCTTTTATTAGAATTTTCATGATTATATAATATGATAATTTTTCTTCATAACTAACTTTTTTGGTTGATGCATAACTTTGCATATTAGTTGCATTGATTGGATTTCCTTGAAGATGAAGAAATTGAAGAATTCTACCAACTTCTTCAGTTTGAAATTGATTAAACATGCCATCAAGATGCATTGATAATTATCGGCAAATGGAATGCAAAAGTTGGAAACAAAGAGGAAAGAAGAGTGGTTTGACAATATGGGCTAGGTGACAGACAAGAAAGTGGAGATTGCATGATAAATTTTGCAAAAACAATGACATTTATAGTAGAGACCTTTTTGAATAACACAAAGGGCAACTATACACATGGACATCTCCAGATGGAATACAAAGAAATCAAGTTAACTACACAGATGGGAGAAAAGCCAGGGAAGCTTAATATCAGCAGCAAAACCAGATCAGAGCTGTCTGTGGAACAGACCTTCGATTGCTCAGATGTAAGTTCAGGATAAAGCTCAAGAACATTTTAAAACGTCTACAAGAGCCAAACTATGAGTCTATCCCACCTAAATTTTCAGAACATCTCAAAAACAGATTTGATGCATTGAATCCTAACTACAGAAGACAGGAAAAGACTGGATATTAAAAAGACAGGAAAGAAAAAAATCAAAGTGGATGCCAGAAGAGACTCTGAATGTTTTAGCAGGTTAATGAAACACTGGAAGCGCTCACTCATCTCTGCTAGGAAATTTGGAAGACCCTATTTGACTAATTGAATGGAAGAGATCCATATTTGTACCCTTTCTAAAGAAAAGTGACCCAACAGAAGGCTCAAATTATAAAACAATATCATTGATATTACATGCAAGTAAGATTTTGCTAAAGATCATCCAACAGTGGTTGCAACAGCTCATTGTCATGGAGTTGCCAGAGGTCCAGGCTGGATTTAGAAGAGGACGTGGAATGAAGGATATCATTGCTGATGTCATGTGATCTTGACTGAAAGCAGAGGATACAGAAAAAAATTTACTTGTGTTTTATTAACTATGCCAATGCATTCAACTGTGTGGCTTTAACAACTATGAATAACCTTGAGAAGAATGAAAACTCTAGAACCCTTCATCGTGCTCCTGTGGAACTTGTGCATGGATCCAGAGGCAGTTGTTAGAACAGAACAAGGGAATACTGTATGGTTTAAAATCAAGAAAAATGTGTGACAGGGTTGTATCCTGTCACCATTCATATTCAATCTGTGTGCTGAGCAAATCATCAAAGAAGCTGGTTTATATGAAGAAGAATGTGGCATCAGGATTGAAGGAAGGCTTGTTAACCATCTGCACTATGCAGGTGACACAATCTTGTTTTATGAAAATGAGAAGGAACTGAATCACTTGCTGATGAAGATCAAATATTGCTGTCTTTTGCTTGGACTACGACTCAAAGAAGACCAAATTTTCACATGACCAATACGTAACATCATGATAAATGGAGAAAAAGGCTGACCTTGTGAAGGATTTTGTCTTGCTAGCATCCACAATCAATTCTCATTCAAGCAGCAGTCAAGAAATCAAAAGAGCCTGCAGATGGCGGGAAGGAGAGTCTGGGGATGCCCTTGGGAGGAGTAGGTGAGGAGGGTCTCTGGTGGCAAGCAGTGGGTGTACATAACGAACCTCGGGCATAGATGGTGTCCGAGGATCCCAGGCTGGGTGCTATAGGATGCTGGGACCCTGAGTCCACTATCTTGGAGATAAGGGTGCTACAACAAAGTGTGGTAAAGAAAGTAGATACTGCCTGGCTATCAATCAAAAAAGCGACTGGGGTCTTAAAGGCTTGAATTCAAACCAGCAGCCATCTAAGCAAGGAATCAACTAAGTCCACACAGAAGAAGCACACCAGCTAGTGTGATCCAAAGATGACAATTACAAAATTCAAATATACTGAAGAGAAAAGTATCAGAGTTACCATTATGAACACTGAATCAGTGGAAGGTCATGGAGGACTGTAGGAGCACAAAAACCCATCTGCAAAGTGTAGAGAGACTAGCTGATTGGCAGATCCACTATAGCCCAAGGCAAGAGTCCTGCACAGCCCCATTAGCAGGCAGAGACCACTGTAATCTTGACTGTGCTGAACAGAATTCAATACTTGGCCAGTTGACCGCTCCATGGACACATCCTGAATTTGTTTTGGGGGCAAGTCTCTTCTAGCTGTTCCATGACAAAAACTTCTGCCCTGGCTTCTTGAATGTTGATGGGGGTCTACGCCCTCTCACAGATTATTTGTATTTTTACCTTTCTACTAATGTGATTTTTTAAAATTAATGTTATCTTATCCTTACCACCCTAGTGCGATTTTTTGGGGGGGTGTCCCCAGTTGTGAAGCACAGGAGAAGTGGATCTACAATGATAATAACTGATGCAAGGTTTACAGGGAATAACTGAGGGAGGTGGGCAATAAGAAGGGGGAGGGGAGTTTGGCAGGAAACAATGAAGGAGGAGGGAAAGGGATCACTGGAGCTCATGGTGACTGAACAGCTTCACTTGGGTGGGGAATCAACTGTGAGGGCAGGGAATGCTCTAGGATGGGTGTGGTGGTGATTGTACAGTTCCCCCTAGATATATTTGAACAATTGAACATATTCAGTTCTATGATATGTCAGTTATGTGCCAATAAAACTATTGGAGGTAAAAACAAATCAAAAGACAAGTTCCATCAGGTAAATTTGTTGCACAAGACATCTTTAGAGTGTTGAAAAGCAAAGATGTTACTTTGAGAACTATGGTGCACCCAACCCAAGCCATTGCCTCATACGAATGTGAAAGTTGGACATTAAATGAAGACGACTGAAGAAGAATTGATGTACTTGAATTGTGGTGCTGGAGCAGAATGCTGAAAATACTATTGTGACAGTTACATAATACTTGAGGAAGGGGTGGAGTCTAGCCTGTCAATCACGTCACAGCTTGATGGCCTGATTAGGAGGCATGACAGAGATAAATAGCTCACTGAACGCCAGATACACAGACACTCCCTTTGAGACATTACTGACAACAAGCCTGATGGAACTATGCTGATGCAGCCAGAGCCCTGGAGCTGGAGGAACCATATGGAGACCCATGCCAGCACCGAGATGCTTCTGCTGCCACTGGATCCATAAGACTTTCCACCCACCGGCCTGTGATCTTCCTGCATTTGCTGTCATTGCATGTGTTTCGTGAATCTGAAGAGGACTTTATAGATTGGTATCAGACATCTGGGCTAATATTGGACTTAGGGACTTAATCTGGACTGGGCTGGGATGTGTTCTCAATATTCTATTGCTCTCTTATATAAAGTTCTTCCTTATACACCTATGGATATCTCTGGATTTGTTTCTCTAGTCAACCCAGACAAACACAACCACGGACTGCTGAAAGGACAAACAATCTCTCTTAGAGAAGTAAGACCAGAGTGTCCCTTAGAGGCCAGGATGGTGAGACTTCGTCTTACACACTGTAGACATGCTCTCAGGAGAGACCGGTCTCAGGAGAAGGACATGATGTCTGGTAATGTAGAGGGGCATGGAAAAAGTGGAAGGCCCTCAAGGAGATGGATTGCCATTACGGCTGCTACAATGAGCTCAGGCCTGGGAACAAGTATGAGGATGATGCGGGCCTGGGCTGTGCTTCATTCTGTTGTGCAGACGGTTTCCATGGGTCAGAACTGCCTCAATGGCACGTAACAACAGCAACAAAAAACCACAATTTTTAAAGCTATTATTACTTCCTACTATTGGTTTTTTATAAATTCAATCTTTACTTGTCTTTGTGAGTTGGAACCATTACCTATAAACTTATAGATATAGCTTAATACATAAATACACACAGACATGAAAAATCAAAAAATTTACTCCAATAATAAAGACGAATTGGAAGATGTGGATACTTTTTAAGTAATAACTTCATTTGTAGAGTGATCTGGATCATCTGGAATATCCCTGAGAGTGTGGATGAGTTTTCCCACAAAAAGAAAAGCCTGTAGGATCCTTTAATTTTTCTCATATAACTCTTAATAACATCGAACTGCTTCCAGAGCCTGCTTATCAACTTCAGCAAAATTATCAGCATCTGGATTCATGTTTTCAAGCAACTGAACCCCTTGGTTTAAGTTAAAAATCCAACCAATCCTTTTACATAAAAAATAAAAATAATTAACAACTTCTCCCCTGCCTCTTTGCTGTTATTTCTTTCTTCTCAGCATTTCTTCCCTCTTCAAAATCTAGTCAAGCCTGATCTGTCCATTCCCATTCTTTGTAATCTATGGGCAGGTCCATGAGTTCTAAATTCAGTGCTCTTTCCCTATGGACCAATTTTCCAATAATCTCTTTCATCATATGATCTTGATCAAATACTTGGAATGGGTTCACATAAATTGTTCTAAATTCTCTGTGTTTATTTTTCCCAGGAAAGGTAACACTGTAACTTCCTCCCAAGAAGATGCTCTGTTTCAAATACAATGAAGAAGGTTAGGATTCTTCCAGAGACCAGTCATGTCATTATACTTCCATCTGTTTTGCTATTGTTAAACAAACACAGTCCATAGGTGGAGATTGACAATGAGTTATACAGAACCCATTACACAGAATAGAACTACACTTGTGGGTTTCCAAGATAGTAAATCTTTGCAGGGGTAGAACTCCTCATATTTCTCAACTCACGATTGTATTGGGAGCTAATATAGATATCATATCATTCCATAATTCAATCACATCAAGCATTATTGTACAACTGCTACCACAATCAGTTTCAAAACATTCTCTTCATTCTTGAATTCCTTGACATCAGCTCCCCTTAAACCTCTCCCCCACTGTACCCCCAGGGACCCTTATTCTAATTGCTGTCTCTGTAGGTTCAACATTCTTGGGATTCATATTTTAAAAAAACCAGAAACATATAACAAAAATTCTAGAGTGTTACCCCCAATGACAAAATACATCTGAAATAAACTCCAATATGAAATGCGCGTGGGTGCACACACGCACCCACAGACACACAGAAAATGTTGAAAACCAGATGAGGCCTAAGATGTATCAGAGAGGGGATCAACTGACAAGGTTTTAACTGTTCAAGTCGGGTTTATCTCTTTGATCTTCTATACTCATCTCTCCAATGAACTCTGTTAAATAACCACTTTCCTCCCGTCCCCCTATTATTGATAGAGACCACCAGAGGTTTCCTTCCTATGTAGATCCCTCAACCGTGTCTTGGGCTCCCATTATCACCCATAGCCTTCTGCAAACCGAATTCCCACAAATTAGGCTCTGGTACTATTCTCTTCTTCAACTTCAAGTGATATGATTTACAATCCTTCAGTGACTGGGCTTAGTTGTGTGCTTCCTCCATGTGGATTTAATTGACATCTAATTTAACTAGCTGCTTGTTTGGAAACAAGCCTTTAAGACCACAGCCATTATTTTATCTGATAGCTGGACACCATCTAATTTCTACACTACCTTTTGCTGTAGCACCCATAACTTCTGCGTTCCCTTCCTGAGGGCGAGTATCAAGCAGGGCCAGGATGTAAGAACTCATTGTTCTCAAGTTGGAGCTAGGATTCAGTGTAATGGCTACTTTAAAGTCCTTACATATTATAGCAAACATCTAGGTGCCGTCTTTTTCACTTGTAATGGTTTAACCTTTTCTTTTTAATGACTTGGCTTTTTAGTCATTGGAAATTGTACGTTTTAGCAACACATTCTAGCAAGTCTGGACTTGTTATTCTTGCTTCCATCTTTATTTCTTTAGTGACTACCAGCATTAATTTAATGAAATCTATTTCTCCTTCAAGATATAAAACCTCAAATTTGCTACTCAGAGGGCATCTCTCTGTGTATGCCCACAGTGACTTTGGGATGACATTGATTGCAGTTTGTCCTTTTTTCTCTGATTGCATCCTGCTGTTAGCACTGCGAATGACTGGCTGGTTGCCCTATTGTTTTCAACAATTTCCCAGTCATAATTTGTTCCAAAGACTGATTCGATTAAATTCATGTTCCTATACAGGTTCATTTGTTGTTGTTTTAAGATCAGCATTTAGACTTGTTCTGACCCAAAAGCGTTTTTCTTAGTACTTCTTTTCTTATTTCTCACTGGTAAACCAACTGGATTTAGCTTATATGATCTAACTACTATCTCTAATGAATCTACATTCTGGCCTTAATTGTTTTATCATAATCTCCATTGTTTTTGAGAAAGAGAAACATGAGCTTCTACACAATCACTTGCAAATGAAATTAGTTCTCTTAGAAATAGCTCTGCGATTTTCTTTTATGGTCTGCCTCTCTCTCGGTAATATCTCTAGCTCAGGAAGTAGATCTGGATCCAGTGGTGGTCTTTCTGTGCACTCCCCTACTTCAGGAATTGGACACTGAGTTGTGGGGCAGCAATCACATCTGTTCTTAGCGTGCTTCTCCTGGTGTGTAACTTCTACCTTTCAGTTCAGTACAAAGTCATTCAGGTTACATAGTTAGAATATATGCCCCACAGTTGAAGCATGGTTGAAGGAATGGAATTCCTACTTCCATATTACACTTGCTCACAACTTGACTCCTCTGAAATAGGAAGCTGGGAATAGGATGAGAAATGCTGATACCTTCATCCTCCCAGGAAAAAAAATATAGCTCTTACACAGGGACCAAGGGAGGAAGAGTTTGCCTTACACTAAAACCAGTAAAATATCTATATGTATGTGTATGTATGTGTGTGTGCATCTCTATATGGAGAGAGAGAGAGAGAAATTTATATCAAGAAAATGGCTCACACTGTTATAGAGTAGACAACATCCAAGTCCAGACAAGTTCCAAGCTAATGGGTCAGATGTTAGGCTGGAGGCTTCTCCTGATTCCTGAGGTTATGAGGACTGATGAATCCAAGATCAGTAGGAAGCTTGTGACTGCAGAATGAATGAATTCAAGATCATCAGATCAGAACATATCCCACCAATGACTCCCAGGATTGGCAGGACATTGGGTCAAGTCTAAAGAACGAGAGGTTAAGGCGACAGGTGCAAGGTCCAGATCCAGCGAAGAACAAACCAGCTTCTCTCTGTGACATCTGGTTCTCTTCTAAGCAGGCTACACACTCAAGGACATTTCATCAGGAGAGTACTAGGCTTAACTGCCAAGCCAATGAGAATCATAGCCCAGCCAAGTTGACAAAAATCCTAACTCTCACAGAATTCTTATTCTGTATCTTGACTGCAATCATCAACCATCTGCAATACAGTTTTCATCATACCAATATGGGATGGACGTGTAAGAGAGTTTTAATTTTCACTGGTTTTGTCTAGGAGCAGTCCACATAGTTTCTTACATTACCAAGATGGATGTGGAAAATGATCACACATTCATTATTATAGTTAAAGAAAATATATAGCCCAGAGTTGTGTGGCTGAAAAGAGGCCTATGAACAAAAGAACTGTATTCTTAAATATTTCTGATCCTGAAATGTAACTTGTTGAGTTCCTGAATAAGCTCTAGTAATTGTGATTATTGTCTATCAGTTCTGTATAGCCCCTGTAATGGGTTATTGAACCCATCAGAGAATAGGTAGAGTATCATGAGACCGAAATTTGGTGCCAGAATAATGTAAAGAAGGTTGGAGGGTAGAGAAGTGGCTGCTCTCTGTATTATAGGCTTAGACTGATGTAGAGTTGGATTACACTTCCCTTTGGTAAAGCTGGAGGAGGTCAGTCGTGAGCATACTCCATTCTTCCAAGGAGTTATCAGAAAGGGCAGGTACCAAAATGTGAGCTAAAGAGGACCTGGTTAGCTGAACTAGAGAACTGGAATGCTCCTTAGAAACACAAATGGCAAGACTTCATCTCATTTACGTTGGATATGTAACTGAGAGGAACCAATTCCTGACGAAAGTCATCAAGCTTCCTAAAGTAGAGGGTCAGGGAAAAGGAGATCCTCCATGTAACAGTGTGACACTGTGATTGCAATAATGAGCTCAAGCAAATCTACTATTGTGAGCATGGTTGGGTGCAGAGCAACATTTTATTCTGTTGCTGAGTTGAAACTGATTAGAGAACACCTAACAATAACAGTAGATAATTGCTACATCTTGAATTTAAAATGTGATTATGTTGTAATGTGTGAGTGGGTGTAAAATTAAGGAAGAATATGGGATTATTGAGGGGCACATAATTTTATGGTCTCCCCCTCCCCATTAAGTTAGGTAGTGAGCTCATAATGTTATTCTTTAAATTTATAATATGACTCAAATATTTCCTAATGATAATAAAAAGATGATAAGGGAAATGGTTTAGGGTTTACAGCCAAAGGATCTATAAGGGTAACAGTAAAATAAGGATTTGAGCTTCTAAGATAAAAATGTACTCTTATGTGACATACGGTAATAGGCAAACCTCTACCCCGAGCTCTGTGTCAGTAACCCACTACACAGCGTGGCCTTGACAAGGGCACCTGGGACTGACACGGTGAACTTGCTCTTGTCTTTCTGCTTTAACTCCTGCTTTAACTGCAAGCAAAGCTCATGCTCCTAAGTCTGTGGTGACTTGTTTAGATAAATCTGAGTAAACTCAGATAGCCGCTGTATTGCCGCCTAAGACAAATCTTGAAAGAAAAGGGCAGGACTTGCTTTGGCAAGCATTTCCTCATTGTGTGTTACTAAAGAAGGGAGACTATATGCATACACACATAGACACTCACACTAGATCCTGTATATCCAAAACAAATGAGGGGCAGCAGGATTTGAGGAATATGAAGACTGGCCAATAAAAAATAGAGCAGGATTTTGAACCTAAGTAATCTGGTCCCAGAACAATATCCTGTTGATGTCGTTCCAAACGTGAGTCATTGAAAATTTCATGAATCACACAAAAACATTGTCCGATTCATTTGCTTTGGACAAATCTTTCAGAAGGATCAGTTGCTGGAAGAAGACTTTGTGTTTGGTGAAACAGAGAACCAGCAAAGATGAGGGAGACCCCCGTTTAGATGGACTGGCTTGATAGGGGCAAAGATGGACTTGAACATGCAGGCAAGTGTGAGGATGACGCAAGGCTGGAGAAGCTTTAGGCTCCATTCTGTTGTACAGTCTAATTAGGTTCCAGAGTCAAGCTCTCTTAATCTGACAGATAACTGCTTTCAGATATAAAAATGGCAAGTGCAAAAGGCACAAGCAAATAAAGACTAAAGATTGGGACCACAAACCTATTCTCCACCCTCGGAACATTTCAGGTTGGGTTTGGAATAGCCAAAGGCCTAGCTTTAGGAAAGGAACTGCCTGAACACCCTCTGCTTCGTATGGGCTCCTTCTCAGAGTGCTCACTGCAGCGAGGGTAGAGACAGCGAGTGGGTCCACACAGTAAACCTGTGTTCTCCGCCTGGCCCTGTCTTCGCTGCAGGGTCCTGAGGGAGAAGAAAACCAAAGGACAGGACACTGCAATTTGATAGCCCCTCTTTATATCCCTCTCACTTAATCAAAACCCTGGGCCAAGGTGATTTTTCCTTTCTCTATCACGGTAAGCGAATTCAGAGATGCTCAGTCAATGTGTCAAAAGGTGCTCTGTGGGGGCCTTCCTATTCAGTGTGATCCCAAGTTCCAGGAGGTTCCCCCACCCCTCCCAAAAGTCCTCGTCTCTCTGGGAGCCTAAGAATTCCTCAATGACGTCACACCTGTTATCATTGATTAGAGTTTAAGGGCTAGTTTCAGGTTTTAAGACTCCCATTAACTCAGAGGCAGCACAGCCAACTTGTGGGATGCCTCCTGTGGGCGCTGAAGATTGAGCTCTTCCCACCCCAGCCTTGAACACGCAGGGCTTTGTCCTGACAGCACACTGTGGCCATAAAAGAAAATTAAAATGTTATATTTGATGTGAGAGGCTCTCAGGCTAATTTTGCAGGAGTCCGCCCCTCCTCCTGGCTTTCCTTAGATGAACATCGTTGCCAGCATTCCAACGGCATCCCCTCACTCGCGCCCAGGGCCCAGTAATGGGCAGGAGCGCCACTTTGGAGTCGGACTCTGCCAAGTCTAATACTAAAAGTAGGTGAATGAGATTTGACTGCCTCCTCAGTTGAATGTCTGAGGAATTTCTTGGATCTGACACAGAGGCCAGCACAAGGTCTGGGTAGTAACATTCACTAGGTGTCAGGGGTTGACAGACTGTCTTGCCAGCGTCATTAGCAGAAGGCTCGTTTTGGCACAAGTTGTCTATGGAAAATGCAATTAGGAAAACTTGTGCAAGTCGCAATTAGAAACTGAATAACTTGCCTTATTCCTTTTATGCAGATTCCACTTGGCAGAGTTGAAATCAAGCGCTGCTAGAAATAGCTTGCCGGCTGACCCAGTAGCCTCCCGCGTAGAAAGCGGAAAGAGCAGGCCAGGGCTTTTCCTCGATGCTTGCCTCCTTCCTGCTTCTGCCGCCTTCTTCCTTTCTTGGAGCCCTTCCTGTGGCTGGAATGGGCACTGGACTCACACAGGTATCCTTGCCTAGCCCAGCTAAGCGCCGGTGCCGGCGGGAGAAAGCTCCTTCTACAGGCTGGCGTGAAAACACAAGTTTCATCTTGGCAAAACCTTGAGCTGCTTTCTCTCAGAAAGGCAACCCATCTGCCCCGGGTGTGATTGGTGAAGCACCAAGGACCTTCCTTCCGCAGTGAGTTATTGAACACTTACTATACCTCAGGCACCACTCAAGGTGCAATCGAAATACTAGTAAACAAAGTAGGCAACAATATTTATATCTTTATGAGTACCACTTTCTTGTGGGACAAGACAGAAAATAAACAAGAAAGTAAAAACATGTAGCAAACTGGTTACTGTTGAGCAAATTTCTACTTTCGTGACCTCATTTATGTCAGCGCAGAACCAAATTTCTTAGTTTTCAATGACGGTGATCATCCAAAGTGGATCGGCAGGCCTTTCCTCTAAGGGTATAGAATATATTAGTCTTAATAATAAGTGCCGTCACGTCGAGGCGGATCTGACTCAGTGACCCTGTGTGCAACAGAATGGAGCGCTGCTTGGTTCTGGGGCATGGTCACAGTGGTGGTGAGGTTTGAACCCACTGTTGCAACACTGTCAATCTATTGGCCTGCAGTGCTTCCTTTCTGTTGCCGTCCCTCTGCTCTACTCAGCGTAATGTCCTCTTCCCGAGACTGGAGTCTCCTAGCAACGTGTATGTGAGATGAAGTAGTGCCACTTACACTTTTAAAGAGCACTCTGGCTGTAGTTCTTCCGAGTCGAATTCGTTTGTCCTCCAAGGCGCTATCACGACTCTCTGTCAATACCATAAGCGCCTCCATTCTTGCTCAGTCGTTTTTATTCATAGTCCAAATTCCGTGTGCGTGTAAGGTGATTGAAAAATGCCATGACTTGGGTCGGGTACACCTTTGTCCTCAAAGCGACGTGAGGCTCTGTGGAGCCGATTCGGTCCCTGCAGTGTGTCCTCTATGGCTATGAATGTGGAGTTGTTGTTGGTTGTCTTCAATTCAGCTGTAAATCATATTGGAAACGCGCCCATGGGTACAACAGAACAAAACACCAGCTGATCCCGGGCCATCCTCACGACCGTGGTGTGGAACGTGGGTGACAAATTAATGATGGTGGAAGACATCGCTCAGTCAGTGGCACAAGAACAAAACCCTGAAGGTTGCAGGGATCTTGCCCATCTCAGGAGATGGCATCTGGGAAGATATGGCAAATGCACATGCTTGGGGCACACATGTTCTCAGTGTGCTTGAGAAAGAAAGTCAGTGTATCTAGAGTCTCTGGAAATAACATTAGAGAAATGAGGGGGATGAAACAGCCCTGAAGTTATTGTGGGGTTCGTGGGTGGTGCAAGTGGTTAACATGCTTGACTGCTTAGATGTGGTCAATCACTGTGGCCTCTCTAGCCATAATGCCTTATGTGATGCATTGTATTTCTAGATTCTATGCCTGTGGCTATAAGCTCATTTTGGAGAGAGTTGTCTGCTTTATAATGCACTGAACTAAGGTGGGATTAAGTCCTGACCTCAGTAGAGGATGTGAACTGTATTAGTCCAGGTTGACTAAAGAAACAAATCCAGAGACATTCATATATATGTAAGAGAGAACTTTATGTCAAAAGTAATTATGCATCAGTAAAACATCCCAGTCCAGTCCAGATCAAGTCCATACATTTGATATTAGCCCATTAGTCCAATGTTAGCCCACAAATTCCTCTTCAGACTCATACAGCACATGCAATGATGCCAAATGCAGGAAGATCACAGGCCCGTGGGTGGAAAGTCCTGTGCGTCCAATAGCAGTGGCTGCATCTCCAGGGCTCTGGCTGCCATCAGCGTGGCACCATGTGACTTGTCAGCAAGAATGTGAAGCAGAGAGACAAAGAGAGAAAGGCCTGCCTCTTCTGATGACAGAATCAAGAGAGATAAAGTTCCCAGAATCCTCATGAGAAGGCTACAGCCACACAGCAGCAGCATTGGCTAAGACCTACTTGCCAGGTTAGACTCCACCTCTTCACTCATAAGACCCTCAAGTTGGTAGGAGATAATGTAACTACTACATGAGCCAAGTCACAGTCTTTGTTTCCTAGGGGGTATGGTATCCTGAAAGACAAAAGCCACATCTCCATCAAAGGCATTCCTCTCTGGATAAGAGCCATCTCAGACAGAGCGAAGTCTCAGGACCACCAGAAAAAGAGTCACCAATGGAACGTGTTTGGGATCTTTGGCTGAAGTGGCAGAAGGTGAGACGAGAGCACCAGAGACGGTGGTGCTGAGACTGCAGGATAGAGTAAAGGACCCAGGATGAAGCCAGAGGCCAAGGTAAGGAAACCATGAGACAGAGAAGCAGCACTGAGACTATAGAACTGGGAGGCAGACAGGCAGGCGAGTATCCTGGACCACAGAGGCAGAAGCTAAGGGACTATGTGGTTGAGAGGTTGAGGACCAGAGAGAGACATGGTTGCTGGCTGAGGAAAGGCGTTGCTGTGGTCCAGTAACTGTATTCTTGCTGATTACTGATCTTAACTTGTAAACACCCCCAGGAAACCCCTTATTGGCGAGGCTTCTCTGTGCGTTCTGCATGGCCACTGCGACCGATTATCAAGCAGAGCATAGATGTAAAGTGACATGAGAGGAACTGCTGGTGTCAGGATAGATCAAGAAGGACGGAGCCTGGAGAGATGTCGGCCCTCTGGCTTTCGGCAATAGGGAAGCCAAAGGAGGTCAGATATGGCCCCTGTCTGAGTCATTTAAAATAGCTGCCACCTCAAAGGTTGCAGGCTCACATCTGCCCAGAATCACCTCAGAAGGAAGGGCTGATGTCTAAGAATATCTGTCATTGAAAACCCTATGCTGCACCACTCTACTCTGGCACATCATGAGGGCCCATGAGCTAGAATCAACTCAACAGCAACATTTGCTTTTTAATTGTAAGGATGGGCAATGATTCTAGGAATCATTGAGCCATGTTGAGTAGAGTCATGACATGATCAGACACAAGGTTCAAAGATGATCCCACTGAGATCATCTTGGATGTACCAAAGTGGAAGCCACCGTGAAAGGGATTGTAAGAACTCAAGGAGGGGGTGAGATACAGGTTTTGAGAGATAAAAAATATTCAAGACATGTCTTAGATGTGCAGTTTAAAAGACTCATAGACAGGCTATTTCTGGGATGTGAGAAGAGAGGAGTTAAGGATGATTCAAAAAAAATGTTTTATTTTAACAACTGGTAGTAGAGGACTTCAAGAATTCAGGGGGAAATTCCATGATCATTTACTTCCATTTTTCCAAGAACTTCCGGAAGTCTGCTAGCATTTTCAATGTCAAAGATTGATAGTGTAGGAATGTGGAAAACCTTATGGTCAGGCAAAGAGAATTGTAAAGTGGATGTTAGCAGTGTGGTTAGGCTGAAATGTAACACCTGGTCTTTAGATGTCCCGTTGGACTCATTTTGGAATTGTTCTGGTTTTTTAAAAAAAATGTCTGCTTTCTTTTCCATTGAGGTTTTCCCCTCTGTTTTATTTGATCATTAAATCAATTGGGTTTCTGGGTCCTTTTATCTTTTTGTCTTTATTTTGCTAACTTTTTTGTATAGGAAAGTCAGGATGGGTGGATGTATAAAGATAGTAACAAGATTGATAATTACCTGGTGGAATAGGAGGAGAAGTGGGGGGAAGTAGGGAGTCAACTACAATGGATACAAGAAGGAATAAATGTTCCAAAGTTGATTGTGATAATGAATGCACAACCATTCTTACACGAGTACACTACTGAACTATGTGATATATTACTTATATTTCTTATTAAAATGTGTGGAGTTGTT
>NW_022111373.1:12054619-12055788 GCF_000313985.2 Echinops telfairi
TATGAAAATAATAACCTATAACTTATCACGTTACAGGTTCATGAGGGAGGGTAGGTAGGGAGGGGGGTAGGAAGAAATGGGGAGCTGTTATCAGGGGCTCAAGTGGGAAGAGAATGCTTTGAAAATGATGATGGCAGCATTTGTGCAAATGTGCTTGACCCACTGGATGAATGTATGGATTGTGGTAAGAGATGTAAGAGCCCCCAATAAAAGTATTTATTTTTAAAAAAACTGTGGAGTGAAGATAGCAGCTTAGTTTTGAATTTGCTGATTTTCATATGTCTCTTAGATATCTGAAGAAATATTGGGTAGGTTGTTTGATATTTAATTTGATCTGTAAATAAATGACAATAGAATTAGATGGTATTGGATAGAATTGGGATAAAATAAATATCCAGGAGACCATACTAATATAAACCAACAATGGAACAAAAGTAAATGTTTCTGTGTTATTTAGCTAGTATTGAGAAATGAATGTCCTGTGTGTTGACCCCTTGGTTTTACATTGTATTTAAAATATCTGAATATATACTTACATATATCTGGTTCATAATTTCTAGCTGCTGCACAATATGTCACCCGTTTACTTACCACAGTGTTTATTTTAGATAGACAAACAGCTAGGGCTCCTTTAGCACTTCCAATGTACAGACAGTCTTGTAAAGGTCTCTCAGGATGGATTTCTATGAGAATTTCTCTGGGGAATGAATCCAAACCCACAGCAAATTTAGTTCTACAGATGCGTGGATTGCTTTCCCAGAGAACGTACCAGATTATTCTGTCACAAATCAAACTCGAGCTGACTGTCATCCAGCCAATTCTAACTCACAGCCATGCTACAGGACTCGGTGGGGCTGCCCCAGTTGGTTTCCAAGACTGTAACTCGTTACAAAGTAGAAAGGGCCTTGTCTTTCTCCGGAGGAGCAGCTAGTGGTCTTGAACTGGTGACTTTGGGGTTAGCAGCTCAAAGCATTACCAGTATGCCACCAGGACTCCTTATACTTTTTTTAAAAATCACTTTATTGGGGGTTCGTACAATTTTTACCACAATTCATACATCCGTCCATTGTGTCAAGCACATTTGTACATTTGTTGCGGTCATCATTCTCAAAACATTTGCTCTCTACTTGAGCCCTTGGTATCAGCTCCTCAGTTTTCCCTTTCCTCCC
>NW_022111373.1:12056814-12065943 GCF_000313985.2 Echinops telfairi
ATAGGATGTGGATTCTAAGATGTAAATTTATTCTATTATCACCTGCATAGAGGATTGGTTTTGCTTCAACCCCCTCCCCCATTGCAGTGTTTCCTAAGGTGGGCACAGTCCAGGTGGGGCTGCAAAATCAGATAGTGGATTGTGAGCTAGAGTAGCAAAAATTTTAATTAACAGGGAATGCTGAATAATTTCTTTTTCCAGAAAAAGCATCAGCAATAGGCCAAATAAGTTTGGGAACTTAAGTGTTATAGAGTAGAACAACTCTTTAAATTATGCATATGCCATATTCCATGCCAAATGCTAAGTTAGTCTTTTTCTCACATTCACACACTGCGTTGTCACAAGATGCGCAGTTGTTCTGTGACAGGGAACAAGAAAGGATTCAAACTGGGCCAGTAATTCCTCATAGTAATATTAGTCAAACTCACCATTAGCCAGATTGTAAAGAAGTCTTCAGGTTTCTGCATTCCTCAGCACTAGATAGTGAAACAGAAATGAATAGGCCAGGTCTGAAGACCCAAAACCGAGAACTGCATTTATTGAGTGTTCAAGATCAGTGTCATTATGCAGACCTACAACACTTGCAATTTTGCATAAATAATATCGTAAATTTGCTACGTTGCCTTCCTGAAGGCAAAGTTGCTTCCCTGAATTTGTATGCAGAGTTGTATATTACCCCTTCAAGGATGCAGCAGGGTTTCCAGCGATTAAATTACAGACCAAGAAAATAGCCTAGAGTATCTACTATCTTTTCTTTTTTTCCCCACTTAAAGCAGTTGACTATTTGTCAAAGTCCAAAATGAGTCACCAAAATGCCATAGGATTAAAGCCAAGCTCTTTGGTTAAAACAGGAAGTGGGCACCCTGGTGCGATACCCATTTATTCCACTTCCCTTTCTTGGCGTCCCCATGGCGTGCCACAGAACTCTAGGTTTTGAGCATCACAACGTCACTGGTTGTCCCCAGGACATCTGGGGAGTAAGCTCCCCACAGGAAGAAGTGCAGAAATGTTTGTGCATACAGTGATCTTGTTTCGGAAGAAGGGAGTCTGTCTGCTTTGTAAACATCCTGCTTACAATACAGTATCAGAAAAAGATGTCACGTGCCCTGTTAACCAACATAAAGCCAGGTTAATTTTCCAGTAAGAGAAAGTGTAACAACTCACAACACCTTTGTCACAGGCTCCTTAGGGCAGAGCAAATGTATTCGGAGAAGAAGTTCTGTATTATCCATTTTGAGCATATGTTGTGTCATAGAAAAATTAGAAATGATTAAATACAAAATTCTAATACATGTGTTACAATGCATTGTATAATCCAGTCAGATTCCCACCATGTGGCGATGCACACTATCTCTCATGTTACCACTGGATGATAATTCTCTATGATACCATCCTTGCACATTGTTCGGTCCTTAAAACCCACCATCCCAGCAAACCAATACCATTACTAGCTCTGCCATGCACCCAGCGTCTCCACCATCTGCTCAGTGTCCTATCCAATCCCAGTTCAGAATCATGCAGTATGGTAATTTCTGTTTTCAATCCGTTTTGAATATCCACAAAACTGCAATATTTTGATGGTGTTCTTGACCTAATATCCCAGATCTCTGTTGTTGAAAATGACAAGGGATTGGCAACATTTTCAATGCTTAGATTGAATTGATGGGCTAGTTGCTATTTTAAGCATCCAATTTAGAAACATTTCTAAGATAATTTGGCTTTAAAAAAAAGATACTGTTAACACACTCTCTGCTCTGTTTTCAGTCTTTTCCTTATTTCCATCTGTCAAAGAAATTCTGTGCTGTTGTTTTTCAACAACTCTTTAAATGTTGAAATTTAACCAATAATCCTCAATTGTGATTTAATTTGGCTTCACCTGCCCTTAATGCTGTAAATTGACTTAAATCTTTTGGCTATAGCAGAGCCATTCACATAATTGGCTGCTGAAATGGAAATTAGAAGGTGAATTGGCCAGGTACAGCCATACAAACTGGATTAGAGAATAAAACGATTGAAAGATTGGCTCAGAAATGTCGCAATATAGCCAAGGTATCATTCATATGGAACAGATTGGACCTCTAATCTGGAACTCCAAATTGGTGGTTTGGCTGCTAGAAATAGCTCACAAAATGTAAGAACACTCAACCCCTCTTTTCACAACCCAGGACGACTTTCTTTAGGAGCTAGTATTTTAGAAAATTCTTGGGTAAGAAACCAGATAACATGATCAACACAGACCCTAAATTCTAAAATTCTCAGCCAAACTGAAAATATTATAGCCACAGGTATTAAAACCCCCGAAACTATACTCTCACTGATAAAGAGTAGTTGATAAAGTAATTTTACTCCTCTCTTACATTTATGGCTTATTTTGCTTTCCTTGCATGCTCAGCTTGCTCTCTGTGTTCTTCAACATGGTCAGGGTCCACCTACCCTTGCTGGGAGCATGTCAGTAGACGGGGGTGTATCGCACCAGGAGCGTCCTTGGCATCTGTATTAAGGATGAGTTCTGGGACCAGACGTGCGATAGCTGGAGAGAAAAACTGAAGGTGTCAAGGACTGAATTTAACTGGGAGCCAAAACCAGCGCTCATGGAAACAGCAGTCAAGAAATCAAATGATGTGCTATAATGGGTAACCCTGGTGTATAAGGCCGCTTGAAAATGTCAAAGAGCAAAGGTGTCCCTTTGGAGATAAAGGTGCTCTTGACCCAAGCCCTGGTGTGTTGACTTGTGTCATATACATGCGGGAGCCGGACAACGAGTAAGAAAGACCGAGGAAAACTTGATACATTTGAATGATGGTTTTAGCAAAGAACATTGCAAGCATGGACTCTCAAAAGAACAAACAAATCTTTCCTGAAGCTGTACAGCCAACCTGCTCCTTGAATTGAGGCTGGCGAAGCTTTGTCTCACAGACTCAGGAGGAAACAGTTCTTCGAGAATGACATCAAAAAATAGGGTCTGTAAAAAAGAGGAAAATATTCAACAAAATGGATTGTCATGGAAGCTACAATAATGGGCTCAAAAATAACACCATCTGTGAGGATAGCCCAGCGAGATCCAGCTCAACAGCACCTAACACACGCTGTCAGGGACAAGTTCACTCTCTCTCCTTTTTGCTATTTAAATGTTTTCTCTTATTACAAAAATCATACTGATAGATTTTTAATACTTTTGTGTATTAATTTCTTTTAGTTCTATTTCACAGAACGTTAAGGAAACTGTTTTCCCTACAGGAATTCTTTTTCTGTGGCACCACCGGGAATCTCAATTTATCCAACCTTATGGAGACTTTCTGTAAACCAGATACATTTGTTCCATTGATGAAGGGAAACAGATCGAACTTACATCATCAGGAGTCATATATGTAAGACATCTAATCCCATGAAAAAAACTGAGCACCAAACTAGGACTATTGAAGAGGCTGCAGAAAGTAGCCACTTCTAATTTGGGAAGCTCTAAATCTAAGAGTCTCAACTCTTAGATTTAAGTCTAAGAGATAACGAGTCTAAGGGTTAACGAGGGACTTCGCCCTTGAGCGCCAAGGTGAGGATGTGTGAGGAAGGCAGGAGCACAGGGCCTAGATAACAGTGGACACCGCAGTCTAAATCTGACTTTTCTTCCTGGCTCCGTTTGCGCGGAAATTCTTGTGAAGGAATTGAAAAGTGTGTGTTTCCTAGGAAAAATATCCATAGCATGTTTATATAAGATCACTTTGGCAAGCTCTTGGCAAGCATGAGGGATCATAGCTGTCATCTTTGCCTATCCTTCATAGTCTAGAGAAAATGAATGATGATAATGTTACTCATCTACAAGAGTTCCGTTTTCTCCATAAACACAGCTGTGTAGTGCGATAAGCAAACTAAATATGTGAAAAATTTGGGTTGACTGAAAAATAAACTGAAGATGATTATTTGTACCATAAAAGAATTCAGTGCTTTAGAAAAGATTCATTATAGAGTTATTTTGAATAATGTGTTCACTTAGAGGCTCTGAGATACAATTCTCTTTAGAAACATATGATTAATATTCATTTTTAAGTCCTCATTAACAGCATATATATTTTTTTCAAAGATAGAATAGCTTGAAGTTAGTGTCTGATTGTTTATATATGTGAACATGGATTTATGCTAGCTTTGCCTTTACAAGATTCTATAGAATAGAAAAATAATTCATATTATTTTAATAATAATTAAAATTGTTCTGCCTAAATGATACCGATTGTTAGAGAATAGTGACAGAGGGATTATGTGTTAGTAAGGTTGTGGTTTGTAAGTACACCTGCTGTGCTCCAGCAAGGGATCCGGTCAGACTTCATGGTGAAATGGAGCACAGCGGGGAAGGGACGGGCTCGAAAGTGCCAGCAAGTCTTGAATGTACTCCTGATATCCTCACTGATCGTGCGCCGTCCTCCCTGCACCTCTTTCCCATCTGTGAGCCCGTGACTGCGGCCACTGTTAGGGTTGTGCGTAAATCTAAGAATATGGGTAAGGAAATTTCAACATTGGGAACCACACATTGTATTTTATCTTCTATTATGGAATCACACATGGCTGCATGAATAAAATTTGCCTTTCTGAATCTGCAAACCTGTCATGTAACCATGAAATTGCTGTACTTCTCCATAAGAGTTTGTTTTAAGTCATCCAGATAAGCCAGCACTAATTTCTTGTTAGCCTCTGTGTGCTTTTCATGAGGTGTAAGGATTTTTTAGACTTTCTTCCTTTTATCATGAAGATTAAAATGTTGTCGGTGATAGTATGTGATGGTGTGAAATTCTTGTCTGTCACTCAATACTTCTGTTGTGCTAATCATTTTCTTATTTCTTTCTAATGCTCCCTGAGTGTGGACTACTAAGTAATCAGTCTTTGACAGCATCTGTTTGGTTGTGTTTTCAAAATTTTCAAATCCCCTCTTCCATTCCGCAGATACCCTTTGATGATTGGTAAAGAGCTGTGTATATCTTTGCATTTATTTTTTCTTTGTCTAATGAAAATACTGCCATATATTATTTCACATAACCAAGACAAATACATATTCTAGTGTTTGAATTTCATTGGAAACGTTTCCAGTTTCACCTTTTTTGTGTGTGGTCTTCAGCAACACTTCCTAAGGTAGACAGAATCTGAGTGTACAATCCCAGGCTTGCACTGTTGCTACAACAGCCATTCCCTAATGTGTATTAGAAGTGCATTTTAGTTCCTAATGTTTGCCTCAGAGTATTTTGAAAAATGCCCATCAATGAGTACAGACAGCAAAAAAGTGTGTAAGAACTAAACAGTCCAAAAAAATAAGTAAATGCTTCTGCAAAACCATGTGCTGGGTGATGTCCTGTAAGATTAAATGAATGAGCAGCCCAAAGTATGAAAGTGCCATATTCTTCATGTTTTAAAATTTTCTATTGCATGCCTTTATAATGTCCTGACATACTAGCGGTATTATCATAAAACCAGCCTCTGCACTTTGGAAGATCGATTTTGTAAGCATCATATAAATTGTGAAGTTACTTGGTTTGCAATTTCTTCCCTGTTAGGACTTTTTGAGCTAGTCAAGGTGATAAGGAACAGGGTTTCCATTTGTTGGAGGTCCATATCTTAAAATAATATTTAGTTGATCTGTGTGAGAAAGATCAGGAGTAGACTCTACAGGCAAAAAGAAATATTGAAATATATTTCTTTCAATGACAATAGTTGACTAGCTACATCACCACTTAAGTTTATTAATTTTTAAAATATTATTTTAGAAATATGCAATGGGTTGCCTTTTCCTGGGTTATTATATTTTGAGACATGATTTGATTGAAATGTATCAAACAATTTAAAAATTCAAATAAAAACCAAAAATAGGCATTTTCTGGGGGCTTGAATGTTTTATTTCATTCTTGAAAAGATAGTCCATGTTCAGTGATTGTTACAATGAGAGCAAGAATTTGTTACAAAATGACTTTCAATACTTTTTTCATTTATTTGTGTTTCCAATTCATGCACTTAGCTAAAACCGTGTCTTCAGTTTAAATATGACTCTCTGTAATTGAATTGTTTTCATATTTATCAATTGTATTTTACTTGTGCAGACCACTAAGTCCATCTATAGCAAATCAGAGAATTAAATGATTTAGGACTGCATACTTTGCTAAGAACTATTGTCAAAGAGACTTGCCACTCACTGTTAATTTTCACCATCAGATTTGCACCTTAGAAATGTATTCTGGCTATAGAACCATGGTTGTTTACTAGCCAGAAATTTTTAAAAAATACTTTTATTGGGGGCTCTTACATCTCTTATCACAATCCATACATTCCTCCAATGTGTCAAGCACATTTGCACATATGCCACCATCATTTTCAAAGTGCTCTCTTCCCACTTCAGCCCCTGATATCAGCTCCCCATTTCTTCCCCGCTCCTCCCCCACCCTCCCTCCCTCACAAATCTTTGATAAGTTATAGATTATTTTTTCCACATCTTACATAATTCTCCATTGCCCCTCACCCACTTTTCCGTTATTCTTCCCCCTGGGAGGGGGTTCTAGATTGATCCTTGTGATCGATTCCCCCATTCTCCCTCTCCCCTCCCCTAATCCTCCTGGTATCTCTACTCTCCTTGTTGGCCCTGAGGGGTTTATCTTTCCCGGATTCCCCATGTTTCGGGCTCTTATCTGTAGCAGTGTGCCTCCTCTGGTCTAATCCGATTTGTAAGGTAAAATTGAGGTCATGATAGTGGGATGAAGGAAGCACCAAAGAACTAGAGGAAAGTCGTGTGTTTCATCAGCGCTGTACTTCACCCTGACTGGCTCATTTCATCCCTGTGACCCCTCTGTGAGAGGATTGCCCAAAAATTTTTGACAGGGATTTTCAAATAGTCCATTGTGATGATGTTTACAATAAGGCACACTTCTTTTCAACCTATAATTTACATCATCAGAAAAAAATAATTATTCCAATAACTAGGTTTTGTATTTTTAATAGGGTTGGAGATGTGGCTATTTCAGATTTTAAAAGCATGTAACATCTAAACCATTATTTTCTTGTTACTAGAGTAAGGCCTTCACCAAGGTGGGATTGACACACTGGCGGCAGCAGTGTGTTCCAGCATGGTGAGGTTGGCCTGCCCTGGGCAGGGCTTCCTTCTGTCACGCACAGGTTGCTAATAGTTCAGAACAGACTCAGTGCCACCTAACGCAACCTAACAACTCACATAGGCACCATTTGGAACAGGTTTTTCTTGTACTCACATTGATATTAATTTCAGTACTATTGGAACCAGCAGAGCAAATTACATCTGTGAAACTGGAGCACTCAGTGGAAGAAGTCTCTTCTGATCGATGAAATTTTCCAAAGGAAGCAGACTGTGGGGTATCTTTGTACCCCTGCCATGGCATCGATTTACACTCACAGCGATCCTATGGGACAGAATGCATGTGCTCCGTAGGGTTTCCGAGACTGTAAGTTTTCCCCCCCAATAGTTTTATTGAGATATATAAAAAACATATCATAGTGCAAGTATATTTTTAAGAGAGTTGTATATACATTACTATAACCAGTTCTAGAACACCCCCCCCAATCCATTATTTGCCACTCATTCCTCTTAAGTCTCCCCTTCCCCCCACACCCCTAGATTCCTTATAAGCCCTACACCAATTATTGTCTCTGTGCATCCTTCCATCCTCTGCTTCATATACTAGAAACCAAATATGAAAACAGCAAACCTATTTTAAAAAGAAAGGAAGAAAATACCAATGGTAATATTAAAATAGGCAAAAGGAAAAAAAACCTATGTGGAGAAATAACAGGAAACATTGAAAACTAGGACCAACCCAAAATGGGTCGAGAGGGAGATCAAATGACTAGGTATTCCATGACAACCTAATGCCTGCTGTCACAGTCAAGTTCACAATAGTGAGACTGTAAACTTTTATGGCAGCAGACTGCCTCATCTCTCGCCATAGAGCACCAGTCCAATGCCACCAGCGCTCCTATGGAATTCTCTTAAGTAATTCAATGATCATTTCTTCTTGTCTTTATTCTTCTGTGAAATTTCATTTTTTTGTGCTCCATCTAGCTATTGCCATTCCATTTGTCCTGAATATAAATTTGTGTCACTTTTTAAGTTGGGGTTTACTGTATCAAATACATTGGAATACTTAAGAAGATATATGTATAAAACAAAATGTATAAAATAAAATTTATATTTGATTTGGGTGTTGATAAAATAATTAATATTTGAAAATTAGTAAGTAAAAAAATTTGGAACCAATAAATTCGTTCTTCAGTTCTGGGATCACTCAATAAAAAAACAAACCCACACTCTGTCATTGATTCTGACTCACAGTGACCCTGTAAGAAACAGTCCTTTCATGGCAGTTAGAAATAATTTCATCCGTTTGTCATATGATGGTTGTTGGTAGGCTCTTCAAAGACCTTCATGAATGTCTTAGGCTTAAGAAATCCTTCAGCATTTGTGCACTCACTTTCCATCCTTTGATGCTGCGTCTTCACAGTTCGTTGGACAACCGTGGACGGAGATGAGAGTGGCTTTGTACTATTTACTGTAGACTTACTGTGAAGATGCCATTGGACTCACTTTGTGTAGGGCAGGACAAGCTATTGAACGAGTCATGTGCGTGTAGTGTTACCAGGGCATTCTAATGTGGTTGAAGAAAGAACTGAGCGTGAAATTACATCTCATTGGTCTGAAATGAAAAGGAAAATGTAATATCTATCACATGTAAAATCTGAAAAATGTATGATTATAGAACATTTAATTCTCATATTAGGAGACATGTACAGAATTGATGTTAATAGTAGCACTATTTCTCAACAGGGAAGGTTGTTTTGTGAATCATAGCAATATCACTTAAGTGGAAGTCAGTCTGAAGGAAAATAAAAAATAAAATAAACCATAAAATTTTTGCTATCTAAATATTCATTTAATGCATTTCCATGAGGAATTTTTCAGTATCCTCACACAGAGATATGCACATCTTCTGATAAAACATAAATGTAATGTTTTGATAAGCACCTTTTGTTGCATTTTTGAAAGAAAAATTTAGAAGCACACTCCTTGTTGCAAAACTGAAACATGTTCTACAGGGTAAATAAATACTGAATTCCATGTTCTCTTATTGTGCC
>NW_022111373.1:12066985-12106107 GCF_000313985.2 Echinops telfairi
GAGTTCCTATTGGTCTTTGACCAGGATGTGAACAAGGACATACCCTGCATTTATAGCACGGCAAACAGCATTACTCTCTCCTGTTTGGAATTGCTGGACCTGAGAAATGAGTTTGAAAGACTGTTTTTCAAAAGAAATCAGAGACCTGCTATTTATTACTAGGATATGTCCTTGTCAAGGACCTGCTCATAGGAGATCCAGTTGCACATTGGGCAAATGTTGCAAGCATTGACCATCCACCCTCGTTTCTTGTTTATTAGAAAGAAACGGTATACTCGCAAAAGCTACGCCAAGTTCAATTGCACAGGAGGGGAACTGAAGGTGGTGAAGTGGTAGGAACCTCGCAGCTTACACAACCTTGTGCATGGGCACCCTTGTGACCCTACATGAACTCTACTTCTGACTGCCACATTCCCACTCACTGGACCTTGTGTAATTTCCTTTAATGTCCTGCCAGTTCCCTTCCACTCCAGTGCTCATTCTTCCTTGTGTTCGTCTTTTGGGGCCTTTCTTTTGAACACCTGGTCCCCTGTGTTGGTGATGCCTTCATAACATGCTTACTGGGCATGTTGGATAATCCATCCCTACAGGGAGTAGGTTCCTGTAAAACACATTCTCTCCATGGGCATTTAGAGGCAGGAACGGGAGCCACAGATACAAGAGACTGGACTATTTTCCCCTTATCTCGGTCACGGGCAATCTTACTCGCATTGTTGGGTGTCTTTTCTGTTCTTATCACCTGCTAAACAGACTCCTTCGTGGTTCTCTTTCCGCCTGGAAGTGTCAGCTGCCCGATTCCTGACAAATGGAATATTCCATCCTTCCATCTGCAGCCCAAAGGAAAGTAGTGCTAATCAGCGGACTACTTGGACTCTGGTTACTTTTTCTCTTGACTTTTCCAGTGCATTTGCAAATAGTTCTGTTTTTAAATCCCGCTTTTTGAACTACTCTGAATGGATTCTATTTCCCTGACTTGATAGGTATGGTTAACATTTTTTTGTGCATAAAGATTAAAATCTGGGGTCACCACCTGCCGGAAGCCTCCATAGCGTGGTTTAGCCATTCTTCCTCTGTGATCATCACTCTCATGTATCATATTATGTTCTAGTTGCTTTTGATTTATCTTCCTGAAGAATATGAATTTTTTGAGGACAGAAACTCCATCATATTTGAATTCTGTATCTCTCATACAGAATATTAACTGCACCCAGTAAGCAACCAATAAATATCTAGTAAATGACAATTTTAGAAATATTTAAGATTCTTTTTAAAGGTTTTCAAAGTTTGGCACTGGAGTTGACTTTGCAAACCTACAAATTTGACAGTCCTTGGATGAAAACGTAGCATCGTTTTCATTGTACTTCGCTTTTATTTCATTGCTGTTCCCTGCAGTAGTCTCTAGACACAGCTGGAGCTTCCACCTACATCAGTGTCTTTCAAACATTTTCCACCATGACATCAGTGAGATGTACACTTATAAAGAGACTTAATGTTTAATAAGTTGTTTTTTTTTGGGGGGTGGGTCATGATCGTGGAGGTGGAGGAATCATTTAGGAACAAGCGGAGAGTTGTATGTTTCATCGTTGCTATATCGCACCCCGAATGGCTCATCTCCTTCCTGAGACCCTTCTCTAAGGGGATGTCCAGTGGCCTACAAATGGGCTTTGGGTCTCTACCCCACAGTCCCCACCTCATTTACAATGATATGATTTTTTGTTCTGATGATGTCTGATACCTGATCCCTTCGACACCTCGTGATCGCACAGGCTGATGTGCTTCTTCCACGTGGGCTTTGTTGCTTCTGAGCTAGATGGCTGCTTATTTACTTTCAAGCCTTTAAGACCATTAGCTCTCTTCGCCACATTTGCTTATGTACCCATTTGTCTTAGTGATCGTATCAGGGAGGTGAGCAAACAATGATATGAATTTTTGTTCTTTGATAATAAGATTATCTTAATTTTTTGTGCCAGCAGAAGTATGTATGTACGCAAGCTATGATCATTATTTTGTTTCTCTGTTCTTTTCTAAATTATTTAGTCCATTTTACTTTAAAAAGAACCTTGTTGCAGACTATTAAATTGATTTATAAATTTTCCATTTAAAAGCCTATTTTAGGAGAAAGACTTTACATAGCAGGTCTTCAACGATGCAGACAGACATTCTGCACTGTTCTTTCTCGAAATACTTTCCAGGCTCATCTGTCAGATGCCTGAACTCCTATTGTGGAATTTTACTTGATTTCAGTTAAGGATTTAGTCTCTCTTAGTAATCATTATACTACTCCCCCAGAAGGTATAACACTAAACTACTATGTCTTCTGCTGAACATCTGTATAGATAAATTTCAGATCCATATTTAAGGGTAAGACTTGATGAAATAAGAAGGCAAAATTGCAGAACACTTGAAAAGAAAGGAGAAAGCGTGTCTAATTTGGATATATATATTTAAAATTTCCCACAAAAACCTACTGCTGAGGCGCTGATTCCAACTTGGAGCGGCAGAGTAAAACTTCCAGACAGTGTTTCCTCGGCTGTAATCTTTACAAAATCAGACTGCCATGTTTTCCCCCCAGGTGACTGGGGAGTTTAAACCACCGATCTTTGGGTCAGTTTAACTACTGAGCCTCCTGCTAAGCAGACTCCTCTGGGATGTGCACAATGACAACGACAGCAGCAACAGGAATCAAGGGTCATACTGGAGACCGACTCTTGCAATTCTTTTATCTTGTTGATTGAACAGGTGGTTTTTCTGCCTTTTGAGATATCTGTATTTTATACAAATCGTTTTATTAACATATTATTCAGACATCCTATGATTCGATAGTTTAGTTATATTAAGAAAAGACATTTGAAGTTTGATGTATTGAATTTGATACTATAAAAAATTGTTCATAGCCTGGACTTGCATTGCATAGGATAAAAAAATCAAAATACTATGGTCTCATTAATCAAATATTTTAGGCCAGATCCACTATTTGAATATGTTCCATAAATTCATAGGCTACTAATCTGTTTCCCTTTCCTATTATACATATATTGATTCTCTTATCCACTCTCCATATACACAGATACCAAATCATTTTTCCAAGGTATGTAACAGAGGCCATCATGGAACCGTCTGTGAGCAATTTCACATCTGAAATGGGTAAACAAGATCAGTAACAACAACACATAATAGAAGGCTCAGGGTCAAAGTCTACATCCTAAACAAAGATGTGATCCAATGCAAAGGAAAAGACTGAATTCTTTCCTTTTGCCTTAGCTTCTAGAAAGTACCAACTTAGGTTTGTTCTGGGGTGGCAGAAGAGAATAAGAGCTTTCATATATGATCTTTCTAAGTCATTTGGTAGAGATCTTTTAAAATGTTTTATAGATCATTTATTTAAAATTTCTAAATGTATTACTAATTGGGAATTGATACATATATCCTATCATTCCATATTTCAATCATGTCAAGCAGTATTGTACAGTTGCTACCACAATCAGTTTCCAAGCATCCTTTTTCTTCCTGGACTCCTTGACATTTCTCCTTGTTGCCTACACACACACACACACACACACACACACACACACACACACCACCCCCACCAGACCTCGCCCCTCCCCAAACCATTATTCTATTTGCTGTCCCGATAGACTTATCCTTTCTGGGTCTCATATATCATATCAAAAAACAGAAAAAATATAACACAACTTCAAGAGGGTGACCCCCTATGACATAACACATCTGAAATAACTCCCAATATGAACAAACACACACCCACAAATACAAGAAATGTTGAAAACCAGATCTGGTCCAACATGCATCAAGACAGGATCCACTGACCAGATTTTATGCGTTCAAGTCAGGCTTATCCCTTATCAATGGTTCTCAACCTGTGGGTCACAACCCCTTTGGGGGTGGAATGACCCTCTCACAGGGGTCGCCTGATTCATAACAGTAGCAAAATGACAGTTATGAAGTAGCAATGAAAATAATTTTATGGTTGGGGAGTCACCACAACATGAGGAACTGTATGAAAGGGGCAGGGCACTAGGAAGGTTGAGAAGCGCTGCCTTAGATCTTCTATATTCATCCCTCCAATGAACCCTCTTTAGTAACCACGTCCATCCTTTCCCTCTCTTTGGAGAGAAGGAGATCATCAGAGGCTTATTTCCTATGTAGATCCCACAAATGTATCTTGAGCTCCCACTATCACTCATAACCTTCTGCAAACAGAATTCCCACAATTTAGGCTCTGATACTATTCCCTTCTTCGACTTTGGATTATATGATTTACAATCTTTCAGTAACTGATGATGGTGTGCTTTTTTTATGTTGACTTCATTGATAGTTCATTTAGATGGCTGCTTGTTTGGAGACAAGCCTTTAAAACCCCATACATTATTTTATCTGACACCTGGGCACCAACTAATGTCTTCGCCACACTTCGCTATAAAACCCATAGGTCTGTGCTCCTTTCTTGAGTGCAAGTATCAAGCAAGGCCATGATCTAAGAACTAGCTGCTCTTAAGTTGGAGCTAGATTTCGTGTGAGCCTAAATCCATCCTGGATCTGTGGTTTTTTGTTTTGTTTTTTTATATCTGCTTTTGGTTCCTTTTCAAAGCCTCCTTGCTAATTTATGATAAAGAGGCTTTTCATTCTTCTG
The DNA here is from genome assembly GCF_000313985.2 of Echinops telfairi. Classification (NCBI taxonomy): domain Eukaryota; kingdom Metazoa; phylum Chordata; class Mammalia; order Afrosoricida; family Tenrecidae; genus Echinops; species Echinops telfairi. Next base: position 12,071,634 of record NW_022111373.1, read on the forward strand.
CCTGGGGCATAATGATCCTTTTGTCTTGATTAGCCCTGGTACTAATCTTTGTAAAGCCCTGTTGAGAGAGGGATACTGGGCCAATGTGGCTAACTCCATATCACAGGACCTGAATTATTCACTTGTACAGAATCAATCCTTTCATGGCTGGACGCTATTTACAGAAGCAATGGGGTGGGGGGGGGGTAATTGTCAGGGAATTTTACAATAATAATCACTGAGAATGTCCAAATTTAAAATGGGTATATGTTCCCCTATGGAGCTACTGTTTGGTAGAATCTTTGTATGTGGTCCACAGCAGAGCAGGTCGATTTGATTCAGTCAGACAGAAGCAACGGCAGGGAAACCACAGCCTGTTCACGTGTGCTCATGTGCATTCTTTGTATTTGTTGCAGGTAGTCTGTTCAAATTTCCTCACCACACTTTGCTGTAAGACCCACATAGCGTTGTTAAAGAGAAATCGAGTTGAGAGAAAGGCATAGTGAGAGAGGGGGAGTAACAGGAAGATGATGGTGAGTCCTCATGAAACTTTTAAAACTAAATCTATCCTTTCAGGACTTCAGACTTCACAAGAAATACATAGGTAGTCCTCAACTTGAGACTTATTCTAATGACAAAGAACTACCCCATGGTGATCTCCTTCATTGGTCTGACACATCTTATTAGTAGTAATACATACCACATATATGGTTGCAGCACACCATTTGCTGATGTTATCATTCTCAGATGGTCACTCCCCGATGTTCACTTTTATGAGTTCCTGTTCAAGACACAGCTAGATAGATATGCTGCACTTAACTAAACTAGGGATTCGGTTACTTTAGAACATGGACCCAAACACTGATTGCTTAGCTTAAATGCATTGGCAGATCTGGGAAGCAGTGCGATGCCACAAAGTATATGAAGAAGAAAAGGCCCAAAGAAACAACTCTCACTAACTTTCTGGTGGGAAATGTGACTCCCATTTCCAGCGTTGATCCATATGATCCAGAACTTTCCATCAATGGAGCGACTGACACAATGCCAACTTCATCCAACCCTTTCCATCATTAGAGTACATTTCTATGACTTGTATATTTTCATGTATGGATATATTAACACAGATCTGTATGTTCATATGTAATGTTTCCAGCTGAAAAAGTCAAAGATTGGATTGATAAAGACCCTGATAATGAAAGGCAATAATAATGGAAACTGAACATTGTCTTACGGAGGCATTAGAAATGTATGAGAACTGACTTTTCACAGCCTCACTCAGAGGCCTGCCTGTATATGCAGCACAATAATACGGTACAGATGCCATTCGGAGACTACATTTCTTTCCAGACATCAGCTTGTCCATAAAAGAAATGCAGAGGTGGATTGTAGTTCAATCTCTAAGCATTTAGATGGTCGATAACACACCAAGCACTGACTGCATTAAGGCAGGGGTCCAACGGTTGGGGACCTAAGTCCCTGTACTCAAGGAAAGGACTTAGAACACCACTTCAGTGGTTACAAGCAAGTAGACGATTTCTTTTTCACCATTGTGGTTTGGGGAAAAGTAGAGGGCAGTGCCATTGTCCTGTTTTATAAAGATAAAGAATAAAAGCGTGGAACTTGTATGATTTTTTAAAAACAGTCCTCACGAGAGTGGCTTGAACTTTTCTCACTTCTTTACCAAGGAACATATCGTTTTATTTGTATGTTACAGGTAAGACTTTACATTTACATCAGGTTTACATAGCGTATGAAATACTTAAGTTCAACTATGTGTCTCATAATGCCATTTCCCATGTTCACCCTCATTTAGATGCATTTTCTTTTCTCCTCTCGTGTAGTAGTATGCTGTGAACAAGAGGCTCAGTAACCAAGAATATTACTCTTCCTACGAATGATGAAGAAGGAAGGGTAAAAGGCCAAAACAGAGTTGTCTAAAAAATGAAGACGTGTCTATCAGGATGGCTACTACATGCATTTAGAGCGCAGAGAACCTGTTCTATCAAAGTATTCTTTGAGTAGAGATATTTGTATTAGTCAGCTACTGGATGACGACTTTTTCACACTCAGAAGTTGTTAGCAGTATTCAGAATGTCACCTTCCCTGCAGGGCTGGCTTTAATTGTGGAGGCTATCTGATAGGGTCATGAAGAATTACACATGAGTCTCCTCAAGTCAAATGCAAATCTCACAGTCAAGATATGGTTTCGCTATGTGGTAACTTGCGAATCTGAACATTTTGAATCTGAACATTTTTTTCAGCTCCCCCCCCAAAATCTCATTGCCACATTTTAAATGTACACAAATGCAGACTAGTTTGCATCAGATATTAATATGCATTGGGAAAAAGGCGGTTTGATTTGCGTTCAGATTTTCTATCAAATGTCCTTTTGTAAAATGTATCAAACGGTTGTCCATTAGAGGGCAGTGTTTCACAAATTTTGATCCTATTGTAACCTGGGAAAATTGAATCGAATTCCCCAATAAAAATGCCTTAGAAAATTCTAGTTATTTCAATAGTTCTTTAACTCAGAACTGCAAAGACACCGTGCATGGAATATTCATAAAGCATGTAAATTCATATAGACTGTAACTCACACATTGTGCCTGTTTGTTCTTTTAGGTGTTACCTGAACATAAATGATCGCAAATGGACAAACCATGTGTAGTGTTAAAGGGACAGTGAGAAGATTGTATAATTCTTTAAGGTTTTACATTATATATTGGCTTTCTGAAACTCCATGTGGTCTTTAAACTTCTCACCAGTCTACCTAAATACCCCAGCGCTTATACTTCCTTGGCATGCCAGAAAGTAGCCCCCAATTTTAGCCCCTCCAAACCAGAGAAGGTAGCAGATAAAGAGAGTTCTGGAAGAAAACTCTGATTATTTCTGGGCAGGAAGATTCGAGGAAAGAGGAAGGGAAATGTTCGCTATTGTATTTTTCTAATTTTGTACCATTTGAATTTTCTATAAGGTGAGTGCTGCACAATATGCCGTTTTAATAACAAGGTCCAATGGGTGAATCTTCCATCTCAAAAATGTTATTACTTAAATTAAACTTTACATTTTCTTACTATTCCAAAGATGTTGCTTTAAAGTCATTTTAGAGGGGATTTAGAGACAGAAGGCAAAAGATAAAATAAATATGACTATTTAGAATTTTTATACTAGGGGTTAATTTGAATGTTTGGGGGATTTAAAAAGTGGAAGGCAGTCAGTCTAGTGAGAAGAGAGGTCCACATCTCCTATTTCTACACAGAAAGGATTTTCTGACTTGAAATTAAGAAAATAAAATGAGTTCAGATTCAAACAAAAAGTAACTTAAATTTTGACTTGATTTTACTCTTGGTAGAAACTCATGTGGAGATAGTTACTGAGCACTCATTCTAGATAGCCTATTAAAAAGGCATGTCATCAGGAATAATGATTCGGTCTTGAAACTCTTAAATTCCAGGATGTGAAGCCAAAACACATCCCCTGTCTCCCCCATTGTTATGTACCTGGCCACTTCCCAAGTCTTTCCATTTTTTAAATCATGCCTTCCTTGGATTTTAATGAGACTTTAGAAGTTAAACTGATAGGCATCTTTTATATTTTCCTTCCCAAGTCTCACTCATAAAATTGAAAGATGGGAGACATTGTTAATGGTAGCCATCACGAAGCATATTTCCTCTGATTAACTGAAAAAGCAAAACCCACTGCCATTGAGTTCATGCCCACTTACAGGGACACAAAATAGGGATATTCCGAGGCTGTAAATCATCACTGGAGCAGATAGCTGGCTCTTTCTCCGTGCATCGGTTGTCGGTTCGGAACTGCACTGCACTCTTATGTGACACTGTCAATTTGAGCCTTCAGACACTTGAGTTGATGTTGTGTTCTTGTTTGGTGCTGTTCAATCGGCTTTGACTCACGGCAACCCTCGGGAGCACTGTATGAAACACTGCTTGGCCCTGTGATATCTCCCCAATTGTTCTTCTGAGACATATTGTTGCAGCCGCTGTCACTTCCTCTGATGCAGGGCCCTCTGCTTGTGGATGACCCTCCATTTTGCTAGGCATGATATTCTTCTCCAGGGACTTGTCTCTCCTGGTAACATGTTCAAAGTACGTGAGACATCTCACCAACCTCACTTACAAGGAGCTTTCTGGTTGCATTTCCTCCCAAAAAAGATTTGCTTTGTCTTCCGGCAGTCCGTGATACTTTCTGTATTCTTGGCCATCACCCTAATTCAATGCATCATTCCCCTCTGGTCTTCCTCATTCCCTTTTCCCGTATGTGAAACAATTGAAATACCATGGTTTGGGGCAGGTGAACCATAGTCTTCAAAATGATATGTTTAATCTTTAACATTTTCAATAAGTCTGTGTAACATATATACCCAATACAATGCCTCATTTGATTTCTTGACAGTGTTGACTCTGAATCCAAGTAAAACTCAATTCTAGACACCGCCAATCTCTTTTCCTTACATCATACTTATATCCTTATATCTTATATCTCCTTATATCATACAATATCATACTATTGTCTTTGGGTTAATAAAACCCCAAACCCCACTGCAATCAAGTTTATTATGATTCATAATGACTCTATACAGGATTGCTGAGGCTTGAAATCTTTGGGGAGCTGATAGATAGCTTCATCTTTCCTCCTCGAAATGGCTGGGGAGTTTGTCTCACTGACCTTAGGGCTGGCAGTCCGACACTTAGCAGACATTGTCAGAAAGGTCCACAGACTCAAGTCCAAACCCACTGCCATCGAGTCTGTTCTGATCCCGAGTGACCCTGTAGGGCAGGGTGAAACTGCCTCTGCCCCTGTGGGTTTGGGAGACTATCACTCTTTATGGGATTATAAAGCCTTGTCTTTCTCCCAGGAAGTGTCTGTGGTTTAGAACTGCTGACCTTATGGTTATCAGTCCAACACCTAATCACTAAGCCACAAGGCTCCACAAGAGTCCAGAGTCCAGGGTTGGAAGAATAAGTTCTCAAACCTAAGCTGTCTGTGGTCAAACACCTTCAAGAGCTATCCGTCCTTGCTTATAAGAAGGGAGAAGTCGGACAGGGCAAGATATGACAAAATACCCATTTATAAACTATCAAGGGCTCATGTGGGAGAGGGGAGCGGGGAGGGAGGGGAAAAATGAGGACCTAATGTCGGGGGTTTAAATGGAGAGAAAATGTTTTGAGAAATGATGTACAAATACGCTTTACACAATTGATGTGTGTATGGATTGGGATAACAGTTGTATGAGCCCCTAATAAAATGTTTAAAAAAAATAAATAAAAATAAATAAAAATAAAAATAACCCTATAGTGTGGTATAAATCATACTAATACACGATATTAATAATATAGGAAACTGTGGGTAGTGGAAAAAGAAGTACATGATAATTTTTTGTACTTTCTGCCTTCCTTTTCTGTAAACCTAAAATTGCTCTAAAAATAAAGTCTACGAATGAAAAAAAAAAAAAAAAAAAAAGAAATGGTTAAATAGAAATGGATTCTTTTTCATAGTTGCAAGGTCATTCAACCATATTACTTTCCTCCTTTCTTATGTTTCAGAACTATGAATTATGTGCGATCTGTTTGGTGGGACAGAAATGCCGAGTGTAAATGGCCAAACAGGAAATTTGTGCCTGGGAAATTCTGTGAGTTTGATGGCTTAATAGCAGTGTGAGTTAACAAGTCTAGACTACATAAATTGAAATGCCACTGCATGCTTTAGAAAAATGGGAAGATATGGAAAATGCATTTACTTAATTCACTTTGGGCCCATGCAAATACCAGAACAGTGATGTACCGGAGGAAAGTGCCATTCCTATGATAAGCACTCACACGTCTTCATCACCACTCCTGGATATCTGGGCCGTCGTAATTGATGAGCTTACCCATTTGGGTTAGGTCTTCTTTTGAACCCTCAAACAACATGCTTCAGTTCCTTGTTAACTGGGGTGAACTGAAGCCAACTGAGAAAAGAGCACCTCTGTTTTTCATTCAGCTGACCCGAGCTCGCTGTCAACCTTGTGCCAGGGTTGGGTGTCTTTCAAGGAAAGGAACCATCTTTCAGCCAGGCCACAAGGTGGGGCATTGAGAATATGTTGACATATTGCAGTTTGGAAAAAGTACAAAAAAAAACAAAACTGAGCAAGAAGAAACGGAGGCCATGTCAGGTTGACAGGTCATTGGGCTTTCTCCAATGTTCCCACTCCCACAAAGGTTTTCAACGTGTGACCACTCCCAAGTTCTCCTAGTCTTGGCAGCTCTCGGTTAAAGAAAATGACCTCACCTACTGCTTCCCTGGGAAAAGAGGTTTGCTGGCATTGACTCCCACAAGTTTCCTCCTTTCCCATATCAAACTTAAACCTGTATTTTCTATGCCTCACCTATTTTCTCAAAAGGAGGACTGCCTGTGTCACTTTTCTAGCCCTTCACATGGCGATTTTCATCCCAGACCATCAAATTATCCCTCGAGTCTTGCTGCAACAGCTCATGTTACCGACAACTAATATTATGCTTCCCTTAAGTAACTTAAAGTCATATTGGTATATCTGACTTCAGAAATAAAACAAAAATGTCCAAACTTCCTTTAATTCCCCCATATGTCTCTGGTGTCATCAGCATCTTATAACAAACATTTCTTCAGTAGACTATATTCTCACTTTGTTGTCTACCCTTTCAACCAATGACTCTACCTACTCTTTTTTTTTTAATTAAAAGATCATTTTTTAAATTAAAAGATCATTTATTGTGGGCTCTTACAGTGCTTATACAATCTATACATCAACTGTATCGAGTACATTTGTACATATGTTGCCATCATTATTTTTTAAACATTTACTTTCTATTGAGCCTTTAATATCAGCTCCTCTTTGTTCCCTGCGCTCCCACCCTCATGAGCCCTTGATAAATTATGTAATTACTTTCATATCTAACACTGACCTCTGTCTCCCATCCCCCGTGGTTTCTGTTGTTCATCCCCCTGGGGTGGTTCTGGTGGTGGTTATGTGTCGATCATTGCAATTGGTTCCCTCTTCCTCCCCTCCCCACCTTCCCTGTACACTCCTGGTATCTCTATTCTCATTCTTTTCCTGGATTCCGTGTGTCATGAGCTCTTATCTCTTATCTGTATCTGTGCACATGCTCTGGTCTAGCCTGCAGTGAAGGGTAGGACTGGGGTCTTGATAGTGGGGAGTAAGGCCTCAAGGAAGCAGAGGAATGTTGTGTGTTTTATCGGTGCTATACTGCGCCCTGGTGGACTCATGCCTTCCTTGTGACCCTTCTGTGAGGGGATGTCCTACTGTCTACAGATGGGTTTTGGGTCTCAGCTCCAACCCCTCGTGTTCTCAACAATATGGTTTTGTTTGTTTGTTTGTTTGTTTGTTTGGGGTCTTCCCATGCCTGTTACCTGATCCCCTAGAAACGTCATTATCACATAGGATGGTGTGCTTCTTCCATGTGAGCTGTTGCTTCTCTGCTGGATGGCCACTTGTTTAACACCAAGCCTTTAAGACCCCAGACACTATATCTTTTGATAGTCGGGCACCATCTGCTTTTTTCACCACATTTGCTTACATACCGATTTTGTCTTCAGTGATTGTGCCAGGAGGGTGGGCAGGTTATTAGGACAAGGTGTTCTTACACTGAGGGAGGGCATGAGCAGAGAGTTAAAGTCCGTCCACTGCCTCAGTGTATTGTCATGTAAACATATGTACATAGGCCAAGATCTCTATTTTTATGAATTAATGTATTTACATATGTACACACCTATGCTTATATCTCTATCCATAGCTTTGCTTCCTAGATCTTTCCTCTGTTTCCTTTTACCTTCCTCCTGCCATAACATCTACACTCGCTCTTCTGCCTCTTAGTAATTCCTCTCAGCTAGATTGCTGTTGAATCTACTCTCAATTGTCAAGGTACTTTCTGTCACAGTGCTTCTAATGTGCAGATCCAGAGACGCCTAATCAGTACCTTCCATACTTGACATCTTGGGATTATCTGACACTGAAGGCCTTTGCAACACTATACTCTCCACTTCTCTGACTCCACTTGATGACACTTAAATTTAAGCATGCACCATAACTATCTGAACATGGATTTCTGGACCATACTACAAAATCTCTGCTGTAGTAAGTGTGGGGTTGGGCTTGAGAACATGCATTTCTACCAAATGCTGACTCAGGTGCAAGCGCACCTCGGGTCTGTGGTGTGAGAACTGCTTCCTGGAAGCACCAGGTTCTGGTCGTCTTACCTCCTTTGTTCCGATTTCAGTTTCTTTTATTAAGTGAATGCACCCATTTCCATGCTTCATCTGTGACCAGTATAGGATTGGCAACTCCCTTCAACTCTAAAACAAATACCAATCACTCCCCCTCCCAAATTCTTCACCAACACTAACTAAAACCCAAACCAAATTCATAGTCACTAAGCTGTTTCCAACTCATAGAAAACTTAGCTAGGGTTTCCGAGGCTATGAATCATTGCCAAAGCAGAAAGCTTCATATTTCTCCTGGAGTCATTACAGGTAGCAGTCTAGCATTCACCAACCAGGCCACCGGGGCCTCCATTGATGTAGAGTATGGAGGCCTTGTGGTGGACTGATTACACATGGAGCTGTGAATCACAAGGTTAGCAGTTCAAAACCACCAACGGCTCCATGGGAGAATGATGAGATTTTCTACTCCTGTAAACAGTTACAGTCTCTGACCCACAGCAGCAGGTTAACCCCGTGCTATAGGGTTGCTAGAAGTTGGCATCGACTCTACGGCAGTGAGTTTGGTTTTTCAGTTTATTACCTACTATTACTGGTTACTATTGCCCTGTGGCATGGTCATTACACCCTGGGCTGCTAACCTCAAGGTCACTAATTACTCTGTAGGAGAAAGATGAGACTTTCTACTCACCTACATAGGTTCAGAAAACCACAGGGGCAGTTCTACTCTATCCTATGAGTATCACTATGAATTGGAATTAACTCGATGGCACTGAGTGTTTTGAGTTTTATTGCTTACTAAATATTTCCCCTTTGCATATATATATGTATATATATATATATACACATACACACACAAGTGTATATATACACACACGCACATACATGTATATATATGTTTTATAGGATTCCCCAAATCAACATATCTAATATGGCACATGTTGAATTTCCCATCCCAAATAAATTTCTGCATTTATGCAATATTTTTCACTTATCATGAAAAATTATACAAGCTAGAAACATTGGAGTTAACTTTGACTCCCACTGCAGAACTCTCAGTCCTTTTTGAGCCACATTGTAAATTTGACCCAATTTGACCCAAATTTGACCCAGTTTCACCCAAATTGTGAATTTGATCTTCAATATATTACTCTAGTCAAGTTTTCTCATTGTACAGAGACTTCCTGTACAGATCATCTACTTTCATTTCCTTTCATATAACTCTAAATTTTATTTTAAAATACAATTTATTTTAAAATGTTCATATACACACATATTAAAACAAAAATGTAATGGCTCTCTGTAATTTAGTCTTTGCATGACAATTGAAGAATCATCCTAATATAATCTCAATCTTTCTCTCACCTTACATTGTGATTGGCCTTCCTTCCTTCATGTCTTTATGTTTTTAGTTGATGTTTCACATATTAGAGCCACTACCAATACTTTCTTCTTCTCTCAAGCACAATTAGCAGCCTTCCCTTCAGCTCCCAGGTTGGGTTGTTCGTACATCCTATAGAGTAGTTTCCACCTGGTATATTTTTACATAGTAATGTTACTTGGTCAGATTGGAAGTTCCTTAAAGATCAAGCTTCTCGAATGTATCATTCATGTTTGGATCCATGGTATGTAGCACAGTTCTTTCCAGAGAGCAAACCCTCAGTAAATATATAGTTTGCATCGAAGCTGTAGAGACAGAGAAATTCCATAAAGCAGGATAGGCTAATACAAGAACTGCACATCTAGCGGCTCTGGCGAGAACGGTGATGTTCCATTGTCCTGCCCCAGCATTGCCAAAGTGGACATAAATATTCAAGTGCCGTGGATGTGACGTAAATTGGATTGGCCTGGTGATTAGTTCAAAGAGCAAGTTTCAAATGTGTTTTCTGTAACATATTTCCTACAATTCTCACTTAAGATCTTCGGTTGAGATCACGTACCTGCTTTTGTCTCTACAGTGAGGCTTTGATGCACCATCGTCTGAGAAGCCTGTGATTCTGCCACGGAGACCATCTACTCCCCCATTGCCATTCAACGTGTGGCCACCGCGGCGCTTTAAACAGCTTCGAAACCAGACTTTCTACTTTCATTCCCTCCTTCGACCTCTCAGCACATTTGGAAATAAGTACGTTTAAAAATTAACTGAGTGAAGTATTATTAAGTGTTCAATAAACAATAGCTACTTGCAGCATTAGCTACAGTTTTAAAGCATTTCATGGGTCCATAGCACGAAAATCCAAAGATAAAAATCACGAGTTATTTTTACATATAAGTTAGGATGTCTGGGTGTTATATAAAATCATGTGAGAGGCAAATTTGTTCTTAATAATTGGGTCTAGACTTGCTTGAGAATGCATTAGATACTAGAGATATGCTTGACCTGTCTTATGCAAACTGACATTTAACATGTACAGATATATCCTGTTTGCTGATTCCTAGACCTGATACATTTCTAAATAATGCAAGGGAGTGCAACGTAGATATCAAGCTTCAGGTCTTAATATTTTATATGGTAGTAGCAAGTCCTAATCAGTCAAAAACTACTGTGTTGATCTTTTAATCCCTATTCTTTGATGAAAGGTTTACTTCTCCCTAACCCATGCATAAATTAAATTGTCCTTTGGGAAAGAAAAGCTACTTTCAAAGTTGATATCAAAATCTCAACCCCTCAAATATCCTTATCCACCCTACACAGGTTCTTAGCCAAAAGGTTTTCTTATGGAAAACTTAATTTTATTCTGCATTTAGAAAATATCCATTCATTCTTGTTGCATTCCTGGGTTTTAAGAGAAATAATTCCAAAACTCTATCCTCATTTCACCTCCTGAAACCTGAGAACTGTAGGAAATCTGAGACATCAAGAGGGTAGATGGCTTTCTCAGGACCACACACCACACTAAGGTCAGTGCTGAGGTTAGGAACTGCAAGCGCCTCCATTTCTTTGTTAAGCGTTTCAATGGGCAATCCTTCCTCTCTATTTATTTAGGTGTAGTGACCAGGCTGGTCGCCAGTGAGTGAGCTTTCACGGTGTGACAATCAGATATTCAGAAGATGACCTTTTAAGAAAGCATTTTATGCCCTTTGTTGAAAGTTGCACAGATACTCTCAAAATAAATTCACCTCTTCCTTTGTCTGCATCTGGAAGTCTGTGTATCCACCTAACAGGTAAACCAGTTCATGACCTATGGGTGTCTTGTGCTTCTTCATTAGGGAAAATCCTTTGCCAACAGCCATTTTGCTTTTTATTTTTGTAAGAAACCTGTAAGCATTTTCAAATCACACATAGCAAAGAAGGAAGAAACTATGTAGCTACCTAGTCAATAACTTTCATCGGGCTGGAATGTAATGCACAACTGTACAATTGAGTAGGTCCTTTAGTGGCCAAGTCTAGGGCAGACTATTCCCATAAGGTTGTCAATGTTGTTAGGTGCTATCAAGCCTTTCCTGATTCATAGTGACCTTACGTACAAAAGAACAAAATGCCATCCACACAAATGTTTTTATTTTAAGCCCATTGTTGCAGCCACTGTGACAATCTGTCTTGTTCAGCTTTGCCAGGTATGATGTCCTTCTTCAGGGACAGGTCTCTCCTGACAAATGTCCAAAGTATGGGAGACAAAGTCTCCCGATCCTTGCACCTAAGGAGCATGTTGACGTTACTTTTTCCAAGACAGATTTGTTTGTCCTTTTGGCAGTCCGTGATACTTTGAATAGTCTTTGCCAACACCATACTTCAAATACACTGACTCTTCCTTGATCTTTCTTGTTCAGTGTCCAACTTTCACATGCATATGAGGCAACTGGATGAGGGACACCTAGCGCTCAAAGTAACATCCTTGCTTTTCAACCCTGTGAAGGCATATTGTGCAGAAGACTTATCTAATGTAATGAGTCCTTTGATCTCTTAACTGCTGTTTCCATGAACATGGATTGTAGAGCAAATCAAGAAGAAATCCTTGACAACATCAATCTTTTCTCTGTTTGTCATGATGTTACTTATTGGTCCAGTTGTGAGGATTCTGGTTTTGTTTACATTGAGTTTTAATTCCTATTGAAGTCTGCAATCCTTGATCTTCATCAGAAAATGCTTCAAGTCCTCCTCAATTTCAGCAAGCAAGGGTGTGTCATTTGCATATCACAGGTTTTTAATAAGCCTTCCTCTAATCTGGATGCCCCGTTCTTCTTCATATTATCCAACTTCTTTGATGATTTGCACAGCATATGGATTGCATAAGTATGGTGACAGGTTACAGCCCTGGCATACACCTGTCCTGATTTTATGTTTTCAGAGTGTATCCCCAGTCGAGGCAATCACAGAAACAACTGTGATTGCGTTTGTTTTAAGGATGTGTCATACTGATTTCCATAGTGGCTGTACAAGTCTACAGTCTTACAGCAATGCGTAAGTGTTCCCATCGCTCCACAGCCTCTCCAGCGTCTATTGTCTTCACTTTGTCTTCACTTTTGCTTTAACTGTGGGTGTGAGGTGGTATCTCATTGCTGTTTTCATCTGTGTTTCTCTTATTGCTACTGACCTTGAGCATTTTCTTCATAAGGTTTTGGACGTCATCTTTGGGAAAGTGTCTTTTCATGTCTTCTTCCCATTTTATGTTTGAGTTATTTTAATTTTTTTTCTTAAGATGATATGGTTTTCTATAGATTTTGGTAATTAGCCCTTCATGTGATGTCTCATTACTAAATTATTTTTACCAATCTATGGGTTTCTTTGAACTCGTTTGATGAAATCTTTCAATGTGCAAAAAAATCATGTTTTCAGAGATCCTAGTCCTTGAGTTTGTCTTTGTAGTGTAGTTATTTTTCATTATATTCAGAAATGTGTTCGTGTCTTGTATTAAGGCCCTAAATTTGTCCTTATTTTTTCACTGGTGGATGTTATGGTTGTGGGATTTATATTTAAGTCTTTGATCAATCTTGAGTTTGATTTTGTACATCGTATGCGGTATGAGTCCTGTTTTATTCTTTTTCTAGCACCACTTATTGAAAAGGCCATGTCTTTCCCAGTTAATGTGTTTTAATCCTTTATCAAAAATTAGGTGACCCCATGTACTAGGTTGTATTTCTGGGCTTTCAATTCAAATCCACTGATCTTCAAAGCTATCATTCTACTAGTACCAGGCTGCTTTGATTACTGTGCCTATAAAATATGTTTCAAAGTCTTGGTGTGAAAGGTCTCCTATATTGTTTTTATTATTTTAACAGTGTTTTATTTATCCTGGTTTTCTTTCCTTTCCATAGAGTTGATTAATTTCTTCCACTTCTTTGAAGAATTGTGGGATTTGGATTTGGAATTGCATTGAATTTGTAAAGTAATTTTTGTAATAACGACATTTTCACATGTTTAACCTGCCTAACCAGGAGCATAGTAACCCATTTCATTTGTGAAAATTTCTTTTGTTTTTTGTATGATTTTTAGTTTTCTTTTTTGCACGTTTTTTGTTTCTCTCTAAGATTTATTCCTAAATATATTGTCTTTCATGTCTTATTGTAAGTTTTATGGTTTTTAAATATATTTTTGGTGCTATCTTCTTTATTATAGGAGAGTCCAACTGATATCTGTATATTGATCTTAATAGCCTGCTATACTGCCAAATTTTTCTATTAGTTCTAGCAATGTTTAATGGAAAATTTTGTGGTTTTCTATATATAGGATTATTTCACTTGTGAAAAATGAGTTTTGCTTCTTCTGTGCCTCTGTGTACACTCTAGTATCTTTTTGATGTCTTATAATTCTTTCAGGATTTCAAGGACTATATTAAATAAAAGTGGTGATAAATGACAGCCCTGTCTGCTTCCTGTTCAAAGAGGGAAATGCTTTCAACTTCTCTCTATTAAGAGAGATGCTAGCCTTTGGTTTCACATATATGGCCTTTATTATGTTGAGAAATTTCCCTTCTCTTCCTATTTTATTGAATGTTTTTATCAGGAATTGATTTTGATTTTTATCAAATGCCTTTTGTTGTTGTTGTTGCATCAATTTACATAAACATATGATTCTTCTCCTTCATCTTGTTTATCTGGTCAATTACATTATTTTTCTAATATTAAACCATCCTTGCTTATTTGGTACAAATCCTATTTTATCATGATGTATTATTAATTTGTTGATTTCTGTTGGTTAGGATTTTATTGAAAATCTTGACATTTTTATTTATCAGAGTAATAAGTTTTAATTCCGGTGTTATCTCTGCCTAGTTTAGGTATCAGAGTTATAGTTGATTTATAAAATGAGTTTGCTAGTATATGGTCGATTTGTATTTTGTGAAACAGTTTGTGTAAAATTGGTATTAACTCTTCTTTGAAGGTTTGATAGAATTCCCCAGTGAACCCACTTGGTCCTTTCTAGACTTTGTGATGTTGGGAGGTTTGGGGTTTTTTTTATGAACAGCTCTATTTCTTCTTGTGTTATAGGATTGTTAGATTTTCTTCATCAGTCTATGGTAATTAAGATGAATAATGCATTTCTAGAAATTTATACATTTCTTCTATTTTCAAATTTGCTAGAATATAATTTTTCATAATACTGTGTGAATAATTTTTAAAATCTTATTTGGTTCTGTGGTAATGTCATCCATTTCATTTCTTATTTGTAGGATTTTCTTTTTATTATTCTTTTCCTTGCTTAGATTTTCCAGTGGTTTATCAATTTTGTTAATTTTTATAGAGACAACCTTTTCTTAACGATTTTTTTCCATAGTATTTCTATCTTCTGATTCATTTATGATTGCCTTATCCTTATTATTCCTTTTCTTTTGGGTCTGATAGTTTGTTTTTGGTGATCTTTTTCTAATTGTTGTACTTGATGCGTTAAGGTGTTTATTTTAATTCTTAATGTCTTTTTGATGTGTGCAATTTTACTGTAAACTGCATTCTGAATACTTATTGCTTTTACTGTGTGTCAAAGACATTGATACATTGTAGTTTTGTTCTCATTTGTCTCAAGGAATCTTTTATTTATGTTCTTTATCTCTTTGATTACCCAGTGCTTTTTAAGCAAAGTGTTGTTTAATTTCCATGTATTTGATTCTTTGGTATTGATTGTCCTATGGTTGATTCCAAGTTTTATGGCATTGTGATCCAAAAAGTTGGTGTGTAATATCTCAATGTTTTTTAATATATTGGTTCTTAATTTATAGCCTAAAATATGGTCTATTTTGGAATAGGTAACAGAATCAAGTGAAATGAATTTTTGTTGGGTGACGTTTTCTACATACGCTTATGAGATCAAGTGATTGTATTGTCTAATTTTTCTGGGTTGTTTATTTTCTCTCTAGTTGATCAATATTTGGTTGAAATTGATGTATTTAAGTCTCCTAGTATTATTATATAATGATCTATTTGTCTCTTTATTTCTATAAGAATTAGATTAATGTATTTTGATGACCTTTTGCTTGGTGCATATATATATTAATTATGATTATGGTTTCTTATCCATTAAGCTTTCCTAATTACATAGTGACCTTCTTTGTCTCTCATTATATCATTTACTTTCATGTCTATTTTATCAGAAATTAATAGTGCTTCTCCTGCTTTCTTTTGATTGTCATAGCTTGATATTTTTCCCCCATCTTTTCATTTTAGCCTATGTTTTTCTTTATATCTAAGGTGCATTTCTTATAGAGGTTCATATTCTCTTAACCACTGTGTCTTTTTTTCTTAACAGGTGAATTCAATCCATCTACATTCAGTGTTGTTATTGATAAATATGCTTTTTTTGGCATGATTTTATTGTATTTTTTATGATAATACTGGTTTGATTTTCATAATTTTTTTGAGCTTTAGTCCTTTTGTTTATTGTTTGTCTTGTAGATATTCCCTTTGCTTTTTTATTTTTATCTTACTATTTAACTTGCTGGGATGATTTGTTGTTTTTGTTTTGTTTAATTTTAACTTTTTATTTAAGGATTATTTAATTTTTTGTGGCTTTCTTTCCAAACTCAAGATAATTATACTGTCATTTGTGAGTATTCTTATATCTTCCCCATTTGGCTATTTATAGTCTATTCCATTCCCTCTATGTGTGTGTACTTTTTCTCATCTTCATTGCAGAATGTCATCTGTTATTCCTGTTTCAATTCATTTAGTTCAGTTTGCCTTTGAGTATTATTTAAATAGTATGTTTTCTCCATAATAATTTATTTTCTGATACTTTTGGGTTACTGTTTACTGTTGTTATAGATTCTCTGTCCAAAGAAATCCTTTTAATGTTTCTTGTAAAGGTGATCTTATTTTTAATAAATTCCTTTTGTTTTTCCTTATTTGAAAATTATTTTCTTTTCCCCTATATTTGAGGGATACATTTTCTGGATATAGGATTTTTGGTTGGCAGGTTTTTTTCCCCTTCAGAATTTTGACTATATTGTTCTTGCCCTGCATGGTTTCAGTGGGAAAAGCTGAACTTACCCTAGTTGGTTGGCCTTTGTTTATGATTGTTCTTTTCATCATGCTGTTCTCAGGATTATTTCATTTTCTTTAATATTGGGAAGTTTTATTATAATGTACCTGGGTGATTTCCTTTTGGGATCAATTCTATTTGGCATTCTCTGGACTTCTCCCTTAAGGCTTCATCAACTATTTTCTGTATTGTTATTTCTTCTTTCTGTCTGGGATATTTATCAAGCATATGTGTTCCTTTTGATTCCATCCCATAAAATTCTTGGGTTTTCTTGAGCTTTTTTGATCAGTTTTATAACGGAATCTTCTTGTATTTTGCTCAAGAGATTTACCTCATTTCCATTGTTTCTGTTCTTATGTTTGTTCTTCACAGTATTATCTAAGTTTACATATTTACCTTTGGTATTTCTATTTGGAATTGTTAAGTATTTCAAGATTTTCATTTATTTTGTCAGAATGGTTTTTTAGCACATTTCTGAGTTCCAGTATGGTCACCTCTGTTTTTTCTCTATTTCTATAGAATTTTTCCTCCAACGGCATAGAGTAACTGTAGACCATCACTGTAATGTGCCTCATGTGAAGATCCACAGTACTCTTCTCTTCTAGGAGTTTCTCTGAGTCCACATCTGTATGTGTTGGACTTAATTAGATTATTTTTTCCTGTTTCCACAAGTATGTAGAGATTTCTGGGTTTTGTTGTTTTTATTTATTTATTTTATTTTCTAAGTATCCCCACCCACCTATTGTTGAACTGAGCAATCAAGGGAAGTCAGGCAAATCAGCACTAGACTGCTTCTAGCAGGAGCCAAGGGCAAAAAAAAAGAGTTAAATATCACCTTTGTCAAAATCCCAGTCACCAGGGAGTTTCAGGCATGATCAACCTGACCAACACAATGGGGGAAGAAGCAACTATTTACAATAGTGCTGAAACTCTTCTCCCAAGCCCTGTATGTCAGTGCTGGGCCCAGTTACTATTGGGTCGTAGACCCACCAGCAAGCAGGTGATAGCAGTTGGAATCCTGGACCCCTAGGGCATCCCTCATTCTCTGCAGAGCCGACTACACTACCTCTCGTAATGCAAACCCTTCCAATCCCACTTATCCAGGGTTGGTTAGTCCTCCTGAGACCCCAGGAAAGCTGTGCCACAATCGCCAAGAGTTCCAGCCAGCTGCTGGGAGTCAGTTTTCAGCAGACCTAAATCTCCCCTATCTGGCCAGTGTGCCATGAGCAGGTTGGGAACCCCTCAGTCCTGGGGCTCAGAAGCATCTGAATTTTCTTGCCCAGTTCTGACTTAACCTGTCCCCTGGTATGTTGGGGGAGGGCTGCTAATCAGTTGTGAGAGAGAAAGGTAGAGAATGTCCACACACCACTAGTTTCTGGAGAGTGCAGGATAGGGCAGAATGGCCTGGATTGGAGGCATCCTGCTGGGTAGCACAGTCAACAGCTCTGTGTTTTCTTATTCTTTGTGTCAGTTCCTCCTTTGGAGGTGCTGAGATGTAATTCACAGGGGCTTACATTTCTCAGAGAAGGTCTACAACTCAGACTGCTGAAAGCTTTCTGCTTCTTTCTTAGAGATGGATTCTGAGCAGGTATGACCTCCCAGCCTTATTAGGTCTGGTCTCCTCACTTTTCCTGACGTTCAAACTACGCAATGTTCCCTTGTTTGGTTCACACAATGGCGTCTTGATCCACGTAAACCTTCCACATGATTACAACTAAGTGGTCTGGGAATCTTATTTTCCTCCAGGCTATTTATAGTTTTTTTGGTCCACACAGTCACATGCCTTTGCATAGCCAGTAAAACACAAGTAAACATCTTTCCAGGATTTTCTGCTTTGAGCCAATATCCATCTGACATCAGTAGTGATATCCCTTGTTCCACATCCTCTTTTGAATCTGGCCTGAATTCCTGGCAGCTCTTTGTCAGTGTACTGCTGCAACCATTGTGGAATGATCTTCAGCAAAAACTTTACTTGTGTGTGAAATGAATGATATTCTCCTTTCATCTGCCCAGTCTTTTCAGTCACTCTTCTATGGAGTGGACACACATATAGATCTCCTCCCGTCAATCAGCCAGTGACCTCTCTTCTAAATGTGTTAGCATAGGTGCGTAGATCCTTCCAGAACTTCTTCTGTTTTCTGAAACATTTTGATGGGTATTCCATCAATTCCTGCAGCCTTGTTTTTGGATAGTAACTTCAGTGTAACTTCAACTTCTACCTTCAGTACCATCAGTTCTTGATCATATGCTACCTCTTGAACTGGTTGAATGTCTACTCATTCTTTTTGGTACAGTGATTCTGTGTATTCTTGCCATATACTTTTTTTCCTTCCTGCATCTTTCAATATTTTGCTCATAGAATCATTCAATATTGCAACTCAAGGCTTGAAGTTTTTCTAGAGATCTTTCAGCTTAAGGGATACTGAGCTATTCTTACCTTGTTATTATCTTTTAACTCTGGGGCTGTGTACATTTCATTATGATATTTTACTCTGACTTTCCCAACTGTACTTTGAAATTTTCTATTCAGCTCATTGACTTCATCATTTCTTCCATTTGCCTTAGCTACTCTAGGATTAAGAGCAAATTTCAGAGTCTTTTTTGACATCCACTTTGATCTTTTCTTTTTTCTCTTTCTGTCTCTTTTTAATGACTGTTGGTTTTCTTCCGGGAATGATGTTCTGTATGTCTTCCCACAACTCAAGTCTTCTGTCATTGGTGCTCAATTAACCAAAGCTGTTCTTGAGATGTTGTCCAAATTTAGGTGGGTGGTGCTCAATGTAATAGTATGGCTCTGTGGACTTGTTTTAGTTTTCTTTAGCTTCCATCTGACCTCATATAGGAACGATTGATGGTCTGTTCCACATGTGGCCTCTAGCCTAGTTTTATCTGCTGACATTGAGCTCCTCGTTGGTGTCTTCCCTGAGATGTAGTCAGTGTGATTTCTGTGTATTCTGTCTGGAGAAGTTCATGTGTATTCTTTTTGTGTTGCTGAAAGCGGTATTTGCAATAAAGTATTGAGCTTTGCACAATTCTATCACGTGATCTCCAGCTTCATTTCCATCAAGACCACGTTTTCCAACTACTGTTCCTTTCTTTTTGTTTCCAACTTCGGCATTCCAACTGGAAATCATTATCAATGCAGTTGTTGCATGCTTTATCGATTTCAGACTGAAGACATTGATAGAATCCTTCAATTTCTTCATCATTAGCTTTGTTGGTTGATGCATGAATTTGAATACTAGTTGTATTGATTGGATTTTCTCGTATTTGGATACACAGTGTCCTATCACAGACAGCATTGTACCTCAAGCTAGATCTTGAAATGTCCTTTATGATCATCACTGCAAAGTCATTTGTCTTGCTTGTGTCATTTCCAGCATAATAAATTATATGTTTTTCTGACTCAAAATGGTCAATACTAATTCATTTCCGCTCACTAACACCCAGTATACGGATCTTAGGTGTTCTGTTCCATTTTTGACAACTTCTAATTTCCCTAAATTCGTACTTCCAAATTCCAGTTATTAGTGGATGTTCCAGCTAGTCCTTCTCCTTTGGAGTCATGACTCACAGCGATGGAAGGTCCTGAAGGATTCACTCTGATGGGCTTCCCTCTGTTCACATCGCTATGACTGCCGTGACTTGGAGAAGGCCTCCCCCTTATGCTGATTCTGAGTGCCTTCTGACCTCAGGGGCTCATCTTCTGGTACTATCTCTGACAATTTTCTGCTTCCATTCAATAAGTTTTTAGTAACGCACAATGTTTTAATGCTCTCTGTAGAATTTTCAGTGACTAATTCATCTGACAAGGATAGTCTATCCTTCTTCATTGTCTAGTCTTAGACTGAAAACTTTCTGACACCTGCTCACTTTGCGCGACCCCGCTGGCATGTGAGATACCAGTGACATAGCTTCCACCCCCACAGCAGCCACCATCATACAGCAAAGTGATAGACAAGCAGAGTAAGCATTAATATGCCTACATGAGCATCGTATCTATTTTATTACATATTATCATATGTAATTGCAAAGACTGCTAGAATTCTTTTATAAGACCGAATGATAGAAATTCAAGACATACTTTCAAAACTTTATTTTCATTTGTTGAACAAATGCTAAAGGAAACTTGACTAAGGAACCCTCACGGAGGACAAGCGAGTGGGTGAGGTGAGGCATAATGCACTTTCCTATTGACTGAAGCTCTCAGGAAATATATAACCTACAGATTAAGTTTAAAATAATTTGCCATTCTCTGGTCTGCCTTAGGTAAAATAATGATCAGATGTCCTGAAATCACGATGACAAAGACAAAGGCCACCTTTAAAATTCTCTTATTCTGGCTTCTTGTCCTATAACAAGTAAAGAAGGGAAGATCCAGGTTGGATAATGCCTTGCAGTGAGCAGAAGGGAAATATGTCCACCCCGCGCCATGCCTAGGCAAGCAGTTCAGGCTTGCATATTTTTCATTCACGTTCAGGTAATTGAGTTGTACGAGAAACCCAGCTTTAGTAGATAATAAATATGTAGGACATATTTTAAAATTAATAACTGAATTTTATGTGAGTTTGATTTTGTCGTTCACATCCACATGCTGTACTGTCTGGGTCATCATTCTCTGACATTGAACAACGGCTTGAATTCCAACACACTTGAAATTATAATCTTATCGATTAAATTGTATTAGTGAAATGTAGCCTAACCAAATATGCTATATTTTCATGTCTACCCCATAGACAAACACTGTCCACGCCTCCTGGAAGGGGGCTGCTCCTCCTGGGTATGCCATTCACAGTATTGTAGTTTCTCCAAATCCTTCTCTGCACATAGTGCCTTTTGCCCACCTGTATCCTCCCTTCTCAGCTCAGACTGTTGTGCAGCATTGCCTTTTTTGTTCTCTTCCAGTCCACCAAAATCCCTAATTTTAATGATTAAATTAAATTAATTAAGGATTAAATTAAATAAAAATCCCTAATTTTAATGATTAAAGTTATAGTGTGCCTTACTTACACCCAGAATTTACAGGGCTGGGATTTAAATGCAGATCTGCCTCTAAATTTCCTATCTTAAAAGTTCTTCACTACAGGAGCTTTTAGGGGCACCGGTGGCATAGCAGGTTATACATTGGGCTGCTAACCACAAGGTCAGTGGGTCAAAACCATCAACTTCCTCATGAGACAGTGATGAGGCCTTCTACTCCAGAAAGAGTTACAGTCTGGAAACTCACAAGGACTGTCCTACCCTGTCCTATAGGCTCGCTGTCAGTCAGAATTGGCTTGAAAGAAATGAACTTGGGTTTTGGTACTAGAAGATTTTTGAGATAACTATGAGACAGCATTTTTTGCCATAGTCATGTGGAAACGTGGGATTTTATAGCTTTTCATTTGTCCATGTTTTACTCAGGATTTCCTGTTGTACCCAGAAGAATGTAGTACAGCTACATCTATAAACTAGGAAGATTTTTAGCTGATGCCTCTGTCCCACACCGTTTCCCATCCTACCTAGCCAATCAACATCCACACAGGCTCCACTTACAATTCAATGTGCATATGAATTGTTTGGGAATTTCATTTTTAAAAATGCACATTCACATTCAATTGGCTGACTGGGGAAGCTAAGGTTCTATATTCCTCACAAGCTCTCTGTGACATACGTGGTATTGGTCCTTAGAATACACCTTCAGTAGCAAGAATCCTTATTCAATAAAATCTTTACATGAAACTATAGAAAGTACCTAAATCTGGCATTGGTGAAAAAGGTTAGAATAAGGGACTGTGCACCAGAATCATAAAAATCTTGAAGTAGGAAAGCTGATAAGATTCCTTATACTTTATGTATCCACCTCTCTCTCCAGGAAATGCCTCCTTCCCCATCTCTTGGATTTGCCTAGGGAAACGAGTCAAACTACTCAACGTTCCCCTTATTCCAGCATTTTAATAAATCTTCCCTCTTATTCCAGCATATTATTTGTTCCCCAAATCATTCTTATCTGTTCCAACATTCGTTCCCTAGCTTATCATACGAGGAGCCACAGTGGTATAGTTGTTATGCGTTGGGCAGCTCCACTGGAGAAAGACTGGGCTTTCTACTCCTGTAAACACACTGTTACATCTCAAAAACCCACAGGGCATTGTTATGAGCCAACATTGACTGATAACAGGGAGCTTCACTTATCATGAAGACTCCTGAGAGGCGAGCACATGTTTGGGAGAAAAGAAAAGGTAGAGGTCCACCATGGAAAACAGGATCGTATTCACAAGTATTAGGCTCAATCTCATGGCTCAACGATGCCTCCAACATCCTAGCTTCTCTCTTCCCATGTATGAGCTCTGATTTCTTGATGCAGGCTCCATTTGCAGGCCTCAAGTCCCTTGTGGTGTAATAAATCTTTCTGAATTTCCTGCTTTTAAGTACCTAAATGGGAATGTCTGTTTGCCAGCTACTTCCAGCCCAAATTCCAGAGTTGAATCCCCTGGGCTTCATTGCCCCAGATTGTACTGTCTACTCCTGGACCGATTATAGAGATGTGGGTGTAAATCACTGAGGACCCTAGAGGTAGGCAAGTGGTAAATACCTGGAAAACCATATGGCTGGGAAATTCAGAGGAAAGTTAGGAAAGGGGAAATAATACCAAGAGGCAACCAACTCATGTCCATTATGGTAGTTGTTTCCAAGTTTCTTGAATAGCAGTGATCTAGGGCCCTTTTCCTTGCAAATGGAGTGGTTCTTTAGAACTATTGGTTAGATGAAGTATTTTTAATTTCTATATTATGATCAATTATGTAGGATTTAATATTCTATGCCATAGGACTTCACCGTGAGTTGGAATTGACTTGATGGCAGTGAGTTTGCTTTGGATGACACAGACCTTGGGAAAAATAGGCATGCCCAAGCTTCCATGAACCTGGGGAGCAGGGAAATGCAGGTGGGCAGTCAAGTTATTTTCCATGATTCAATACATTGCCTATAAACTCTTTTCTTAGAACATAAGCACCTTTTCCACAATTTAAATATGACAGACAACTTGATGTATGACCTGTCATATTTCTTTCCTTTTAGAAATAATGGTCTTCCTTACTTAGGGTACATATGTCATCAATTTATTTTTAGAAAATTACTCTGATTTAAATTATTTGATTTAGACATCCTTTCTTTAATTTTCTGGACAGATACTCTGCACATATTTGATGTTCCAGAAACAGAAAGAAACCAAGTTAATTGCTGCTATATCCTGTTCATCCTTCACACTCATAGGAGTAAATGAGACACAGAAAAGTATGTTTTTCTGTTTAAACCATTTATACTGTCCATAGCCACACTTGGATTCTAGAACATAAAAAATAAAAATCAAGTGAAGTGGGTAGGCAGGATGCTTATAAGAAAGCTATTTTGTTGTTGCTGCTGTATTTTTATCCTGTAGTCTAATCTATTTTCATGATTCATTACAAATACATTTCTAAACGAATTTCATGTGAATATTATTAAATTTTAAATACAGTTGTTATTTATTGTTTTTGGTGTCTTCCTCACACTGAGAGAAGTAAATGAAAACACTTAGAAATCCACAATTTTTGAGTTGGTTTGGCTTTTCTAAATAATTGACAATATACAGCTTTTGATTAATATAGTTATGTTCAAGACCAGCCATAATCATTTTGGAAAATAGCTGTTGCCTCTCATTTGTGCTTAATAAAATGGCATCCCCCTCCCCATCAAATCTTACTTTGTCCTAGATGGTCTAGGCTAGTCACCCTATTCATAAAGATATTTAGGAAGGAAGATTTTCAAAACCAGTTGCACCACCTACTTAGTTAGCTGCTTCACCTTGGGCAAGGGACTGCACATTTTAAAATCTGGATACTGCCCCAAGGCAATGATAATATATTTAGCTCATAAGGGTTTTATGACAATAAAAAAATGATCTCACTGCCACGGGGTTGATGCGGACTCAGAGCAGGCCTGGGTGGATTGCTGAGGCTGTTTCCCGGAGTAGAAAGCCCTGTCTTTCTCCTACAAAGCAGCTGGTGGTTTCAAACTTCCAAGTATGCAGGACACAGCACAACTGGTATCCCCATACACCCCCAGGTTCATTTTACAGCAATCGAATGAAATAATGCACATATATTGCTCAACCTGGTGTCAAGTGAAGAGAAAGATGTTAGACCTACAAGCTGTCACTGTGGGGTCTTTATTTCTGAACGTTCTTTTAAAGAAGTCTTTCGTTTTGTTTTGGTGGTCCCAAAGTCCTCCAATATCACAAATCTTGAAAATGTGTTCAGTATTGTTCCAAAATAGCATAGAAAGTATGAGTATGTGTTCTTTTATATTAACCCTACTGTTCCAGTGTCTAATGAGGTCTACACACTATTCGGCGAAGCGAAGAGTTGTTTGTTCAACCTGATAGGATGATTTACCAGAGCTAGTGGCTTCCATTAGTGCAATGAGCTGAACAATGGCCAAGTCTTGGCTTAACCTTCTGCAGTGGCATGGCGATTCCATGTTTAGACAGCCTGGAAATATGCAAAGCAAAGAATGTGTAGTTGGACGGTGGGCTGGGATGTTAGAGCTTCAAGCCCAGAGGAAAGATGGGATAATATTAGTATGAGAACTTCTGATGAACAAGAGTGAACTTTGATTACTCTCTATGTGCAGAACAAATAATCTTTTTTTTTCTTTTCTTTTCTCTCTCTCTTTCAGCTGATAACCTAACTTGGCTGTTGAGGAAGGTACTTGGAATGGCTTGATGCCATGCTTCATTACACCTTTTTCTATCAATCTTTTGCACATTGATAATAGTCATAAGAGTAGGAGGAGGGGAGTTGAGAGAATTGGTTTATGCCTGTGAGCATATCCCCATACTTAAAAGGAAATTGAACAAAAGAAACATTAAATTGGAATATATTGTAGTCTATCAGCTTGTCATAATCTACAAAAAGCTGAGAACCCCTTAAATACATGATTTAGTATACTTTGGATTTGGAATAAAGGAAACAAAATACAAGTAAGTACCAAGGAAATGAATATAATACTTGCCCACGTTGACAGCACATTCAGCGTGCATAGCAAATGATAAGTTAGTCTGTGGAAGTAGACATACATTTGTCAGTTTTAGGAACATTTTCTCCTCCTGCCTATTTGTTTAGGATCCCTAAATAGTGGCTACAACTTGGGTGACTAACCACGAAGTCAGTAGTTTAAAACCACTATCCAAATTCATGAGAAAGATGGGGCTTTCTACTCTAAAGAGTTTCAGTCTCAGAACGCCACAGGGTCAGTTGTGCCCTGTCCTATAGGGTCATTCTGAGTCAGCAGTGACTTGATGGCAGTGAGTGAGTTATGGCACTGAGGGTTAGGTGTTAGACTGCTAACCACAAGGTTTGGAGTTCAAACCACAAGTACTTGAGTGGAAGAAAGATGAAACTGTTCCCCTAAAGATTTGCAGTTTGAGAAATCCTACAGAGGGTCACTATGACTTGCAAAGATGCAATGGCATTGGGTTGGATTTGGTTCAGGTTTAGATAGTCTTTAGGAAATGTTCATATATTGTACAGATTAGTATTGGAGACTATGTCAGTTTATTTTAGTTTCCAGATTAAACACTGGTGCCCCTTCTGGAATCTTCTGATATTAAGCAGATTTTTCAAATGATAGTTTTTTTTTCCCTTTCTTTCTTTATTTTTAATCATTTTATTAGGGGCTCATACAACTCTTATCACAATCCATACATACATCAATTGTGTAACGCACATTTGTACATTCATTGCCCTCATCATTCTCAAAACATTTGAGCTCCACTTAAGCCCCCGGCATCAGGTCCTCATTTTTTCCCTCCCTCCCCGCTCCCCACTCCCTATGAGCCTTGATAATTTATAAATTATTATTTTGTCATATCTTGCCCTCTCCAATGTCTCCCTTCACTCACTTTTCCGTTGTCCATCCCCCAGGGAGGAGGTCACATGTAGATCCTTGTAATCAGTTCACGCTTTCTAATCCACTCTCCCTCTACCCTCCCAGTATTGCCACTCACACCACTGGTCCTGAAGGGATCATCTGCCCTGGATTCCCTGTGTTTCTAGTTCCTATCTGTACCAGTGTACATCCTCTGGTCTAGCCAGACTTGCAAGGTTGAATTTGGATCATGATAGGTGGGGGAGGGGAGGCGGGGGGAAGCATTTAGGAACTAGAGGAAAGTTGTATTTTTCATCGTTGCTACATCGTACCCTGACTGGCTTGTCTCCTCCCCGAGACCCCTCTGCAAGGAGATCTCCAGTGGCCTACAAATAGGCCTTGGGTCTCCCCCCATCATTCAATATGGTAAGATTTTTAATTCTGATGATGCCTGATAGCTGATCCCTTGACACCTCATGATCCCACAGGCTGGTGTGCTTCTTCCATGTGGGCTTTGTTGCTTCTGAGCTAGATGGCCGCTTGTTTACCTTCAAGCCTTTAAGACCCCAGACGCTATACCTTTTGATAGCCGGGCACCATCAGCTTTCTTCGCCACATTTGCTTATGCATCCATTTGTCTTCAGCGATCGTACCATGGAGGGGAGCACACAATGATATGATTTTTTGTTCTTTGATGCCTCATAACTGATCCCTTCGGCACCTCTTGATCACACAGGCTGATGTGTTCTTCCATGTGGGCTTTGTTGCTTCTGAGCTAGATGACCACTTGTTTACCTTCAAGCTTTTAAGTTTATAGATAGTCATAGACTGATGTCACATGGGTGATGATTAAGAGAATATGGAGAGAAAAGGCAACTGTTGAGTCATCTGTTGCCAAGATGTTGTAAGCTCTTAGAAGATGGCGTACCTTCAGGTGCTATCAAGCAGCTTCCAACCCATGGTGACCTCGTGTGGCAGAGGGAAAATGGCCCCATAGTGTTTTCTTAGCTATAATCATTATAGAAGCAGATTTTCAGAGAATTGCTATTTTGCATAGAAATTCTGCCATTTTCAAACCTACTATATAATAATGAATAGCCTATCAATATCAAGGGATGCTATCTTTAAGGATATACTTAACACTGTGAGTTGTGACTGTCTTTCTTTCTTTTCCTGTTACATAGTTCATCTGCTGTGACATCATTGTGCTCTGTCCTTTCTGCATCTCAGAAAACTATAGCTTATTTCAAGAGGGGATATTAGAACTTTAGATAATGCTTTTCCCATTTGAAGGTACATTCCCATTTCTTGCAATGAGTTTCCAAACCTGCTAAGCACAAAGTAGTAAACTGTTCACATTAAAGATTCATGGAGGCCATTTTCCTCTGAGCAATGATTTAATATCTCATCTCTCTCTAATATTGTACCTCAGAGGCTCCTTAGCACCTGAAAGAATGCCTGTCCCCTAAAACAACCCCCCCCCCCAAGCTGGCAGACACACAGGATCCATGAAGATTCATGCTAAAGTATTTGTGTGTTTTTGTGTGTCATCTAAGTTAATCAGTCTATAATTCTCCAAGATGAAACTCTATTGTTTGATCTCAACTGTTGCATTAGGTGTAGTCCTATCCTGACCATGATCATTCCTAAAATAATGGCAGTAATAGTATGAACGACGTGACATAGTTGATGTCTGTATTCATTAGCAACACGTTCCAGCACACATGCGTCAAATGTCTGCATCAGACAAATGAGCTATTGTTAGTTGTCGTGCACATGATTCTAACTCAGGATGACCCTACGTATTTCAGATTAGAACTGCTTCTTGTGGTTTTCTTTGCTATAGTCTTTACTGAACCGTAAAGCCATACTTTTCTTTTTTGGGTTGCCACTGGGCAGGTTTGAAGTTAGTAGATGCATGCAAATCCTTCCTGCACTCAAGGACCTTGATGTAGGACTAAATCACAACATTTGACAAATTACAGGAATCAAGAGTTTTAAGGTAGATGAGTCTCTTTTGTAACGTATGCAGAGCATAGAGCATTTCTGTACCATCCTCACATTTCAACCTATTGTCATTCCATAAATCTTTTTTTGCTTCCAACATACCCAGGATGTTTGCACTTATTCGTCATGCTGCAAGGAGCCCGAGTAAAGCATTTTGCTGCTGACCAAAAGGCAGCGGTTCGAGCAGACCTGCTACTCTTGGAAATAGAGACTGCTTCACGAAGGTCACCGCTTGGAAACCCTATGGGCAGTTCTTCTCTGAACCACAGCGTCATTATGAGTGAGAATTGATTCAATGGCAACAGGTTTACTTACATTGCTGAGATTTCTAGGATTTTACAAAAAAATCTTTTCCAGCCTCCTTTTCCTTATTCATACCTTTGTCAATTGTCACGGCATCCCCTTTCTGCTCCCTGCTTGATTTTTGTCTCTGCATTAAAACTCACATGGTATGAAATTATTTTCTTTGCTTACTTTTCAATTGTGTGGTTTGCTCATCATCACTAGATGGGAGAAATTATTTAAATTCGATGAGAACAGAAAATGCATCTACTTTTCTCCAATCCCTGCACCTAGAACAATGTTTGGCAAATAGAGAGTGATTGAAATTCTTTTGTTAAACACTTGCAGAAAATGCTTTTTTACAGAGAATTTCTCTGACAGTTCAGTAGCCAGTAACAAAACTGTAATTTTAGATTGAGTGAGACCAGCAGGGAGTCTATGTTCTCAGATAACACCCCAGGATTCCTTACATAGAATTTTGCTTTCAAGGAACGTTGGGGATCCACTTTAAGTAGCATTAATGCAACAGTCATGTGACGGGCAGAATATATTGGGGCTATGGTTCTATTTTTTACCATGTTCTGCTAGTTCGCACACACACATGAAAAAATTCTCATAGCTGTGTCTACCAGGAATAGAGACACATTCTAAGTAACTGGATCTCATTTATTTTGGACTTTGAAACTCATAGCTTTAATTTTTTGTGTCCTGTGGGACATATATTGCCCACAAGCATTTTCAACTTTCCAGGTCTCTTAGGAAACTGCTATCTCAGTTGTCGGACAGGCAAACCTTTTTAAATTGTGCTTCTCTTCATTACACTTTAAAAATATTGACTGTTTTTTACAAATTGAAGTTCTGTAGCAATGTTGCATTGAGCAAGTATATTGGAATCCTTTTTCTAACAATATAAAATAACAGAATGAAGCAAGCTAGGCATACATTTTAGAATTGCATTTCCATAAAAGGAAAGGCCCTCGGCAAGATAGATTGACATAGTGGCCACAGAATAGGCTGAAATATAATAATTATGAAACTGTCTCAGGATCAGGCCGTGTTTTGTTTGTTGCTTATAGGATTGCTGTGAGTTAGTACTGATTCTCACAGCACCTGGCCATTTAACAACAAGGGTACCTTATGTTGCTGTACCACAATTCAGTAATTCTCAAACTTTTTCTTAATAGTACTGCACATTTGGTAAACTATAGTTTGGTATAGTATAATCTAACTGGAAAAACAAAACAAAGCATTGTGACTAATTTTACTGCAGTATTTACTTTAGTGGGATAGTCTGGACCCAAACCTATAATATCTCCAACATATGTCTGTGCATGCTACCACCTGGTGAGGGCTATAAAACTGCACTTGTCTGAACACATCCTTATTTTCTCAATACTACCATTAGAGTTCATTGGGACATATGTGCCCCACATAATTATATATAAATTCACATTATCTTAAAATCAAAACCATTTGTCTTCTATGTCAGCATGCCTTTCATTACTGGAGACACCTGGCATTGATCAAAAATTCAAAGTCTAAAATAGTCATGAAAAGGTTAATCCTGTTTATTTCTCGGCTTGTTTGCTGGGAAATTCAGAACCAAATTTGTAGTTCACCTAGAAAGAGTGTACAAAATCTCTTTGGTGTATGAAGTTCGTGTCTTTTATTCCTAGGCTTATATTCCATTCCAGAATCTCAGTGGTGTGGTAGTGAAGTTCACAGGGCTCGTCAGTGGGTTGGCAGTCCAAACCCACCAGAGACTCTGTGGGTCAAGGAGGCAGCAGTCTGCATCTATAAAGATGCCAGAGGCAGTTCTTCTCTGTCCTGTAGGGTTGCTATGAACTGGAATCAATTCTAGGGCAATGAGTTTAGCTTCATTTTCTTCCCTCCCATTTTTTTTCTTTTTAAAACTATTTTTATGGATGTATCGTACTGATTCCAACATATCCCTTCCCTTCCCATACATTCATTCCATCTTCTATCTAATTTCCTCTCTCGGTTATTATTCGCTTTATCATTTTGTATGGTTCTGTGTCATCAGTGTTTGGAACAAAGCAAACTAGACATACATTTCTAAATTGATATTACATTCCTAAAAGTATTATGTTTTTTGCTTCTTCATTTTGTGCCTGTGGGTAGAGCCCTGAGTAATCTAGAGCCCTTGGGACATGAGCAGGTGTGCTGTAAAGATAAGTTGGAGGACTTCCCTTTAAGGACTTGTTTCTTGGCTCAAGTTTTTCAGATACTCCATATGCTTGGACAAATTTGTCTTCCTAAGAAAAACATGAAAGTTATTTTTTGGACATTCAAGGAGGTGGAAGAAAGCTCCAGATTGCTTTGAAGGACAAGCCTGCAGAGCAGAAGGGTATAAACACAACCTCGGATACCAGATGTTTGAGCATAGCTATGTGAAGAAATTCTCCTCTTTCTTTATTTACACTTTACAGCAAATATTTTGGAAAGAGAAAGCAAAGAATGTTGATGCTCCCCAGTTAAGCTACAAGCATAACAAGGTCCCAAGTTTCAAAATGTCAGCATTCCTTTCAGGGTCCTTGAAAGCAGTCTGTAGTGATAAACATCTGGCGCTCGATTTTCTCTGGTCACAAATGATGATTATTAAAATCATGGAAGAAGGAAGCAAAGTTTGTAGTGAGGATCAACATTTCTTTTCCTAATTTGCAAGGTTTTCTATGTAGAGTCATCTTTGTTATATTGTTAGCCATGGGAAGTTGTTTGTGTGAAGTATACGTACGTGTGTATGCATACTCATCTGTACATGCATGTGCACATACATGTATAAGTCACACACAGACAAGTGCAAAACAAGAAGAGGAATAAGCTTTTCTTGCCAGCCAATTCCTGCAATTTTCTCCAACTGGCATAGTTGGAGCATAGGATGATCTTCAAATCGGGACATATGAGGGGGTGCCTCCCCCCTGAAACAGATTTCCCCCCAAAGCTATGTATTTAAACTTTTTTTGCAAAACAACCTTATCACCTTCAAATTACTCTCCATTAAATTGAATAGATTTGTCAAATCTGTGATTCTTGGAAACATTTTTCAAACTCATCTGTTTGGATGGCTGACAGCACCTTCCTCACGTTTTTCTTCACCTCTTCTATGTCGTCAAATCGCTGTCCTTTTATGTCCCTCTTCATTCAGGGAACAAAAAGAAGTCACAAGAGTGAGGTCAGGTGAGTGAGGTGCATGGGGCAAGAGAAACATGTATTTTTTTTTGCCCAAAACTGTCAGACTGAGGTGGCTGTGTGAGCAGGTGCATTGTCGTGGTGGTAAAACCAGTCCCTCATCTGCCACAAATCAGGCCTCTTTTTTTGTACACTGTTATACAATCTTTTCAGAACCACTAAATAGAAAAAGCTTGATTAACAATAGTCTGACCTGGTGGAAGGAACTTCAAATGCATTATGAGTTGACATTTTCGTCCATTCTGGAAGTTGACGGATATCCAGATTGAGGTTTGTCATCAATCAACATTTCACCTTTTACGAAATGAAAAAACACTTGAAATTTTCCCATAGTGCTGTCCTTGTAAGCTGTGTTCACCAGCCCAATACTTTCTGCCGTCTTTTTCTGGAGCAGGAAACACAGTTTCACAGCCATACACTCTTCTCTTAAATCGGCCATCACAAAAATTGAGGTTTGAGTGAAACTGCTTTTAAGAAAAAAAAATCACTGTGACCATAGGGAACCTCACATGTCTGATGGGACATCATTCTTAGTGGAGGGCTCAGCATTCTGGAAACTAATACATACAAAGCAATTCCATAAGAGTGACCATTTGGATTTTGTTACAAGCCAAGGTTCTTATTTCTCACTCTCTTTAGTAAATCAGAAGAAGAGAGAGTAAATCATACACTTAATAAAACATCAAAGGCAGGCACCGCTGGGAGTGACTACCAGTTCCAGTTCCATCATATCTGTCAGGAACGGTCTGGTGCTTGGATAGGAAACCTACATGGGCTTGGAGAGCCTGACAAAGGAAGGGGATTCATAAATCTCACATCACAGGGCTTTGTGCCAGAATGCACTCAGCAAGCCAGGGAAGATGATCCAAGTATGTTCTACATACAATTCATAACAGAGCTGGATCTATTATGTTGCCCTGTAGAATGGAAGATCGTATTAAACTATATTTTCTGAGACCTTGCACTGCTTTATCATGAAGGAGTTATCTATCCTTTTTCATCCCAACTTGAAAATTTAGAAAACTCAGTTCAACCAAAGGCCAAAGGAGCGCGAGGTGTTAAAATGTTGCAGACCACATTATCAAACAGCGACTTTCTAAAAAAAGATCAAAGAGACCAGTCTCTGTTAGTAGGGAAAGATTGGAAGAAATTCCAAGTCACACCAACGTTTTGTCACTGCTCTCCAGGTGAGAAGGTAATCTTGATCTTATCTTATGAATAATGAAAGCCATAGCGGGAGACAGGGTCCTGACCTTCTCAAAAGATTGCAGAAATATGAAGCAGACCGTATATGAGTGAGATCTCATTTGGAAAACTAAAGTTAATGAAAACAATTGAGACAAAGAAGAATGAGAACGAGTTTTCGAGATTACTAGACTATTTACCTTACTTTTTTTTTGAGGGAATGACTATGAAAACATTTCTAGAGGAACCCATCACTTTATAACTTTATTCCCAAACCCACTGTTACTGAATTATCTATTGTTAATAGGACTGCCTCTCTTCCTGGACCCTTCCCATTATTGCTTACCCCCTCAACTATTCCTGCTGCTTCAGAGCAAAATTTCTTTCCAACCACGTATTTGCAAGCTGACAAGCTAAGGATGAGTTAGGTCAGCAAAGTCTAAAGCAGGGTTAACTGATCCCAAAGGGATCAAACCCAGTGCCTTGATTGTATCCCATCAACCTCTAGGAAATCTAATTAACACACTACATAAGAGATTAGCATATATTTATAGCACGATCACATTCAGCGCCTTTGACGTTTTATTTGGGCTTATTTATGAGCAATTCTTGCATGGCCATCATTAAATCTAGGGTAAGATTTTACTCATAACTAAAAGTAATGGATTCTTAGCGTAGAAATGATAACCATAACAAGTTCCAATGTCATCTGGATAGATGTTTTTCCCTCCCCTACCAAATTATGATGACCTCGTTGCCGTTGTGTTGTTTTAAAGTTATGGCTCAAGTTTCAAATTTCCCCAGCACAGCCTCAAAGCCTTTGGGTGGACACAAGCAAACTTATGGCTGTTATTTTTCCTATGCCTTTTGTTCTTCATTTATCAGGGGCTTCTGACTTTGGCTAAGATCATAGCATTAGTGATATATGGTCATTCGCCTTATAAGGAACATCAAGCAAGAGAGAATAAAGTACGGATTCTAAATCTTAGTCTTGTTAGGTAGTCGAGGGGCTGGGGAATCCATTACGCATGCCCAGAGGTCCGAGCTACTGAAACAAAGGAGTGGCACACTGCACATGGTCAGAGGTTCAGGTTTCCCGCCAAGTACGCCTGGGTGGGTGCTGCACCTGGATTGGCCCACCTAGGCCAGGTGAATTCAATTCAGCCAATGGGGTCGACCAGGGTCGTCCACCACGCCTCCCTGAGGAATAATTGAAAAGGCAGGAGCCTGGAGCTGACTGCGTGACTTTCCGAGCAGCTTCTAGGGAGGCTGCACGGGGTGAGGGGCCCCGCGGGT
>NW_022111373.1:12106207-12120707 GCF_000313985.2 Echinops telfairi
GCTTCGGCGTGAATTCTTTCTCGCGCGGAGTCAAGGACCAAGGTATATCTCTCCCTGGGAGATCTCACAGACCCACCATTATTTCATCTTATTCAATAACTGGATGACCCACTCTCAGCCAGAGAGCTGACAGTGACCACATAGGGCAGAGTCGAACTACACTGCAAGAATTTCCAAGATTATAACCCTCAAAGACAGAATATCTTTGAAGCCTGGGTGTTGATGTCAGTGGTGTCATGCCCTTTCAAAGGGACCTGTCACCATTAAAATCTCCATGTTACGCACGAGGACAATGAGGTGCAGCAGGGTGAAGTAAATGCAGTAGGGGGCCTTGCTACCAGGAAATAGCCTAGTCTCTGCCCCACTACACTAAGAGGCTTTGATCAAATCATCGACACTCGGCATCCCTTCATAATACAAGTAATGAGCATCTAGTTTAGCCATTGACAAAGCAATTCTATTATTTTCAACATGTTAACCTGATTTCTTCTATTGATTTTTACTTCTGTGTGATCCTTTCATCTAGGAGGGCTAAGATGTGTCCTAAATAACCCCTTAATGTGTTTCTTCCCTTCGGAAGAACTTTGTTACTAGAACTCTGTTTAATACTTTTGAACGCTCTGTTCTTTGATTGGAACAACAGACAACATTGAATGTATATCTACATTTAATGCTTTCTACATTTTGGGAAATAAATCATTTATTGTATATAATATAACATAATCCTGCAAGTTCCCCACAACTTTTTTGGCTCTTTTTCATTTTGGTAGTATCTCTCCGTGTTCACTTTTTCTCCAAAATGTTTGGGGATAGAGATGATCTACCTCCCAAGTTCTATCGGTAGGAGCTCTGGTAGTGCAGTGGGCTAAGCGCTGGCCTGCTAATGGAAACATGGGCAGTTTGAACCAACCAGCCACTCGGAGGGAGGAAATTGCAGTAGTTTGCTTTGGTAACGATGTCAGCCTCAGAACCCTGTGGAGCAGGTCTGCTCTGGTCTGCAGGGGCTCTAACCTCAGTGAACAATGACTTACCTTCCTTTACTTCTCTAACTGCTTTACAATCACTTCTATTCATAGTGTATTTTCTTTTTTTTTTTATCATAGTGTATTTTCATCACGATTAAACTTCTAACATTTTCTGCACTCTGTTGCTTATCATGCTGATTCTTTTAACTGAGTGATTTGCAATTTTTTTAACCCTAAATCTAAAGGTCTCTACTTGCTTTGTCTCACAGAGCATAATCATTATCCTGTGATGTTTCATTTTAAGAGAACTTACCATTTTTGTTTAGAATATGCTGGACAGTGTTGGTTACTTCTTGAGTCTGTAGACATTGTGGAAAGCCTTCTGAATTTATTCTTCAGGATATTTAGGTAATTAATTTAAAAGGCATCCGATTGTTTTTGAAACAAATTTATGGCAGGATATACTTATTTTATATCTTATTGTTAAAACTACATAAGAAATCATACAAAAATATATTCATTTTTCTAAAGGCTGGGAAAAATACTTCAAATGTAATGGAGCTAGTGGTAGTATTGAGGAGGGTTTTTGTTTGTTTGATTGATTGACATTAATTTGTCTTTATTTTCTATTTCCCTTAATAAACATAATTAATTTCAAATATATCCATCATCTTTAAACTGGGAAATAAGCACTTCTTAGAAAGACTATTTGGAAATCGAGGTTTCATCTGGTATCTGCCACCATATGGACATTTTGTGGTACTAAAACTCCTACTCATGGTCCTCTGACTATTACACACTTCCTCTTCGCCATCAAGATCTCTCATATCAAAAGTCTGTTCAGCCAAAAAGGAGGCGGAAGGGAGAAGTTCACCATCCAGCAGTGTTGACAGCTTTGGGCCTAGGCCAGGACGGAGGGAGTTTTTTTACATTTTAAAGCATCCTTGAAATCCAGACTCTGAATCAAGCGCCGCAGCCTTGGTGGAACTCGGCAGACTTGGTGATGAGCAGCAAGGATTTTTCTACTATTTAAAGAAAGATCGTGATACATTAAGAGAGAAGAAGCACTCTCTGTACTGGTGGAATTTCAACCACATGTCTTACATGGACTCTTTACTGAGTTTACAAAGTAAAACCCACTCTATTAGATAGATCCATGTTGGGGATAAAGAGTCTTCGGTTATTAAAAAGACCACTACTGTGGAGCTGATTCGGACTTCAGTGACCATTTAGGACAGCGAGGAACTGATCCTTTGAGTTTCTGAGCTGTGTATCTTTACAGGAGCAAGCAGTCTCATCTTCCTCCCACAGAGCAGCTGGTGGGTTCGAACTGCCAACCTTGCTGTTAACAGCCCAGTGGCTAACCGACTACGCCACCCAGCCTCCTTCAGGCTTTCGTATAGAGAGGGAATTAATATTCTTTGCACTTGGAAAAGTTAAACATTTCATCAACATTTAATTATTTATGTTTTTAAAATGACAGAATCATAGGGGTGCCACTGTTTTTCTTTTTTAAAAAGATCCAAAGAGGTAGTTGAAAATCAGAGTTAGGAGCAGAACCAAGTGTCTTGGTCTTATGATATCCTGAAAGCCAGAAAGACCTAATTCCCTATCCCATTTACTGCCTAACTGTATTGCCTGGCTTCTTATCTAGGGAGTGAGAGATTAGAGGCCGGCTTGACTAGGATCCTTGCTCTCACACCCCCAGGCTTCCTGAGAGCCTCTTGAATACTCTGTTGAGCTGTTTGTTCTGCTCTCTAAAAGAAAAAGGATGAAGCTACAAAATACAGAAAGTAATACAGATGCCCTTAATTCTGATCATGTCAACGCACATTCTGCTACTGTAGTTAAAATTCTTTGGTGTCTCCTTTTTATAAGTATTGGGTTAAGTCCAAAGTCCTGTGCATATCCCAGCAGAAACTTCATAATGTAACCTCTGTCTTCCTCTCCAAGGACTTTTCTAATTTTCCATTCCCTTCATAAACTTCATCTCCAGCCATGCCTTTCCCAAATCTCTGGGGGGTCATAATTTTCCACCATAAAATTCATCTCCCAACATTCATCCCTGCTGTCCCCTTCTTTATGAGTTCTCTGGCTGCCCTCATTTCTGCTTCCTAGAACATATGTGACTGATACTTTCACTTCCTCGTTGTACCTACCTCTATGCCTCCTTGCATTTATGGAATTGTCTTGGAATCTTCAGGAGCACCAGGACTAAACATTGGGTTGCTAATCATATTTGACAAATATTCTGACTCCCTCCTTTGTAGAAGGCATTGTGGTAGTTGGGTTTTATGATAACTTGGGATGGTCAGGATTCTCCCACTATATGATCTAACATAATGTGGGCAAATCCATGCTCTATGATGGGATATTCCATGAAGCAGCCAAGCAGTTGTGGGAAGAGCACAGAGTACCACCTACTTAATCTGATCACTGACTTGATACAATTAAGGGGGGTTTCCTTTGGGTTGTGGTGTGCTCTCAGAGTAGGTTGACAGTTTGTAGAAGGTAGGTCGCTTCAACTGCTGGATCTCAATCTTGCATCTGGTTCAACTTTCTGTTCTATCACCTTCCAACCCCCTGAGCCATCAGAAGTCTATAGATCATTGATTAATTCAGCCAAGCTTGTATTCACTCAGGTCTGTATCCACCTGCCTGGGGTCTTCTGGCTTTATCTTCCTTCTTCTATTAGTCGGTCTTTGGAGCTACATGAACTAGGAGAAGTTTCATGCCTACATCTGACCCGCGGAAGTGAATAGGACAGTACTGACCCAATTTTCCAACTGTGCGAGCCCTTTCTTGATATAAATCACTTTATACAAACACAAGCTTCACTGGTTTTGCTTCTCTGTGTTAGAGTCACCGAGATATAAGTAAGAATATGTCAAAGATCTCATTTTCAAGCTCACGGTGTAGTGGAAAAGCAGGCACATACTCTATCATCAGTATGTTTCACATGTGCCTAAAGACTTTGAAGCTAGGATCTCCTGATCTTAGCATCACGTTTTCAAAAGTTTCTACATGTTTCTACCAGCCTATTTTTCTCCTAGTTATCACTCACTTCACTTCACTTTCTAGCACCTTCTAAATTCACACTGCATGACACTCCCCATTCAGCACACTGCATCATGGAGCAATGGTTGAGAGTAGGGTCTACTGCCTCGTTTCAAATCCAAGAGCTGCGTTCTAATGCCCATACAGCCTCAGGCAAATCATTCAACCTTTCACCGCCTTAATTTCCTAGACTATGTCAAGAAAGGGTGACGACTGAGCTCTGTGCTCCTGTAAAATGTCCCCATCTCGGGAAATCACGGGGGCATTTCTTCCCTGTACGGGAGGGTGGTGATGAGTCAGCATCAGCTCAATGGAAGTGAGTTTGGCGTTTTGAGTGAATGGAAAAAATGAATAACCTTATCAATCTAGGATAGGGTAAGGACCTCCTTGAGGATTTAAAAGGGATATTCCTACAAAAGAGTAGAGTTTCATAAACATTAACCTTTATTAGTCTTTCATCTTTGCTCCAACAAACAGAACACAGCCGTTTTTCATTTTACCTCTAAAATTTTCTCTCTCCTCACCGCTAGTCCGGGTTGAACACAAAAACAAATTCATAGACACTCATATGTATATAAGAATGAGCATTATATACAAGAGCAATTGAATATTGAGAAGATATTCCAGTCCAGTCCAGATCAAATCTATAAGTCCAATATTATCTCATATGTCCAATACCAATCTATAAAGCCCTCTTCCGACTCATGAAACACATGCAATGATGCAAAATGCAGGAAGATCACAGGCCAGTGGGTGGAAAGTCTTATGGATCCAGTGGTGGTAGAAGCATCTTAGCACTGGCAGGGGTTTCCATATGGTTCCTCCAACTCCCAGGGCTCTAGCATAGTTCCATGTGTCTTGTCAGAAAGAATGTCTCACATGGAGTGAGTATTTGCCCCGCCTCCAGTGAGCTATTTATCTCATTAGTGCCTCCAAATGAGGTGATCAAGCTGCAATCTGATTGACAGGCTAAACTCCACCCATTCACTCTAAAGTCTCAAATTGACAATAGATTTTGTAACTACCAGATTGTTAGTCATTTGCAAAGGATCTTATATTTTAGACTTATAAATACAACAAATTATTTAAAACTCATAATAACCTGCATGGCCCCTAATCCACCTGAATTCTGAACCCTATCTTCCAGAATCCAGCACTGGACACACTCCACCCCCTTCCTCGAGGTGTGTAACTTCCCCTTTATCAGAACAGAAGAACATGCAGTGCCTTTTCTTTATTTACTTTTCACTCTTTCTTTTTTTCATTTTATTTCTTTTTTAAAAACTTTAAGATTTGTTTTTCCCCCAATGCTATATGTTTCCCCACGTTTTTTTCCTTTTTATTTTCATTTATTTTTGCTTTTTCTTTCTTTCTTTTTTTCTTGTCCCTCCTGCAGGGTGAAAACAACCAGACCCACAGTAGGTGGTGCGTACCTGTGGTAATCACCTAATCTGTGTCAAGTTAAGGATTAAGAGTGTGGGGGTGGAGTCTAGGCTGTCAGTCTGGAGTTAGCCAATGAGACTTCTGTGGGGATGGCCTTCTCCTGAGAATTCTGGGAATCTGGTACTTCTTCCTTTGGAGGTGGAAGACACCTCTCTCTCTCTCTCAGTGACTCCCTGGGAGACATTGCAGAAGACAAGCCACATGGATGTAACCAGACCTCGGAAGCCAGAGAAGCCACAGAGAGACCCTGCCGGCACTAAGATGCTTACAACACCACTGAACGCAGACTTTCTACCCACTGGCTTATGATCTTCTGCATTCAGTGTCATTGCATGTGTTTCATGAGTCTGAAGAGGACTTTATAGATTGATATCAGAAATATGGGCTAATATTGGACTTGTGGACTTGATCTGGACTGGGCTGGGATGTTTTCTCAATGTCCAATTGCCCTTGTATATAAATCTTTCTTATACGCATATGTGAATCCATGGATTTGCTTCTCTAGTCTACCCAGACTAGCACAATGCCTGACAACACAGCATATAACCACCAGTTAAATACAAATACAACAATATAATGACTCAGAGACATGTAATTTCAGTTAAAACATAGAAAATAGAGTGGCTCAAACAAGTGACCAAAACACATAGCCAGCTGGACTGCCTTCCTGAAGGAGAAATGCCATTGGAACTACATGTTAAGGAATTCAAAAGAAAGATATTTATATACTTTCGGTAAATTCAGAAATTGAGAAAGCTGCAGACAAAAGCAAGGAAAACACACCTAGAACTTTAGATGAATTCAGCAAAACACTACAGCTGACAACAGACATGAAGAATTAGTGAAGAGGGACTAGAATCCAGAAGATGAATTACTAAGATCTCAGAAACAGACAATACATAGAAAAGGCAAAGAGATTTGTCACGAAGACAAATTTCTCAATACTGATCTGCTAGAAGAGCAGCCAGAAAAAGAATGAAAAAATTTGGAAGAAAGATTGGGAATTATGTGGGACACCATCAATAGAAATACCTTATGTAAGATTGGAATTCTATAATAGCAATCGATAGCAAAACACACACACACATACACACACAATTGCAATGTATTTTAAAACATACAAAAATAGAACCAGTTTTTTTAAGTTAAGGCAGAAATAAAAAGGTGACAACAATATTAGAAATTAATAACAAAGTTAAAAATTAACCCTGACCACCTAAAATAATAAAATAAGACAAGAGCAATAAAACTGTTATATTACTTTAAGGCATGTAGGTGGAGGAAATTAAAATACAACGAGTCTTTTAAAAGTTTGTAGGAATACATTAGTGGAAAGATAATGATTTTTTTTTTTAAGATTCCTTGAAGGCATGGCAAAATAGGTAGGGATGGCAAGAAAGAAAACATCACCTATTAGAATTGTCCACCACTCCTCTGCCAGTTTGTCAAATTGTGGTAACTTACATGTTGCCAAAATCCTCATTACTGGGCCAATTGTGATAAATGGAGAAAAGATTGATGTCAAGAATTTTGTCTTTGAAATCCAAAATCAGTGCCAAAGGAAGCAGCAGCCAGGAAATCAGACAACATATTTTATTGAGTAAGTCTGCTGCCCAAGCTCTCTTTGAGCTATGTGAGAACAAGGAGGTTACTTTGAGGACTAAGAGCACGTGACCCAAGCCATGGTATTTTCATTTGCTTTGTATACATATGAAAGTTGAATATTGTATGAGGAAGAGTAAAGAAAAGTTGATACATTTGAATTATGGGCAAGAATATTGAAAGCAACATGACTCCCAAAAAGTAAATAAATAAACAAATCTGTCTGGGAAGAACCCATAATGCTCCTTAGAACAAGAATGGAGAGATTTCATCTTTGTGTGGGTGTGTTATTCGGAGAGACTGATCGCTGGAAAAGGACATCATGCTCGGTCAAGGGGCAGCGAAAAAGAGGAAGACGCGCCGACACAGTGGCTGCAACAGTGGACTCAAACAGAAGGACCATGTGAGAAGGGCCCTGGTGTGTATACGGTGGACTCAAACAGAAGGACCATGTGAGAAGGGCCCTGGTGTGTACGGTGGACTCAAACAGAAGGACCATGTGAGAAGGGCCCTGGTGTGTATACGGTTCCTGAAAGTTGGAACCAACCTGACAGCAGCTAAAAGCACATGTTGCTGAACGGCTGAAACGATGCCACTGGTATTTCAAATATCAGTAGGGGCGACCATGGTGATCAGGTTTTAGCAGAACTTCCACAGAAAAAGAATATAGAAGAAGACTGATATCTCCTATGGTAGAATTGTAAATTGATTCAATCTTCTTTGAGGGCAATTTAATAGTGAGATTCAACAGAACATGGAGATATATTAGATATGGGAAATGAGGAATTAAAGACCATCCTCAGTTTGCGGGCTTACATATACAAACAGGGGGAAATCATCTTAAGGGAAAGGCGGTGAATTTTAATTATTTAATGCATTTGATGGTCAAGTTATAGAGGGGCAAATGTAAGCAGAAAACCAAAAACTCAGAATTACTGTGCAGCAGAAAATAATTTGTCACTCTGTGTAGAAACAATGGCTGTTTGAAACTACATGAACTGTTGACGGTTTTAACTTGTTTGCTTTTTTCTTGAAAAATGTGTAAGTAACAAAAAACCCAAAACAATTAGGGCAGAGCATTGGGGTACACCTGAAGTTAGGGAACAGAAGAAGAGAATGCA
The DNA here is from genome assembly GCF_000313985.2 of Echinops telfairi. NCBI lineage: Eukaryota > Metazoa > Chordata > Mammalia > Afrosoricida > Tenrecidae > Echinops > Echinops telfairi. Next base: position 12,114,396 of record NW_022111373.1, read on the forward strand.
ATTAAACCAGAACTTAGGTAGACACTCTTGGAGAGCTGGAGGGAAAGCAGGAGGGTCATTACAGAAACAAAGCGAAAAGAAACTTTAAACAAGAGAAGGTTCTCTTTCTTATACATAAAAACGAGAGAGAGAAGGTTATAAGAGTGTGTGTCAGCACTATACAGGGAAGAAGCTACTGGGATCAACAAGTAATATGCCAACTTTTAAAAATAAACAGTTGATTACAGAAGCATATTAGATGTTTTCACCCTAACATTATTTTAAATTATATTGTTGCTTTTATTAGGTGCCATCTAGTTGGTTCTGACTCTTGTGACCCTGTGTGACGAAAATGAAACACAGCCCGTACCATGCCTTCCTCACAAACGTTTTTATGTTTGAGTTCAGTGTTGCAGCCCCTGTGTCAACTCATCTTGTTAAGGGCCTTTTTTTTTGTCGCTGTCTCTCTGCTTTACCAAATGTGATGTCTTTCTCCAGGGACTGGTCTCTCCTGTTAACATGTCCAAATTATATGAGGAGACCAAATCTTGCCATCTTTGTCTTTAAGGAGTAATTTGGCTGTACTTCTTCCTAGATAAATTTGTTTATTCTATTGGCAATATGTGGTACTTTCAATATTCTTCACCAACACAATCGCTCAAATGTATCTATTTTTCTTTGGTCTTCCTTATCAATATCAAACTTTCAAATGGACATGAAGCAATTGAAAATTCTATGGCTAGGGTCAGGTGTCCCTTAGTTCTTAAAGTAACCGCTCTGCTTTTCAACACTTTGAAGCGGTCTTGTGCAGAAGATTTACCCAATGCAATGCTTCCTTTGATCTTTTGATGGCTAACCTGACTGTGGATCCAAGCAAGACAAAAATCCTTGACAACTCAAATCTTTTCTTCATTCGTCATGATGTTACTTACCTATTTGTCCAGTGGTGAGGATTTGGGTTTTTTTTTACATTGAGCAGCAATCCGTACTGAAGGCTGGAATCCTTACCAAGTGCTTCACGTCTCCCCACTTTCAGCAAGCAAGGGCGTGGCACCTGTATATAGCAGGTTGTTAATAAGCCTTCCTTCAATCCTGATTCTTCTTCTTCATATAACCCAAATAATGTTAGTTATTAGAATTGACTGGCAAATATTTTAAGTAGTTGATTATATAGTTCTTTCAAGTCCAAATATATGAACATTTTAAAGTTTCGTATCTATAACTGCCACTAATTGTATTTCTGTACTGAAACTCAATATAATTTTTTGAAGTAAGTCAAAGGAATTGTTCAGTGTTCTGCCAAATACTTATATCTTATTTTATATGCTGGCTGCTACTAGAAAATATAAGAAAACAAAGTGTATCCTTAAATCAAGATAACATTTTTCTAACTGAAAGCTAATATTGGGGGCTAAAATTTATCTTGGCATAAATTTTGTTCTGTGAGTAGAGAGTACTAAAATCAGACTCTTAGTTGCTCATGAAAAAATTTTAAAACTGCATTATCCCTAAATTGCAACTGTCTGGATACCTGACCAGAATGTGTTCCATCTGGTCTTCGGTTTAGGCAAGTAGAGACGTAATGTGAGTTGTAGCAAGTTAGGAACCTTGGCCATATAAAATGTCATCCTGACACTGTTAGGACATTCTCAGAGCGCTGTGACTCAGTGACATAGGGAGTGAAGCACACATTCCGCTCTAGGTGCTCACGAGGCTCACACGCTCACGGTAGCAGCCCTGTGTTCAATTCTTTCTGTCGCAGAATAGAAAGCTCACCAAACAGGAAGCCATCTGCTTCTCAGCAGACACAACACCTGGGGTTTCTAAACCAAAGCCAGATCCCCATGCAACCCTTAGCTGAGCAGGGCTTCCACGTATTCCTGAAACTCAATCCCATAAATGTCTCCGAAGGGCTAAAGATATAGCTAATAGTATCAATTCTTGAAGCTATCTAAGACCTTGAAACTGTAAAACAAGTTGGATAGATCAAAAGGTTTACTTTCACATTCCATTTAAAGTTTTAAATCCATAACAAAAAAAGAGTTGCTTCTTTTGCTAAAAAAATAAATGAGCACCGTATTGTTTCATTGCAATTAACTATGTCTTCTATCTTTTTGCTAAGTTTAAAACGTGACTAAATAAGAATAACCATTGGTCCAATTCTAGTCTACCTTGTTTTAATTTTAGAGACAGAACTGTAAGTCCTAAGGGCTAAAGAAATTCAGTTGATTTTGTTTATTTACCCACTCAAGAGAAGCATTGTGTAATAGGAACACAGGAAAAAAATAATAATGAGTATGAGAATAAAGTAAAAGGTCCAAAACTGACTGTAGTGGTGATTGCACAACTTGTCTTGATATACTATTGAATTATATAATATGTGAATTATATACCAATTAAGCTGTTGAAAAAATAAATAAAATTACAGTTTGCCGAAAATAGCAGGTCAAAAAAAAATCAGAAATATGATGAAAACCTTAGGATAACCACCTTCCTCTAACTACTTACATACTCATAAAATCAGGTATGATAGTTAGTTGTTTTTTGTTTTGTTTTGTTTTGTTCTTGGTCAATTTGGCTGGGTCAGGATCCTCAGTAGCTTGCAGTAAGAGCTTCTCAATAACGTGCAGATAATAGCCTGATAATGTCTACTTCAGGGTGTGTCCTATTTGATATCCATTGAAGGAGAAGCTACAAAGAAAACACCCTCTCTTTGTCTTGGTAACTTGGATCCAGCATCTGGTCTCTTGGGATTTACACTGGTTGCAAGAGTATACCTGCCAATCTTGCGTGCTCTCCACAGTCTGCCATAAATAGCATCAGATCTGCCGACTGTTTCTTCCTCCACCACCCAGATCTTTCAGCTTCCTGGCTTTTGGCTTCCAGAATTCCCAGCTCCAGATAGCTACTCAAGTCAAGAAATGCTGCCAGTACGATATGGGCAACCAAACTGGACTTAACTGCTTTACAATGGTATGAGCCATTTTTCTTGATAGAAACACCTCTTTATGTACATATATAAATGTGCCTGATTCTGCTTCTTTAGAGGACCCAGCCTAACATACACAGCTACAGCAAGGTGCAAACTAGCCTTTGACAGCCACAATAATCTTAAAGTACTTCTCAAACATTCACCTATACTTCTCTTATTTCCCACTCTGTTAAATAGTGTAATTAGTGAGGTCAAAGTGGACAGGGAGCAATACAGAAATACTGAACTTGGTACTGGCTGAGACAGACAATAGTCTATAAATTGCATGAAATACTAAAGATTAGGGAAAAGACTATTATCTCTGGCAGATGGAATCTTAGGTAGGTTTCCATATATTTCATGAGTTTACACAATCAGTTCTGAAGATGGGGATAGAAGATACTATCTCTGAAGATGAAATTTGTACCATGTAAACATCTCCAAGAAATTTTCTTCTAATTGTACGATCCAGAAAATGTCAGTAATCTCCCACACCAACAGATAACTTGCACATTGTGGCTTTTGAGGGAATAAGACAAAATAATATATCTTATGAGACAAAAATAGAGAAAATAAAATGAGAGCTATAGGCAAAAATGCTACCCACCAAGGGGAAGGGAAAATTATTGCTTTCAACTAGACCCAGCAACACCTAGAGTTTTAGAGGGAAACATTTACTACCCAACATTTTTTCAGAACTTTTTATTGTGAACTAGGTGAATGTTTATAGAGCAGATCATTTATTATTAAAAAAATTATCAAAACTCAAAATGATTTGTCCTGCGTCCATAAATTTTTAACCATGTCCCTCTTGTTGGGTATTCTCTTCCTCCTCACCCAATTTGACACTTGCTTACTCACCGATGACTTCTCCTCTTCTCCCTTCTCCTCCCTCCATGGTATCCATCAATGTCTATTTCTTTTCATGTAAAAACCTTTTCTTGATTTTTTTCCGTAGTCTCATACAATATTTACACTCTTGTAGTTGTCTAAGTCTACTCAACAGAAGGTCTCTGAGGTTCATCCATGCTGTGAGGGTTTCACATAGCCATCATGATTCTTTTACAAAATGCAGTATTCCATTGTATGTACCAAAGTTTATTTATCCATTCTTCCACCGATGGATATTTAGGTTGTTTCCACCTTCTTACTATAGTAAATAGTACTGCAATAGACATGTGTGTGCATATACCTATTCATTCAATGGTTATTATTTCTTTAGGGTATATATTAGGTAAAGGGATTGCTGGATCATATTGATTCCCAATTATTTAAGGAAAGGCCATATGACTTCCCACAAAAGTTGTACTGATTAACAGCCCCACCAGTAGGGTATGGGGGTTCCAATCTCTCTGCACTCCTTCAGCACTTTTTGTTTGTTTAACTTCTCCGTTCATGCTAGGGTGAGTTTACCACTTCTCATCATTGTTTTCAGACTCATCTCTCAGTTAGTTAGCAACCATAGTCTTGGGGAAAGTTTTTGTCAGTCATATATTGGACAGGGAACTAATCTCTAAAATCCAGAAATTTTCAACACCACAATGTATAAAAGCCAAATAATCCAATTTAAAAATTGACAAAGACCATAAACACGGGGCTCACTAAAGAAGATATTCAGGCAACCCACAAACATAAAGAAATGTTCACGATCATTAGCCAACAATTTTATATCCAACCAAATTGTCTTCCATGGGTTTAAATATATGTGCATAATACACGTTCTCCAGTAGCTACGACAGCATTCCTGTACTTATCCCTGTCCATCTTCCCCTCCCTAGTTACTATATTTAACTGAATGGCAGAAAGTGGTGAGTGGGAAATGAGAAAAGTAGAAGGTGACCGTTGGAGGTATAATTTAAGATTATATTTATGTGCATGCAAAAATAGTTTCTCAGACAAGTACAACCTCATAAAATATATTAAAAGAATGTACCTTACTTTTAAAAACCTTTTAATGTTTCAAATAAAGAGAAAAAGTTAAAAAGATAAAAATGGGGGGAATCATAGTATGAACACTTTGGCAATAAGTATTCATATGCAGATTATGCCAAAGGTTTCTATGTTCTCTTATTATATATACAAAATAAATGGCAAAAGTTAGTATTGAAAAGTTCTTGTTTTAATTGTCATCAAATAGATTCACTTGGGAATATTTAAGAATCATGTGGGGATCTACTTGAAACGTAGCTTCGGATCAGTGTATCTAGGCTACACATGCAAATACTCAGGAGAAAATTGAACTGGAATGAACTGGTTTAAATCCTGAAGCATTTTCTATGTGGTCATTGTTACATCATCAAGAAAGATTTGAAGCTATATTGCAGTATTTGGGAGAAAAAAAGAGATAGGGTCCAGCCCAGATCTTCACATTGCTGAATCAGAGGAACATAGCCTTTCTTGTTGTTGTTGTTGTTGTTTTAATAAAGAGGAAACACTTACATGGGCGTTTCACAAACAATATTTTAACTAGCTCTGATTATTCTCCTTCACTGGGATTGTATTAAACTGTTTTAAATAAGGGGATTCACTGAGGATCTCTTTTGGTATTGTGCTGGTAGGTAAGAAATCAACAAGTATAAAAATAATTTGTTCGCTGTTTATCTCTGTATTTGTTCATTGAATTGTGTTAAGCAGTATGAATATTTTGCAAACAGTTAGATTAAGACCTCTCTGATAACCACATCATAACTGGATTCATCTCACCACCTCTCCTATCACCACTTTAACCAAAATATTTGATGGACAATAAACCAGTAAGTACATAAAAATCAGTACAGATTCACCTTCTCATGACTTTCCTCACTTAAAAACTCATTGCCATTGAGTTAATGCCAACTCATCGAGACCTTTTAACACAGGGAAGAACTGCCCTCTGTGGATTTCTGAGACCGTAACTCTCTACAGGAGTAAAAAGCCACATTTTTCTTGTCTTTCTCCTTTGGAGGGGCTGATGTTTTCTCCCTTGAAGGAGTATGGTTACTGCCTTCTCAGCGTTTTTAGCTTGGTAATAGAAAGAAAAATTTAAATCTAGACAGATAATGCTACACTAATTTTTGATGACTATTACCAGACTTCCATTTGCCAAGTTAGGAACAAATTGAGCATTAAAATAAGTAATGATAACAATGGTTTCATTAACCATTGAATTGGATAAATCTCAGTAAGTCCATATAAATAGTATGGTAGGAGAAGAGCTGATAGAGGAGAAGGAATAACTCTTCTTCAAAATAAAATGCAAATTTATAACATGAAAGTTATGAGCTATCAGATCATGAGTTTGCAACCATTTTTGCAATAATTGATTAGGGTATTACTTGTTGATTATTATTACATTATGGGTAAAAAATTTGATGAGTTGCAAA
>NW_022111373.1:12121298-12123351 GCF_000313985.2 Echinops telfairi
ATTCTGGACATAGTTCAGAATCTTTGGGAGCGAGGCAGTCATTGGTGTAAATTGCCAGTGATTCCAAAACTCTGGCAAAACTCTAGTGCTAAGAGAAAAGACTATAATTTTAATTGGATTTGGTTCTCTTTGTATTTCCTTTGATTTCTACCTAAGCATAGTGTTTTATAGAATCCCCAAATACAGAGACTAAACTGAATGGCAGATTTTATTAGAAAGGAGAAATATTACAAAAATAGGCTGGCAAACTTACTTTGAACTAAGGAAAAGGAAATAAATGTGGCCAAGAAAAACAATTCTGATGTTTTTAGGACTAAGATAAGTTGATGCTAAATTTTGTGTTATCTTTTTGTCTCATAATTTTCTCCATTGAATGCAACCAGCTTTCCGACATATAGAAAAAAGCTTTTTACTTTCTGAATTTTTTCTTTATCTTGTATGCCTGCCTTAAAACTCTTTAATATGCTGTTTCTCCTTTTTTGTTTCTTTCTTTTGAATATGCTAAAAATGCCAACTCTTATTGAATATATGATTCTCCTATCATATAGAGTTATGCATTATAAATCAAATATAAAATGACTTCTCCTTCTTGCCCTGATTCTCAGTAAAATGTTTTCTGAGTAATATTGTTTCTTTCAGCATCCCCTCATGTCTCTCAAGACTTATAGATAATCATCAATAGACAGAGAGATAACAATTTGGATATAATTTCAGTCTGTATATACTTAAGAAAATATTGTTAAAATAGTTTTGTTAATAAGAACATCTTAAAATAAAATATAAAATACTAATATTGCCTTGCCCTACTTGGACACATGGAGCAACAGAGAAGTCAAGACATTCCCTGAAGCTTGACTAGACTCTGTGTACATGCCCTAGGAGTTCACCACATATGCTGTAGACAATAGGATAAGTGTGTCACTCGATCTGAGCAATGGGAGCACTCTGCAATAGCTTTAGGAGTTACAACCAAGCCCAGTACTTCAGAGCCAGCAGCAACTCTGGAGATAATTAAACAGAAAAAATGGCTACAGGTGACCTGAGAATTGCTCAAATAGTTATGAGTCCAGAATTTGGTTTTAGTTGCACTGTTGAACCTGAAACCCTACCAATAAGCTTCTTTGTAGTCTATTACATGAAAATCTATTGATCTATCTTGTACTACATATACGAGGAAGACCCTCATGTGATTGACATAGTGGCTGCACAGTGGGCTCAAACTTAGGCACGGTTTCTGAGGATGACAAAGCACTGAGTAACATTTCCTTTTGTTATACAGCAGGCCACTATGAATTGGAGCTGACCCATTGGCACTCAACACCAACAGCCACAACAAGTAAACACGCAGACAACAGACATGTGAGGAAGTAGGCAGGAATATGGCTATTAGATAACAAGCATGGAAAGGTCTTCTCAGCAACTACTGCAGAGGTTCCACTAGGTGGTATAGCCTACAACACCCTTGAAGCAGGAAAATAAACTTTAAAGGTCAGTGCATCAAAATTTTTTAGGGAGATCAGCTAAGCCTGCTGACAAACTCACCTTTACCACTGACCAATGGCACAAGTTGCTTCTGTGTGACTCTCATTCCAGCACAAGCTGACCCTTCCTGGCCTGTGGGAAAACCAGACTGCCAAGCCTCTTACCTTGCAGGACTTTGGGGGACCCTGTGTGAATAGCAGACCATGTGGGCAGCTTGGTGCAGACATTCACAGTACCCAAGCAATGTTTTTTTGCCATTTCCCCCCCATCTTTCTTACTTTCTTCTCTGAAATTTCTTTTCTTCACCCATGCAACCCTCCCCTACATGGCAGACCCCACACAGAACACTGCCAAAGGAGCAGGAATTCAGACCCACAGTGTGGTTTTATATTTCTCTATTCCCTTTGGTATTTGTTGGGTTTTTGTTTGTTTGTTTTGTTTTGTATTTTTGATCTATCGTAATACAGTGAACCCTCGTTTATCGCGGTTAATTGGTTCTAGACCCTACCGTGATAAATGAAATTCCGCGAAGTAGGATTCCTTATTTGTAAATCAAATATTTTCGTAGTTA
>NW_022111373.1:12123645-12125344 GCF_000313985.2 Echinops telfairi
CCTCTGAAGGAGCGGGTGTAGGCAGTGGGTGCTGTTACGCAAAAACCGCGATAGAGTGAAGCCGCGGAAGTCGAAGTGCAAAGTGGCGAGGGTTCACTGTATTCTTATTATTTTATCTAGGTCTCTCCTACTTCCTCTTCCCTTGCAACCCTGTTCCCCTGAGAACATGTGTCCATCTAGGCAACAACATCTTAGGTCTGCAGATCTACACTCACCCCAACCACCCAAAAAAGGGCTCTCTCCATTCCTCCCACCCCACCTCTACATGCACAGATATGCCCATGTTCACACTGCCATAGTAACAGAACTCTGGTGCTCATGCCCAAGTCACACCCCCATCTTTTGTCTTTTTCTCTTCTCTGCACATCTATACTTTTCCATTTTCTCATTTTCCTTGTATATTTCTTTGTTTCATCTTCTTCCCTTTCTCTTTTTTCTTTTTCTCCTTACTTATACTTCTTCATATGTACATGGGGGTACCCCTCCCCCCCAAAAAACCCAAAATTTCACTGGGTAGAGCTGAGATTTTGTAGTATTCAGTTTTCCCAATAGGCGAGTATCAAGCAACTCACTCTGGGTTAGTGCACCCAGTGGCATCACCTGGGAAGGTTCTCTCTGGTTACAGTGAATTCTTTCATAAAAGCAGTTTCACTCAAACCTCAGTTTTTATGATGGCCAATTTAAAAGAACAGTGGAAGGAAATTGTGGTTCCTGCCTGGGAAATATGGTGCAGAAACGTTTGTAATGTTTAACACAGCTTACAAGGGCAGCTCCATCGGGAAAACTCAAGTTGCTTTCTCATTTCAAAAAAAGGTGAAATGTTGATTGATGACAAGCCTCGTTGTGGATGTCTGTCAACTTTCCGAATAGACAAAAATGTTGACAAAATTCGTGTCTTTGTGCTCTAAAACCAATAATGAATCATTGAACAGAGAGGGAAGTTATCTGGACTGTCTTGGACCTTGGTTCAGTGAATTTTAATAGATGATTTGAGAATGAGAAGGGATGCTATGAAATTTGTGCCCCGGGTTCTGACTGACCAGGATGCTGTGCTTCGAAAGAACAGCTCTGAAGCAACCCAGACTTTTTCCCCAAGGTCATTGCTAGTGATGAGACATGCTACTATTCTTACAACCCCAAGACCAAACATTGATTAAGCTAGTGAAAGACACTACAGTCACCTCTCCCAAAAGAAGCTCATCAAGTGAAATCAAAGACAAGAAGATGTTCTTTTTTTCCCCAAAATTAACAATTTTATTGACATTTGATTCACATATCATACAATTCAACCGTTCAAATATATTTTAAAAGAGCTATGCAATCATCAGTACAATCAATTGTAGAACATTTTCTTCTTTCTTATGCTCACTCATTCACTTGTTTTTTGATGAGAGGGGGATAGTGCTTTTGAAGTTCATTCCACCAGTTAAGACTGTTGTGGTAGTTAAATAAAATAGTGTCAATTTGGCACTTGAGAGCATTAAGAGTGAAGGGATGGAGTCTAGTCTGTCAAGCAGATCATAGCCGATGACACCTCTGTGTGGGCATGGCTTTCTCCTGAGAATTATGGGAAAACTGGTTTTTCCTCCTTGGAGGTGGGAGAGACTCTCTGCTCACTCCCTGTGAGACATTTCTGAGGAGAAGCCACATGAAGCTACCCTGAGTCAGTCAGAGTTTCAAAGCTGAGGGAACCACCTAA
>NW_022111373.1:12127230-12128580 GCF_000313985.2 Echinops telfairi
CATCAATTGTATCAAACACATTTGTACATATGCTGAGCTCTCATACAAAAAGCAGGTATTTGGGATCTTGGTTTAAATTAGTGTCCCCTTTTCCAAGATTTGCCAAGGGTTTATAAAACAATTCTGTAGGATTAATAAAAATAACTTGCTGAAGATATGATAAAAATGAAGGTAATAATACTTTCAGTAGATCCAACCAGCAAATCAACAAAATGAGCGTCATGAATATCACACTCCTTTATGCATTTCATGAATTAGCTATAAGTGTCCTCTCATTACAGCTTTCCTGCTGAGATTACCCTGCTGGCACTGGGCTAATATAGGTACATGCCTGCTAAACACCAGTTAGTCAATGATAGAAAAATGTGAGGCAGCATATCAACTTCTTTCCAGTTACAAAATTAAATAACTTTTATTAATAGCTAGTTTTGCTTATTCAGGGTGTGCTAAAGGACTTAGAAAGTCTGTTTTCATTGTTCTCAGTATGTGTGTTAGGCAGGATTCTCTAGAGAAACAAAACCAGTACACTTATGATTTTATATATATATAATATACTTAATATATATAACATATTATATATAATAATAATATAATAAACACATACATGTTTCTTATGTTATATATAATAATAATATAATAAACATATATATATGTTTGTTTATACAGCAAGGAGGAATATAACAGCTAATTAGTCCACACAGCAGTACAGACCACTTAGTTCAACTCACCTTTGTAGAACAGTTCATGTACTGAAGGTCCTTCAAATTAGGGGGCTAAGGTTCAAAGTCAAGGAAGCAGAAAACAGTCTGCCCTCAGACAAGGCAGGCAGGGTGGTAAAGCAGCAATCTGTAGCGCTGGGAGCTTATGAAAGCAGGCCCTGGGATTTAGGCAATGTATGCTTGGCTACACAATCCACCAGCCTCAAGCTCAAGCGATATATGCACCAGCAACACAGCAAAGTATGTCTCAAAAAGATCCACTGGTTGGCTCAGTCCACAGATAGTGCAGCACATGGTTGAGGCAAAGAACTAGCTCATGTAGCAGCATGCTGATCCTATCACCAGGGAGGAAGAAGAGAAGGGATGACAGCCATGTAACATATTTATTTCGGTTGCCCTCCAATCATGCTTCAATCTGATTAAACTCTGCACACAAGGTCCTATAGAGGCCTAGTTGGCATAATAAACCTAATTATCACAGTATTCTTGACCATAGAAGCCACAAATGTTTCCCCATTCTAGTGGTTGTGGAGTAGTGATGTATAGACCACCTAGTACTCAAATTTGACCCCACTCTGCTTTGCTTTATAGGTTACTGTGAGAAGGCTGGTGTGAGGATTTGTCTGGTTAC
>NW_022111373.1:12129104-12130691 GCF_000313985.2 Echinops telfairi
AGGAAGAAAATGAGTTGTCCCTTTCTTTCAAACAATGTGGGCATGAACAGATGGAGAGTTAATCTGTGGATATCCACACAAAGAGAATTGTGTGTCTTTCAAAAATGCTTTTCTTTTTGGTTCCACTTCTATCCCAAGGCCAGGAAATTTCAGTGGCTTTGTACCTATAAGAAAAAATTCTCAAATTTGTCCAAAGGACATTTGTTCTGTGATAAAATTTAATTATGGAATTTCTTGAGTTATGAAAATTTGAAATTAGGACTCTGATAATACAAAATGAGATACGCCATCTTTTGCTTTAAAACACACTTCTTTGAAAATTTATATGATATCAAATTGATGAGCTCAGATAAATTCTAATTTAACTATTTTCTGGTTTACTTTGTCTTACTGTAGCAAAATTTAAAATGTGTGGCTTTAACAAACAGACACTTGTTCTCTCACAGTTTAGAAGGCTTTCGTGCTGCCATGCTGTCAGTTTGGACTCAGAGTTACAGCTGCGGGTTTCTAAGGGTACATAGCTTGACGGGAGCTGACAGCCTCATGTTTCTCCTGTGGATTGGCTGGTGGAGTTCAATTACTATCCTTCTGATTAGCTGTCAAATGTCTGCTCCACTAGGAAAGCTTCATCTCTCTTTTGGCTCTAGAGGTAATTGCTGTCTCAGCGTCTCTAGCTGGTAATCATCGGTGTTCCTGTGTTTTTACACTGGCCTGCTCTGAGCCAGAATGGACTATACGACATTGGGTAGCAAGCCTCCATTGAGAAAGTGTGGATCTTCCATGAGTTTGCTTTCTTCTGTGTCTAATTTGCCCTTTTATAAACTCAAAAGTGACTGGTTTGAAATGCATATTACACGGACATTATTTCTTGAATGTAAAAAAGATAACTGGTTTCCCAATAGGGATTGCATATGCAAGCTATTAGTTATGATTTGCAACACATATTTTTTCAGGGGAGACACAATTCAATCTATAAACATTCTCGCAGAATATCATATAAGGAAGAATATAAAATCATAATTAATATTCTATTTTATGAAAGATGAGGTGGATTTTTTTGAGGATTTATATAATTCTTTTGTCTGATTTACTACCAAAATAATTTAAAGCAACCATAGATCCCCCACTTTCTAAAGCACATTAATAACTTGGAAAAGTTTATAATTTCACTGTATTTCAGTTTTGTAAGATTTTCCAAAATAAATGTTTATAAAAAGTTCTGTGCCATTTATCTAGTGTGAATGTAAGCTAAATATCAATAATTCTCTGATAACACAGATTCTGAGGTAAAAGGAAATTTGGTATTATTACCTTGGCAACATGAAAAGTCAGAGATTATTTAGATACTACACTTATCATTCCTCTTAAAAAACTATCAACACTCAAGTAGAAAGAAAACATCTTGAAAATGATGATGGCAACAATGTACAAATGTGCTTGACACAATGGATGGATGTATGGATTGTGATAAGAATTGGATGAGCCCCCAGTAGGATGATTTTTAGTAAAACAAAAAACCATCAACAACTTGAAAAGTTGAATTATAAATAGAAAAGACATTCTTCCTTTACAAGAATTAATGCTATA
>NW_022111373.1:12132256-12133299 GCF_000313985.2 Echinops telfairi
CTTCATTTGGGTTTAGTAATTCCTCAGGGCTACATTACTGTTGATTAAGCCCCACTAGGCATTCTATGACCTTCCTTCCATTGATTTTAGTTCACTTGTCCTTGGGTTGGTTTCCCCCCACCCACCCGTTTCTTTCTCCCACCTCCCCTTCTCCCATGTTCCCCTGGAAACTTTGGTCCCGTTCTTTAAATCTTTGAATTATTTATCCCACCTATCTTATCTAGATAGACATGTAGATACATTAATAAGTGCAAAAACCAGGCAAAGCCAAATAAAATAACAAAGGAAATAAAAACCAACAAACCAATAACACAAAAGAAAAAAACTCAAAATGACAATAAAAAAGAAAGCCACTGACAAAAATGGAAAAGCCTATAAGTAGTTCAAGGTCTGTTTGTTGGCCTTTACAAGTGCTTTACAGTCGAGTCTGATGGGGTGCCACACTTCCTCCAAAGTCTATTTTCGGTGTTCCCTGGGGGTTTCATCAGTCTGCTTCCCCTGCTGCTCTGCTGCATTCCCTCAGTGCCTCACCCCAGCGTGATGGGGCCCACCATGTACTATTCTCGCACTGTGTCTCCAGTGCTGTTCCCCACAGTGTCAGTGAGAGACGCTGTGTCCCATGGTGGGGCCAGCCCTAAGGTCCTCCCCGTGGGATGTCTCCTCTGAGCAGGAACATGGTCCTTGGGGCTTTCTTCTGAGGGGGGTTGGGCTCCACATAACTGGGATTGGGGCCCCCCCGTAGACCTCTCTATTGGTTTCCTGGTACATGCTGGTATGTTGTATTCATGTCTTGGGGCATTGAGTTGGAGCCTGGTCTCTCTCTCCCTCTCTTGTGGAGATATAAGCAATACCCTCCTCTTGGGTGGATTAGTGCCCTGCTCCCCTCAACCAATGTCTTTTTTTTCTCTCTTTCTTTCCCCCTCTTATCTAGTTGGCTGCCATATATATCCCAGGATTGGGTTTGGCACCTGCCATAGTTGTTGGACCTCACCCCAGAGATGTACATATGTAGTAGCATTTCCCCTATGCCCCACTTTTTTTTT
>NW_022111373.1:12135308-12137424 GCF_000313985.2 Echinops telfairi
TTTCCCCCCCCCTTTTTTTGCATTGCCATTTGCTTCGTATATTTTTCTCCAGTCTTTAATTCTCAACTTTTGTCTGCAAGCTTGAGATGTGTCTCCTGTAGGTCAGCAGATTAATGGGTTAGGTTTTCTGAGCCAGTCTGTTAACCTCTACCTTTTAATGCCCGAGTTCAGTCCAATGATATTCAGTGTTATTACATCCATCTGTGAACTGTGTGATGTCATCTTGTACCTTTTGTGTTGGGTGTTTTCCTACCAACCTATCTTATCCGTTTGTGTTTGTGTGTGTGTGGTTCGTACATGCCTTCTTTCCACTATTGAGCTAATACTATCTTGGGGGCTTTTTTCTCTTTGTCGACCTCTGGGTGGAGTTCTATGTGATGGTCACTTATTTGTGCTTTGTGAGTGTTGATCTTCTGCCTATACTGGGTTGGCAAGGCTCTTTTGTAGGGCTGGGTTTCTTTGATATATTCTTTGAGTTTTTCCTTGTCTTGGAAGACTCTTATTTCTCCAGCTATCTTAATAGATAATTTGTCCAGGAATAGTATTCTTGGGTTTTCACTATTTTCCTTCAATTTTTTGGAATATGTTACTCTGCTCCCTCTTTTTCTTCATAGAGTCCACAGATAGAGCTGAACATATTCTTATTTGGGTACATTTATATATGACTATTTGTTTTTCCCTAGCTGCACTTATGATTTTCTCTTTTTCCGTATGTTTGGATAATTTAACTATTGTGTGTCTTGGTGACTTCTTAGATTCGTTCTGGCTGATGTTCTTTCAGCCTCCTGAATGGTTGCCTGATTTTCATTTATTAAGCTGTGGAAGTTTTCCTCTAAGAATCCTTTCACCATTTTCACTGCTGACTTCTTTGTTCAGTCTTGTTTTGGTAGCCCAATTGTTCTAATGTTGTTCCTCTTTGTAGTGTGAGAGCTGGCTCTCAGGTTTTCTTCAGCTTCTCTTATTGTCATATTTGACTGCTTTTTCCCATTTGTTGATGTCTGCTTGGTTATTCTCTAGGTCTCTTCTGCCTCCTCCGGTCTTTTGGCAGTCTGTTAATTTGCTACTGGATTTTGTTATTTCATCCCTTAGGTCTTGTATTTCTCTTTGGTGCATTGCCTTTATTTTCTCTATCATTTCATCCTTTTTTCTGTATTGCTTCCCTCATATCCTGTATGACTCCATGAAGCATTATGGAAATTTCTTTCTGTGACAAGTCAATTTTGGCTTCTTCTATGCATGTCATTAGGATCATCACTTCTTCCAGCATTGCCTTCTGTTTCCTCTGCTTTTTTGTTGAGGCTTTTGGGGTTTGTTTCTGTATGTGTTGTTTTAGAGGGGCCAGGCACCATTTTCCAGCGTCAAAGCACTGGCTTTCTCTTGGGGGACTTGTATGAGTCCTTCTATGAACTATCTGCAGGTAGCTGCACGGGGGGTTCAGGTTATCGCTGTATCTTCCTGTGGTCTCATTCTTACCCTAGCCAATCAGTTTCCTGTTATTTGGAATGTGAGTTGGCTAATCCTCTCATGGAATACTGGTAAGGTGGTTGTGTGCCCACAAAGATGGCATTTCACTGGCTGATCTCTCTGTAAGCCATAGTGTGCTGGAGATCAGTGGTATAGCTATCTTGCGCTGCATGCAGACCTGCAGCAGGCAGGGAGGGGGGTGTATCCTCAGCCCCATGTAGGGCCTCAGGAAATCAGGGGTTCCCCCAGTCACATGGAGGACACACAGGACGTCCCCACTGTGTGTAGGATCACTGAGGGTGGATAGTAGCTCCCTTTGCTGGGCATGCGGAGTTGTCCTAGCTTGTGCCAAGACCGCTGATACTGTAATAGATCAGAGGGTTGACCACCCTCCTTTCCCCCAGTCAGCTGGAATTGAATTAAGTTGTTGTGAAACTGAGGCTTGCTCCAAGTGGCCTTTGTTATGTTGAAAGCTTCTGGGCTCTGTAACTAACTTCTGGCATTCCTTAGCAGGGGCTACATTATTATGCTAATGTGTGTACAAGGATTCATTCACTTCTACCAGTTGTCTTGGGGTTAAACAATGAACTTGGGATTTGCAGGTTTTACGGAGAAAATATTTTTTCTCTCTTTTCTATATTGGGGGGGGGGG
>NW_022111373.1:12138118-12140322 GCF_000313985.2 Echinops telfairi
CTTAAATGTAAGTAAGATAATCTATATTATAACAAGAAAGAAAGAGAAGGGTGAACTCAGATAAAATGTTATTAGGTACCATTGAGCTGGTTCCAACTCATAGCAACCACATGTGCAATAGAACAAAATAGTGCTCAGTGCTGTACCACTCACAATTGTTACCATGGTTGAATTCATTGCTTCAGCCATTAAGTAAATCTATCATGTCAGGGACCTTTCACATTTTTGTTGCTCCTCCACTTTACTAAGAATAAAGTCCTCTGAAGAGACTGGTCTCTCCTGACAATATGTTCAAAGTGTGTGAAACAGTCTCACCATCCTTGCCTTTAAGAAGCATTTTGGTTGTACTTCCTCCTAGACAGATCTATTTGTTCTTTTAGTAGTCCATAGTACTTGCAACATCCTTCGCCAAGACCACAATTTTAAAGCATTAATTTTGTGCATTAATTTCTTTGGGCTTCCTTATTCAATGTCCAACTTACACATGTATGTGACAATTGAAAATATCAAGGCTTGGGTCAGTTGCACTTTTGCCCTCAAAGTAAGATCCTTGCTTTTACACACCTCCAAGAGGTCTTGTGCAGCATATTTATGCACAATGCAATGCTTCTTTTTATCTAATGCAATGTTGTCTTGATCTCTTGATGGGCTGCTTCCATGAGCATTGATTGAGATACATACAAGACAGAATCCTTGACAACTTCAATCTTCTCTCCACCTATCATTATGTTAACTCGTGGCTTAGATTTTTTTTCCATTGTGAAGGTTTTGGTTTTCTTTACATTGAGTTGTAAGCCACACTGAAGGCTGCAATCTTTAATCTTCATCAGCAAGTGCTTCCAGACGTCCTCATTTTCAGCAAGCAAGGTTGTCGGTTATTAGTAAGCCTTCCTCCAGTCCTGATAACTAGTTCTCTATTAGTTGCTCAGTATGTTCACCTTACTCTTCAAACGGATAACTTTGCTTTTAATATTTGAAAATGATCTTTTATAGCAAATGTGACCAATACAATGCATAACGTGATTTCTTTTATTAATTATTTAACTTTTTATTTTCAAATGGGTAAAAGTTTACAGAGAAAATCAACAGTTTTATATTCAACGATTTTTACATATTCGGTTTCTTCACAGGCATCACTATCCCCTTAGCATAGCATGATTAGTTCTATTTTCTTTCTGTTTTTCCTGTCTCCTTTCTTACTTCTTTCATAACCCTGTACACCTTATCTTTGGGTACATGCTACCCTCTTGATCCCAAATGCATAATCATTAGAACACAGGTAAGTGTCTTTCTGTTGGTCTATGCTTTCAGCCAAGACCCACCTAACATCAGCAGTTATATTCCTTGTTCTATACATTTTTCTGAATCTGAATTGAATTTTTGACAAATAATTTAAAATTATTCTTAGCAAAATTTTAATTTCATAGGAATTAATGATATTGTTCAAAAATTTCTACATCATGTTGTATCATCTTTCTTTGGGATGAGCTTGAGTGGAGCTCTTCTTTTCAGTTGGTCAGATAATGATCTTCCATATTTTGGCATAGATGAATAAGTAAATCTAGTGTTGCATCTTTTGTTGAAATATGTCAATTAGCATTCCATCATTTATTTTGTTTTTTTAATCATTTTATTTGGGGCTCATAGAACTCTTATCACAATCCATCCATCCAACTATTATGTCAAGCACATTTGTACATTTGTTGTCATCATTATTTTCAAAACATTTTCTTTTGACTTGAGCCCTTGGTATAAGTTTTTCATTTTTCCCCTCCCTCCCCTACACTCCCTCCCTCATGAGCCCTTGAAAAATCATAAATTATTGTTATTTCATGTCTCACACCAACTGATGTCTCCCTTCACCCACTATTTTGTTATCCATCCCCCTGGGAGGGGGTTATATGTAGATCATTCTGATAGGTTCCCCCTATTTCCGCCCACCTTCCCCTTACCTTTCAGGTATCACTACTCTCAATATTAGTCCTGAGGGGTTTATGTGTCCTGGATTCCCTGTGTTTCTAGCTCTGATCTGTAACTATGTACATGCTCCGTTTTAGCCAGATTTGTAAGGTAGAATTGGGGTCAATATAGTCGGGGGGAGGAAGCATTAAATAACAAGGGGAAAGTTGTGTGTTTCATTGGTGCTATACTACACCCTGACTGGCTCATATCCTCCCTGCGACCCTTCTGTAAGGGGATGTCCA
>NW_022111373.1:12141063-12142961 GCF_000313985.2 Echinops telfairi
CAGAGATAATAATATGCACAAAGACAAGACAGAGCAAATCAAACCAACAAAAGAAAAGAAAACAAAACAACGACAAAAAGAAAATCCTATAAAAAGTTTGTTGACCTG
The DNA here is from genome assembly GCF_000313985.2 of Echinops telfairi. Classification (NCBI taxonomy): domain Eukaryota; kingdom Metazoa; phylum Chordata; class Mammalia; order Afrosoricida; family Tenrecidae; genus Echinops; species Echinops telfairi. The sequence continues at coordinate 12,141,172 of NW_022111373.1, forward strand.
TTAGGAATGTTATGTGTTAGTCTGATGGGATGTCACGCCCTGGCCCCAAAGGCTATTTTTGGTATTCCATGGGGACTTTGTTGCTCTGTTCCCCTTGCTGTTCTGTTGCATGCCCTTAGTGTTTTGCGCCCTTAGTGTTTTGCCTCGATATGGTGGGGTCAGATCGGGCGCAATTCCTACACTGTGTCTTCAGTGTTGTCTCCCGTAGTGCTATGGGTCAGTGAGGGACGTCGTTTCTCCTAATGGGTTCCTCTCTGTGGGTTGGCTGTTCTGACCAGGAATGTCATCCTCAAGACTTGGTGGGCCAGGATGTGCTCCACTCTTTCTTCCTCCCCTTTCATTTTCTTCTGTGTGTTCTGATCAGACATGTCCCTCTTCCTGAGCCATAGCTTCAGTGCTGTCCTCTGAAGTTAATTCTTCGGGAGTAGGGGGCTGTCCATGTAGTTGGGATTGGGGCCGGCTCCTCAGACCTCTCTATTGGCTCTCTGCTTCACGCCAGTATGTTGCATTCACATCTTGGCACACCGGGTTGAAGTCTGGTCCCTCTCTCCCTCTCCTGTGGAGATATAAACAACACCCTCCTCTTGGATGGGTTAGTGCCCTATTCCCCCACTACCCATCTCTCCATCCCCCCCTTTAGTTGTATTCCATTATTTCCTGGAGTATGGTATTTTTTTACCTCTTCTTTGCCAATGGCTTTAAGACACTTCAAGGACTTGGCTGTCTTCCCTCAATTCCATTGGTTCTTGTTTACATTCTACCTCCTCAAACAGTCAAAATTTGACTTCTTTTGACTTAATTGACTTCAAAATTTAATAGAATTCTCCACTATTATAATTCAAGGTTTTGATTTTTTCCTCAGTTCTTTTACCTTGAGAATTATAAAGCAGTGCTTTTCTTTTGTTTTTCAACTCCAGGTCTTTGCACATTTCATTATAATACTTCAATTTTTCTTCTTTTAAGAAGTTTTCATAGCTTTACCTCCTATAGACTCTACCATACACATGGATATACTTTCAGCATAGGTGGGAATATCTTGTCAAACATATATATATTCATAGATATAGTCCCATTCTCCTTTTCAGTTTGTGTCTCTATCTATGTATCCACTCATAAATTATTGCTACTGCATGATTGTGGATATAATAGTATTTACCTTTTTGGCTTTACATTTGTGCTCTTTCCAGTGTCTTCCTTTGTCTTTGACATTTCTTTGCTGATCTCCTTAATGTTATTTATTGCCTTTCCATCACTCATGTTAATATGACTCTAATCTTTGATTAGTAATTTACCCAGGCAACATATACTCTGCTTCCCTCTGGTAACCATTAAAAAATGTTTCTATTTTTGTGTGTGAAATGATTTTTTGTTTTGTTTTGATATTTTATAATAGTAGTCTTCACGAGACAAAATAGGTGCATAAGTAAATATGGTGAAGAAAGCTGATGGTGCCCAGCTATAAAAAGATGTAGCATGTGGGGTCTTAAAGGCTTGAAGATAAACATGTCATCATCTAGCTGAGAAGCAACAAAGCCCACATGGAGGAAGCACACCAGCCTATGTGATCATGAGGTGTCAATGGGTTTACGTGTCAGGCATCAAAAACTCAGAACAAAAATTCACATTGATGTGAATGAGGGGGAGGGCAGAGTGAATACCCAAAGCCCATCTGTAGACAATTGGACATCTTCTTAGAGAGGGTCACAATGAAGAGAAAAGCCAGCCAGGGTGCAGTAGAGCACCAATGAAACATACAACTTTCCTCTAGTTCTTTAATGCTTCCTATCCCC
>NW_022111373.1:12143905-12145908 GCF_000313985.2 Echinops telfairi
TGTATGTGTATTTTTATTTTTCATATCAACCCACCTTTTGAACTATTCTGTTCAGGTCATTTTACTTCTTCATTGAGTCTAAGTTCAAAAGCTAGTTTCAGAGTCTCTTCTGACATTCATTTTGGTTTTTCTTTCCTGTCTTTTTAACGGTCATTGTTTTCTTTTTGTGTAATGTCCCTGATTTCATCCCCAAACTCATCTGATCTTTAGTCATTTGTGTTCGCTGTCAAGTCCATTTTTGAAGTGGCCTCTAATTTCAGCAGTTTGAGTTTCTCATTGTATGACGTTCTTGTTCAATTTTGTCTTTTTCTTAAGGGTTGCTTCTGGCACATTCAGCTGTCTACAATTTTGGTAATTTGTGTTTTGTCACACTCCATTAACTGATCTATTCTTTGTCTTCTATGCTGAGATAATTCTCCCACAAAATCTGTAAAATTCCTAGCCAGTTATCATAAAGTATTGCTTCAAATTTATGCTCTTTTCCTTCAATTATAAAAATCTTAGACTTCTCATAGTTTTCTCAATGCCATGCAATTTGTCTTTCATGCTTTTATTCTCTTTGTCTCTTGATTTTGTATACTGAAAACTTTCTGTAGAACTATCCTTCAATCTACTAACAATTTTTCTTCTGTCAGGTTAATTTGAGGTTAAGCATGTCCTTTGAATTGTTCCATTGTATTTTTTATTTCTATAAATGCCATTGATTTGTTTTAAAAGCTATTTGACCACTGGTTACAGTTTCTTATCCCATATACCCATTTTCAAACTTAACCTTGGTTTTGTGTAAGAGATTTTATTTAAAACATTTTAAACTGACTGTTATTTCATTGTCCTTGAACTTCTCAGGAGTCAGTTTCTGTTGTTTATTGTTTCTGCCGGTTCTCCCACAGGGTGTCTTGTTTAGTTATTTTTGACTGTGGGATGTTCAATTACTTTGGGATTTATCATAGAAAGCCATGGAGGATTGGCATGTACGACAGGTCCTTGCAGAGATTTGCTTTTGCTTCTGTCAGGTGGTCTTTGGGACACCAAGAACTGGGGATCCTTGTAAATTAAATTCCCAGCTTGTGTTTTATTAGACCACCCACGTGTTAAATTTTCAGGCTTCCAATATATGTGAGCATTGGTTGGGCTATAAATTCTCAAAGGTTTGTTTTCTCTTCTCTTTAGCGCCTGTGTTTGAGACAGTTGATTTTCATTTGAGTTCCTCGTTGAGAAGAGGTAGCTTTTCCAGTTTGCTGTTACATTGAAGGTGTTGCCCTTTTGGATTCAGTCTTATAAGGAAGGTGAGGGTTTCCTGTGAGATTCCTTCTTAATGGGTGGAACTCAAACATTGTATCCTCTTCTTTGAGCCATGTGAGACCATAGGACCCAAACTTTTTGTTCATTTAGTCTTAAAACTTTTTTTCGAGTGAAAGTCTATTTCAGTGGCCTCCTTACTTTGCAGTCCCTGAAGAGAGAATTTTTACTCTCTTGTCACTTCTTTATAAGAAGACTTTGGATGTTGCTGTTGTTGTTTCTTTCCCTCTTTAATCTTATCTAAATAGCTTAGCTACTATTTCCAGGGCCAGAAACAAAAGTTGCATTCATTTTTAAAAGCCATTTTATTTTTCCAGATAGGCTCAAACCATATCTAAAGAATGCTGTTATGTTAGCCATTTCTTAAAAGAAAGTACTCAGGAAATTTGATCATTTATATTATTTTCCCACTGTTAAACTATACTGCGAAGCTGGACAGTCCCATTCTGCCACACAATTTGCTGCTTGTCACAAACTTCACTATATTAAGATCTAACCTGCATTATTTTATCATTGTTGTTTCTGCAGCAGTGTAGTCATTTTTTCCTGTGGCTGTGTGCTATATAATCTACATGTATGTATATTTTAATGTAACTGCATTTCAATTTTATAAATTAAATTGTTTATACAGAAGTTTCTATGTGGCACAAATAGTTAGGCACTTGGCAGGTGATTAAAAGTTGGCAATTCAAACCCACCCAGAA
>NW_022111373.1:12146483-12154511 GCF_000313985.2 Echinops telfairi
CAAGGAGGACGTATAATGCCTGGTGGGGTTCAATCATGTGCAATATGTCCAAGGGGAATGCCTGAGAGCCAAATGAAAGATGTGCATGACAGTGGGATAGGAGGAAGATAAAAGGACATAGAAGAAGAAGTAGGAGGCAAAAGCTATTTATAAAGGTATGGCTATAGGCATACATATATGTAAATACACTAATTTATAATGAAAGGGATAGAGACCAATGTACATATGTTTATATATTAAGTATTAAGGTAGCAGACAGACTTTGGACCTCTACTCAAGGCCACCCTTAACACAAGAACACTTTTTTCTAATAACCTGGCAGTCTTTGATACATGACTACCGACACAATCATTGAAGACAATGGGTGCATAAGCAAATGTGGTGAAGAGAACGGGTGGTGCCTGGCTACCAAAAGATATAGCATCTGAGGTCTTAAAGACTTGAAGTTGAACAAGCAGTTATCCAGCAGGGAAGCAAAGCCCACATGTGTGATCATGAGGTGTTGACAGGATCAGGTAATAGGGATCAAAAGATCCCAAACAAACAACTATATTGATGCAATGATGGGATTTGGAGTAGAGAACCAAAGTCCATATGTAGACAATTGGATATCCCCCCACAAAAAGATTATAAGGTAGGGATGATTGAACCAATGTACAGTATAGCACGGATGAATCACACATACTTCATCTAGTTCCTGAATGCTTCCTCCCACCCAACCACAGTTCTACCTTACAATTTCAACTAGACTGGAGAACACAAATTGGTACAGATAAAAGCTCTCAACACATGGAATTCAGGATAGAATTCTTCATGAACAGTAGTGGGAGTAGCACTATCATGAGGTTAGGGGTATGGCCAGGGAGAGGAAAGGGGGAGAATGGGGGAACCCATCACATGGTTGGATATATACGACCCCCAAAGGGGATGAATAACAGAAATATGGGTGAAAGGAGACAACGGACAGTGTAAAATATGAAATAATGATAATATATAATTGATCAGGAATTCATGAGGGCGGGAGGGTCAGGGAGAGAGGGGGAAAAAGAGCTTATATGAAGGGCTCAAGTAGAAAATGTTTTGGAAATGACAATGCCAACACATGTACACATATGCTTGATACAGTTGATGGATGGATTGTTATAAGAACTGTAAGTGCCCCCAATAAAATTATTATTTTTTGGGAAAAGATGGGTCTGACAATCCTCCTCTTAAAGGTCACAGCTTTAGAAAATATAGAGCACTTCTACTTTGCACATATGGAGGTCACCATGCGTCAGAATCAATAAGTAATTACAAACCACATCAACAATATTATTGATACATCATTTCCCTTTTCCTCGCAGATCCTTCTATATTCCCTTTTATAAATTTGTTTTCCAATGTGGCAACCCTCCTTTAAAAAAACACTAGCTCCTTGCCTTAACCTGAGCCTTATGCACACCCTTATGTACTAACCATAGCAAAAATTCATCTAGACAGTGCTCTGCTACTAGCTGATTTCCTCTGCTTGTTTTGTCAATAGTCAAATGCTGGATTTCATAAAACACTCAGGGAAAAAATCCTTTGGGTGATGTATAGAGCTCAGATACAACATTGGCAGCATCTGCTAGAGGCCTAAATTTGATGAGTTATCTAGGCAAAGAAGAAAGGGTTATGACATAAAGAACATTCCCAATAGAAAGAAGAGCATTTGCAAGGTCTCAGTGAAACAGCAGAGCATGGTGTTTCGAAGGAAATGAAGGAGAGCCCATGTGGCTTACGCACAGAAAGCCAAGGTAGTATGGTGCAGGATGAGGTAGAAAGGAGGCAGGTATCGCTCGCATGAGATTTTTACAGACTGATTACACTAGGGGCAAACTAGTTCTAAGGTGCTTTAAGTGTTGGACATTAGAGGTAAACTGAAGCAGAGACACAGGTATGTGAGCAATCTGAATATTGGTGGGTACTGAATACCGTAATGGCTCATCTGCATAAAGTACTTTGAGGGGGTCAAGAGGCCAGGCTTACTAGATTCTGCCATCATCTATTATTTCAAATCAGAAAACTGAGACATAGAGATTTGCCCAATGGTGCATTGTCTTCATAACATTTCTTGTGCCCTTTGAGGGTCTATTCTGTAAAAGCTACTGTTCTAGGTGCTTTCCAGTAAGTCCTAAACAATAGCCACTCTAGGTACAACAGAAAGAAACATTGCCCCATCTTGCACCAGGCTCTCAGTTGTTACTGTGTTTGAACTCACTGTTGCATCCACTGTGTCCATCCATCTCGTTATGGGTCTTCTTTGTCACGGACTCACTACTTTACAAAGCCTGGCATCCTTCTCCAGAGCCAGATGCCACCTGATAACAATCCAAAGTGCATCATGTCCTCCATCCAAGGAGCAGTCTGCACCTACTTTGTCCAAGACAAACGTGTTCATTTTTCTGACAGCCCACGGTACATTTACTATTCTTCCACACCATAATTCAATGGCTTCAGCACAATGAACTGTCGCAGGATTTCCCTTCTTCACAATGTTACCATTAGTTTGTTATTATCCCCACATCCAATGACTTTACATAGTCACTAACAACAAAAAAGTAAATATATTTCTGGTATTCTCTATTTTCAGCTAAGATCCATCAGACATGAGCAATGGTATTCCTCATTCTACATCCTTTGTTGAATCCAGAATTTTTGGCAGTTTTATGTTCTGTTACAAACTTTATGAAATTAACTTCTGCAAAACTTTACTTATAGCTGACAATACTCTTTAATGATTCCTACATCTTGTTGGATCACCCTTCGTTGGAATAGGCACAGATGTGGCTCTCTTCCACTTAGTGGAAAAGATACTGACATAGTAAACAAATAGTAATCAGTAATGTAATAGTGAGCAATAAACTAAAAAAATCAAACGTACTGCCATAGAGTCAATGGCAACTTCTCGCAAGTTCATAGGGCAGGGCAGAACTCTACCTGTAGCTTTCTGAGACTGTCCTTTTTTATGGGAATATAAAGACATCTTTCTCTGAAGAGTGGATAGTGGTTTTGAACTGCTGACCTTGTGCTGTGGATCACAGCCCAATGCATAACCATGATGCCATCAGGGCTCCTCCAGGATGTAATTAGATACTATTTAATAATATTTTAATTTAATGAAAAACAATATCAAGTTAAGGTATGCAAATTCAGCCTCTATTTTGTAGTATCTTGGTATTCAGCAAACACCATGACTACAGATACAATTATTTTGATAAGTATTTTATACTGTTTAAATCTTGTTTTGTTTTGTTTTTATCTTGAAAGATCTTAATGTGTGGACATGACGGTGTTTCCATAGCTTTTATTTCCTACTCTTCTGGAAAAGTTTCTTTGAATGCCATATTTCCTTTCAGCCAACTATAGCTCTATTTCTGCATTCCTAGATAACAATTCATGACACGGAAGAAAGAAATAGAAGTTGTCAAAGATTTCATTCTACTTAGGTTAACAATCAACACCCATGAACACAGAAGTCAAGAAATCAAATGATCTATTGAATTCATAAATCTGTGGCAAAAGTCCTCTTTCTATTATTAAAGTATTAAAAACAATGATGCACTTGATGACTGAGGTGCACCTGATCCAAGCCATGATGTTTAAATCACCTCACACAAAAATGGGACACTGGAAAAGGATGACTGAAAAAGAATTGACATATTCAAATTATGGTGTTGGCAAACAATACTGACTGCACCATAGACTGAGCAAGTCAGTCCTGGAGGAAATATAGCCAGAATGTTCCTTAAAAGCAAGGAATATGTGATGAACTCAAAAATAGCTACTATTGTGCACAATATGTAGGACTTGACAATATTTTGTTGTATTATGCATAAGACCACTCTGAATCTCAGCCAATTTCATAGGCGCTAAGAATAACAACACATAGCAGATAGTATTGACTAAAATCTCCCCTCTAAAACTTATTCTCTAATCCATTTATTTTTTAAATAGTTTGATTGAAGTATAATTAATATATTGTAAGATGTATCCATTGTAAATGTGTATGGTTCATTTAAAAAATACTTTTTATTGTGACTTGAGTGAAGGTTTACAAAGCAGGCAATATGATTTATTATTATTCTTCTTCAACAATTCATATACATTCTGTTTCATATCTCTTGCATTACAATCCTCTGAATATATCCCACTCCCATGTCTTTCCATTTCTCCATGTCTTAACCTTTCTGAACTATGTCCTTGGATAAATGCTACCCTTTTGCAAATAAATTGATTATTATCTAAGGTGTACATATCTCACTAATGTTATTGGTCCCCTTATAGACCTGTCTAATAAGTGCCTGAAAATTTAATCATGTGTGTGTTCATTTCCACACCTAAAGGGTAGCTAAGAGTCATAGTCTTGGGGATTCCCCCAGGCTTTATACGACCAATAAGTCAGGTCTCCTTAATAATTTTAATTTTGCTTCATGTTTTTCTTCCACTCTACTACAACCTTACAATTTTATTCTTTTCAAAGAGCAGTTGGTAGTGTGAGCCAGGCAGGATCTAGTTAAGACTTAGGATCATGGAGAGAGATGTGCAATGTGCCTGTGGTCTGTGAGTACAGTGTACTAATTGTTTCAATGTGTCTTCAATTGGCATTATTCATCTTTCCTCTGAGCACTGAAGGACCAATATTTTCACCTTACATGGCTGCTCACAAGCTTTTAAGAATGCAGTTAATATTTGCCAAAATAGGATGTAAGCCATGATCATTGTGACTGCCTTATGCCAACTAACCTGGGATCCCCTGGAACTATGGTCCTTAGCCAGCAGGCCCAGCAACATACGTCCTCACGGTGTTGGGCTATGAGGTTTTCATGACTCTGTCCACTCTAGGCTCTACCACATGCAGGATATCTTTGCCACAAAGTTAAACACCTAGGTACAAAAATCTTCTGTCAAACCTATGTATTTTTTCAGGTCTAATCCCACTTACTCTCTCAGACAGGAACAACCTGTATGCTTATCCATGCCTCTGTTCATAGATTACCTCCATGGCAGTGTTGTGTGCAGAGCAGTGTTTACCTCTACTTCCTTTACCTCTGGTGCGCCTCTAAGTGGCTTTCCTTGCCTCTATTAGGGTCGCATGTCTTTGTGGACTACTTTCTCTTTCACCCAGTTCTGCCCTCCACTTGTCACTTTCCCTGCCCATCTTGGTAACCACCAAAGAATGTCCTTTAACCATGAAGAACTTTTCTCTATTTTTACAGTAGTAACCTTATTAATTATTTTTCCTTAGAAGACTGCTTAATTTAATTAAGCATACTGTCCTCCAGCTTCATGAGTTATCAAGTATTTCAAAGATTCATTGTTATTCATTAACATTGTGTGATTTTACTGTGTGTGTGTGTGAGTTGCTACTGTTTTCTTTGTTCCACATATTTTTCTGCACTGAGTTGGAAAGGAACAGGAAGCTCCCAAACTCATTCTATGAAGCCAGCATAATCCTGATACCAAAAGCAGGCAAAGACCCCACAAATGTAGAAAACTACAGACTGATATGAATATAGATGAAAAAATTCTCAACAAAAGTTTGGCCAATAGAATCCATCAACATATCACAAAAATAATACATCACAACCAAGTGGGATTTATACCAGGGATGAAGGGCTTGTTCAAGATTCAAAAAGCAATTAATTTAATCCATCACATTGATAAGAAAAAGGATAAGAACCATATGATCATATCAATTGATGTAGAAAAGTCATTTGACAATATCCAACACCCCTTTCTAAGAAATGCTTTCCAGAAGATAGGATTAGAAGGGAAAATCCTCTATGCAGTAAAAGCCATATATGAAGAAACAATAGCTAATATTAGACTTAATGGAGAAAAGCTGAAAACATTTCCACTGAAGAAGGGAACCCCACAAGCATATCCCTTATCCCCACTCTTATTCAATATTATGTTGGAAGTTCCAGCCAGTACCATAGACAACAGGAAGAAATCAAGGGAGTACAAATGGGCAAAGAAGAAGTGAAATTTTTGCTATTTGCAGACAATATGATTTCATATAGAAAGAATCCTAAAGAGTCCAAAATAGCATTGTTGAAAACAATTGTGGAGTTTAGGAGAGTCGCAGGATACAAGATTAGCCAGCAGCAATCAATTGGATTCTGATGATGAGAATAACAACAACAACAAAAAATCAAGAAACAAGACCATTCACAATAACCATACAAAAGCTGAAATACCTATGAATAAACCTAACCACAAAAACAAAAGGCCTGTACAAAGAAAACTACAGAACTAAGAAACCAAAAGGAACCTACACAACTGGAAGAGTCTCCCGTGTTTGTGGATTGGAAGACTCAATATTGTGAAAATGTCAATACTACCTCAAGCAATCTCAAATTCAATGCAATCCCAAGCCAAATTCTAGCATTGTTCTTTAACGTAATGGAAAAACTAATTACCAACTTCATTTGGAGAGGGAAGAAGCCCAGAGTAGGCAAAGAACTCATCTAAAACACAAAGTAAGTGGTCTTGCACTCCCTGACATCAAAACCTCCTCCACAGCCACTGTTGTCCAAACAGGTTGGTACTCATACAATGATAGATACATAGACCAGTGTATCAGGACAGAAAACCCAGAGATAAAAACATCTGCGTACATACAAATGCTTTTTGACAACGGCCCAATGAGCATTAAATGGGAAGCAGATGCCCTCTGCAATAAATGGTTCTAGAAAAGCTGGATATGCATCTGTAGAGGAAAGAAACCAGATTCCAACTCACCCCGTGCACACAAACAAGCTCACGGTGGATCAAAGACTCAAATGTAACACCCAAAGCTATCATGATCATCAGTGAGAACACTGGGACAAGTTTAAGTACCCTAGCACAGAGAACACATAGGTTCCAAGATATAACAAAGAAGCACACACCTTGGATGGCAAAATAGATGAATAGGACCTATTGAAAACAAAGCATTTGTGCACATCAAAATATTTCCCTGAAAGAGTAAAACAAACTGGGAATAGATATTTAGCAATGACATAATGGGAAAAGGTCTAATTACAAAACTACATTATACTATAAGACTACAACAAGAAATGAAAAACTGACAACCCTCTGTGAAGGTGGGCAAAGGACCTGGGGAGATGATTAACACTGAAATGGCTAATAAACACATGTGGAAATAACTCTCATTCACTAGCTACCCAGGAAATGCAAGTCAAAACAACCATGAGATACCATCTAACACCCATAACCATAGCCCAATTAAAAAAAAAACCCAACAACTAAGAACAACAAATTCTGGAGAGGTTGTGGTGAGATTGGAAAACTTATTTCCTGCTGGTGGGCTTATAAACACGTACAACCATTGTGGAAGCATTGTGACGATTGTTAAAACAGATGGCAATTGAAATACCATATGACCCAGCAATACCATTACTTGGCATATTCCCCAGAGGAATAAGAAATAGGTCAGGAACAGATGTATGCTCCCCCAAGTTCATTGCAACACCATTCACAATAGCAAAAAGTTGGAAGCAGCCTAAATTCCCATCAGCAGAAGATTGTGTGTGTGTGTGTGTATAATATATTGTATATACTCTTTTGCATATTGTATATACTCGAGTATAAGCTGCCCGGATATCCACCTAATTCTACCACAAAAACTGCATTAAAATTGTGCTAGAAAAACTCGGCTTATACTCGAGTATATACACACATGTACATATATATATAAATCAACTCTGATATATACGCACCATGGAATACTACACATCCCTAAAGAACAGCGATGAAACCAGGAAACACCTCATGACATGGGGATCTGGAAGACATTATACTGAGTGAAACTAGTCAATCACAAGAGGACAAATACTGTGAGTCCACTGCTGTAGGAACAAGCAGCAGGCCAGGCACAAGTTCAGGCTTGCAGGGCATCCAGGCTACTGGTTAGATTGGCAAGACAACCTGGTAGAGAGCCTGACTTCTGCCAATGAAGCCTACAACAACCTCTCAAGGTATTTATCTTGAAGGTCACTT
>NW_022111373.1:12156129-12160806 GCF_000313985.2 Echinops telfairi
AGGCGGAAAATTCATGGTGTTTGTGGAAGCACAAGACAGCTGTACCAACACTGTTGAACAATTGGTAGGTGGACAAACATGGTCTTGCTACATCAATGTCCTATATGCTGTATTAAGATATGTATTATTCTGGCAAACCTGTGGCTGACATTCTCAGTGAATGTTATTTTCAATTTTCCCTGACATTTAACCCCCATTGTTTGCGTAACTAGCATCCAGTCACGAAAGGATTGATTCTTCCAAATGAATAATTCAGATACTACAGTATGGAGTTCACCTACAATGGCCCAATATCTCTCTCTCAACAGGGATTTAAAAATTAGTACCAGGGGCTAATCAAAGAAATATTAATGGAAGATTTTTATGCCCTAGGGGTATGATCAATAAGATTCTCTAACAAATTAACAAGGAGGTTTTGAAAGGCACAGACACATTAAAAATTATAAAAAGCGTAGATTCAGGAATGGTTTGGGGCTCACACTAAATCCTAGCTCCACTTACAAACAATTAGTTCTTATATCATGGCCCTGCTCGAACTCAGGGAACACAGAAGGCATAGTTGCTATAACAAAGTGTGGTGAAGATATTAGATGTTGCCCAGTAGCATCTGGGGTTTTTAAAGGCTTGTTTCCAAACAAACAGCCATCTGAGTAAGATGCAAATTAAGTCCAGGTTTGCCAGAATAATACATATCTTAATCCAGCATATAGGACATTGATGTCAAGGAGCTCAGGAAGGAAAATAATGTTTTGAAACTGATTATGGTAGCAATTGCACAATACTGCTTGATGTGATTGAACTATGGAATTATATGATATCTGTATGGATTCCAAATAAAGTGGTTAAAAAAAAAAAAAGCCCAGGATGACTCACCCACTCCAGGCCAGCCAACAATCTACCTGTCTGACGTCCCTCTCTCTCTCAGCTTCTTCTCCTAGTTGGTATACAATCCACTTCATTTTCCTTTCCTTTGATGTTCAAATGCCAGGATTACCATCCATATCTGTTGCATTCAATCTGTTGTCTTTTTTTGTAGAGGGTGTGTGTAGCATCCCTACCTGATAGGCCATCTTGCTGGAAGGCCTTTTCCATTCATTTCTGATGAAGCAATAATGAGGCTTTTGTTCCCACCACTGTATTTAACTTGCATTTAGTCAAAACCACCAATGACCTCTTGATGCTAAATCTGGTAGACAAAATCCCTTTCTTTTGACTTATGATGGCACTTGACCTAGGAGTGGCATTTGCTCCCAACAGTAATATTCTTTGGCCATCAACATTTTCTAAACTGACTTCCAGGACATTGTACATACATGTTTGCCTTTCTCTAACTTGCTCCTCTTTCCAGATTCTCATACTTTCTTATCAATATTATCTCTAAATGATTTGTATCCTTGGATGTGTTCTCTTTGCATTCTCCATTGAATCACTCAGTCATCCCATCTTACCTTTTGAATTTTAACTCCCCCTATAGGTGGCAACCACCCACTACATTTCCCTAATAGTGTAGCAACTGTAAGTTGGTCTGCTGACTACAAGGTCAGCATTTCAAAACCATTAGATTATCCGGGGGAGGAAGACGAGACTTTCTATTCCCACAGAGAGTTACAGTCTCAGAAACCCAGTTGTTGCTCCAGAATTATAGAGCCATATGATTAGTCACTTAGCTGACATTTAAAACAAGAAAAATTATTGGTGACTTAAAAAGTGATATATGTAGTTTGAAATTTTAATGGAGGACTAAAAAATGAAGTGGAAAAACCAAAATGATAGTAAATAAGGAAAAAGATCAGAATTTTGAGATGCAAGAAATTTCATACTCTACTGTTAGAAGTTCTAGAAAGGAGCACTGAAGAAATGGAGAAGAGAGAACTATCAAATGATAAAAGAACGTAAATAATTTTCTAAAATTAAAAAACAAACAAGGAAATCCTGTTATTAATAAAATGGCCTAGTGATACCTAGCAGAATATATATATTTAAATATATTTAAATATTTATATTTAAATCTATGCCAAGACATATTATTGTGAAGTATCAGGTTTAAGGGGATAAAAAAAGAGGTCCTTAACATTTTGGATAGAAAAATAGGATGATGTATGAAAGAATAGTCATTACAATGATATATGATACTAACACTTTCAAAAAAGAAGCACTATAAGTCAGAAAATAATTATCAATGATATATGAAGTGCCTCTTATACATAAGCTGCTCTTTTAAATACCGATAGTGAGGAGATACTTTTGAAATTCTGAGAAAAAATTACTTCTGGCCCCAAATAGAAGACCAAAGCAGGCTGGAGGGTAAAACAACACAAATGAAGACAGACCTGTGGGTCTTAAGAGCGCTTTCTTGGGGAACTACTGGAGCATGTGGGGGGAGGAGGGAGAGTAATTTCATATTTCAGGGAAAAAGATGTAGAAGAAAGGATTTTCCAGGAAGATTGGAATGAATCCCTTGGGATAAAGCCACTGAGCTCCAGGAAGGACATACTGGGTGGAGTAATAGAACACGTTCATCACCTGTTGTATGACTATGTTGAAAGAGGCTTTAGAATTCTGTTCATTCTGAAATTCCAAATGAAAATTACTGTAAGTAGCAGCTTCATGGAAATAACATTTAGAATATAATAATCTTTAAATATATATTGTATAAATAGAAAGTATATTCAATGTGTAAAAGTAATATTAAAATACATTAATTAGAACAAAATTATCCCATTGAAAGCGAAACTAAAACAATATTTCATTTTTATTTCCTTTTAATTTAACTTCAAAAAGGAACGTATTGCTCTGTTTTAAATAAATATAATGCTTTGTTTTCCAACAGCATTGATATTCTCCCTCTCCCCTTTAGGGTGTTTTGATTAGATGAGCGTCAGTTTCGACACACGGCTATGAAAGCAAAGTCTGCCTGGTAAGGATTGAGATGAATTTTGTGGCCTCCATCAACAATTGCATCATGCTATGCAGTGTATATTTTCTTAAGAATGAAGATAACAGTTTCTTCATCAAAGCAAGCCCAAACTGCCTATAAATTACACAATGCCTGCCTCCTGGGTCACAGAGAACTACAATCCATCTGGAACCAAGTGCATATGGAGCGAAGTAAAGACACACTAGACTGATGTAAATGAGAGAGAGAATTTTCCACCTTGGATCTGGTCAATTGCTCTCTTAGACCTTGATCGTCAGGGTATCCAACTGACTCACTACCAGATACGTGAACAATTCATCTTTAGTCTCTAATCAATAAAAATCAGGAGAAATAATACGAGCCATGGTGAAAATGGGAAGTTTTGATTACTTTAACTAAAGTTCAAATGCTAGTATTGCATTTGAATTTCCCAGGGTACGTAAGTAAAATTCTTATGTTCGTAGCATCACCATAGTGGTTAGAACATAAAAAGTTTTAAGTATTGTGCTCAGAATATTAATAACCTTTTCACCCCAAGAAATCTGAATTCAAAGGTGGTTAACCACACAGAAATATCTTGGGTGGTCTAACTCTAGAAATTTGTTTTCAGTGTGTTTGGTGAAAACAGAAAACCACTAAGGAGTCTGGAATGATGGATGGTGTCTTCCTAGAAGAGTCTTGGGGTTAGGCAGGTTGTTGTAATTCAGACACGGGTGGAGTAATTGTATCAAGAAGCTTGTAGAAAGGTTTACCATGTGCCAAGACATATCTGGCCCCTTTTCCTTGAGGCTATCATTAATGGAACACAGCCTACTTTAAAAACTGTACTTTCCCCCTATTCCTCTAAGTACAAATAAAAACTCTTTCATTACATGCATACTACATATACTAGGGAAGACAGACATGATAATCATGTACAAACTGAAAACAGAAGGAATGCTGGGGAAGGAATCACTATGGGTTGGACCTTAATTTGGACTTTCAGCATCTAGACTGTGAAAAATAAATTTCCAATTTTTAGAGCCACCTACATGAGGTATTTTTGTGAGAACAGTCGATAATGAAGACAAACTGCATATTAGAAATGCTTTCTGCATCTGCAAGCCATACATTTTCTATCTGTATCGTGAGCAAATAATCCAAGAAACTAGACTAGATAAAGAAGAACACAGCATCTGAATTGGAAGAAATTCATTCTCAACCTGTAATAAAGCAGATGAAAGCTGTCATTGCTTGCTCTGTGTGAAGTGGAGGAGAAGCACTTTGGTATGGATTACACATCAACATGAAGAAAAAAAATCCTCACAATTAGACCAGTAAGCAACATCACAACAAATAAAGAAAATACTCAAGTTGTCAAAGTTTTCATTTTATTCGGATTAACAATCAGTACTAAAAATTTTGTGATCAAGAAATCATGTGATATCTTGCATTGACAAATCTGCTACACCAGCCCTCTTCAAAGTATTAAAAAGCGAAGATATCACCGTGAAGATTACGGGGCACTTGACCTAAGTCACAGTGTTTTCAATCACTTCTTAAGCAGACAAATGTGGACAATGAAGAAGAAAGATCAAATAGGAATTGATTCATTTGAAGGATGGTGCTGGTGAAAAATATTGAACAGGCCAGGAACAAATCTGTCTTTGAAGAACATCCAGAATGCTTCTCAGAACTGAGGAGATTCCATTTCACATACTTTGGAAATGTTATTGAGAGAGACTAGTTTCTGGAGAAGGATGTCGTGCTTGATGACGTGG
>NW_022111373.1:12161216-12168348 GCF_000313985.2 Echinops telfairi
ACATAGAGGAGCTGGGTTAGAAGCGACCTGGTGGCATATGGCTTGTTCTTCCCTTAAAGTTTTATGACTTGCATTCATTTTTTTGGTTTTTGTTTTCTTCTTGGCAGACTGAAAGCTTTTATATTATTTCTATTATATTATTTATTTTATATTATTTCTAGGCAAGAACTGCAGATTTCCAGAGGGTAAGTCCTTATCCTTTCCCAAATGTCCCACATCCATTATTATGTCACTGGGCAGCCATGCCATAGTTCAGGTCAGATTCTGTGCTCATGTCACTACTACCACTGTCTGCCACCATGCTGTCTGGGGACTTACACAGCTACTAAAACTTCTACTCTGCCATTGAGCTTCACCGTGCCCTGTGCTGGCAGTGGGACCCTACAAAGGGCCTCACATGGAACTCTTGTAAGCTTCTGCTGCTGGCTCTTACTAGGCCTCCGGAGCCTGTAGGGCTCTCTTGCTGTCATGCTCAGAAGGAGAGGAGTGAAATACTGGCACAGGATATACTCAGTCCTCTGCCCAGCAAGGGAAATGGTACAGCTCTTTTATTTTTGCCAGAAAACCTCTTGCCTGAATTTGTTCAACTCTAATTCTATGTGCCAGCTAGGTCCACCCTCACTGGCTGTTGTCATCTTTATCATTTGCTCTTTCTTCTGGGTCTAGGAGGTCCTCAGCATAGGGACCCCTGGACTCAACTGAAGCTCAACTGAAGACTCATCTTTCTAATTGTCAAGTCCTCATTAACCTCTGTAATATTAACACTTATAAACTTAACAGGATGGCAAAATTGACCAATCCCCTTGGTAGGGTATAGTCACTTTATATGTATAATAAATTGTCCAATCCCTGTAGTTTTCTACACTTTGTTTGCATATTCTCAGGCAGCTGTTTTATAGGAGTTACAAGATCACACTTAGAAAGGCCAGACAAGAGCACTACAAATAGTGCATACTAAATGTCTATATGTATTTAAGTATATTTAAGAACTTTCTGTTCTGTTTCTCTTACAAAACTAATGTACCCAAAAAAAACCCCCAAAAACTAATGTACCAGGGCCCCTCTGTCTTAACTATAACATCCTTAATATCTCCTATAGCGTTTCCTCTTGATAGCCCTTTTGTTCATTTCCCTTGTAGCTATTCTTGGGTGTTATGGTATTTTATTTTTAATTTTAAAAATTTAACTTTTTTGCATATAATTCACATATCAGACAATTTAATAACTCAATAATATTAAGAAGAGTTGTGAAATCATCACCACAATCAATTTCAGCACATTACTCCCCATAACCCCTCTACTTCTCTTGCCATGCCCCTAGGTAATTATTCATCTAGTTAATGTCTGAATATATTTACCTATCCAAAGTTCATATACAAAACAAGAACAAGAAACAAACAAACAAAATACAACAATGACAAACCAGAAAACCCTCAATTGAAAGGAAAGCAGAAAATACTAAAAATGGAAACAGTCTAAAACGGGTAAAAGGGATATAAAACGAAAAGCTTTTATCATAGATTGGGTGAAGGATTACAGAGCAAATTAGTTTCCGATCAACAATTCAGAAACATTTTTTTTTGCATGTTGTGGCAGTAAGATTTTTATATCAACTTGCACCTCTGTAAAAGTGTAGTGATGCAGTCCATCAAATCACAGGGAAAATGATGATTTCTTCTGGGTGTGGCCTTTTAATAAGAGACACTTTCAGAATTTCTTTTTCTCTCTCTTGCCCCTTTGCTTTACGCCTCATAGGATTCTGTGTGTGTCTCCAGGGGAGGCCCCCTATGAGGCTACCTGATCTTGGGGGCTGTTGCCCTGCGGTCTTCCCATTGACTTTGGATTCATAGGACTCTGCCTCTACCAGGCTGTGATCTCCCTGCTTACCGCTTCACATCTCTGCATGATGAGCTTTCAAAGAGACCTTGATCATTTCTTTCAGGAGGTCCCTAACAAACTTGAGTTGGACTGGGCTAGTCTGCCTTCTGGATATAAAAGTACTTCTTGATATAAAATTATTTCTTATACACATATGAAAGAGCCGTGGTAGTGTAGTAGTTATGTGTTGGGCTGCTAACCATACGGTCAGCAGTTCAAAACCACTAGCAGCTCCACACGAGAAAGATGGGGCTTTCTGCTCTTGTAGAGTTACAGTCTCAGAAACTCTCGGGGGCAGTTCTACCCTGTCCTATAGGGCCACCACGAGCCAGAATTGACTTGATGACAGTTTTGTTTTAGTTTATACATATATGAATGTCACTGGTTTTGTTTCTCTAGACAGCCCAGTTTAAGACACAGTTCACTGATTTTAATACTCACAATATGACATCATTTCAACCCCTTTCTCCCCATGCCTACCATTTTCATTTCATCTTCTTTCCTAACCTCTCTGAACTTTGCCCTTGGGCGAATGCTGTCCTCTGAGTTTCAAATGGTTGATTACTGGAAGGACGGTTTACCTTAAATTCCCCTTATAGACCTCTTCATGGTTTGACCAAAATTTGGGCCATGGAGGTGAGTTCAGTTCCAGGCCTGAAGGGTAACTAAGGGTCACCATCTGAGACAGTCCATCAGTCTCTATCCAACCGATATACAGGCTCTTATTTTTCTCACGTCACATAGTAAGTGTGAGGTAAGACCACCTTCGATAAACACCATGAAGCAATGAACCAAAGCAATAGCATTACTTTTTCATGTTTGTCATGAGTCTAAGTCTGTGAGGAACTTCACAGAATACCACTGGGCAAGTGGGAAGCCCTCGGGTTAGAAATTATTATTTTGAGCTGAACAAAATCAAAACAAAATCAAGTCTTTTATCTCTATTTGGTTTCTTTATAATGGCTGTCTTACACTCAAACTGGTACATTTCTCTATTTATTGCTCATCTTTGTAATAATGACAATTTTCAGAGATTTTTGAAAAGTATAGATCCATTTTAAATAAACATACACAAAATAAAAATAAGTTATCAAAAAAGTAAGAGCAATATGAAGCAAAATCATATTTCTACCAATTCCTTATTTTGAAAAAACATATAATCCTAGGAGTATTCTGCCACTGTAATAATTGGAGAAGTCCCTGTATAATTTGGCCGTCTTGGAAAAGTGTAGGAAAGGTTGGTGGCTGTGCTATCAAGCATACAATTAGGGGTTTAGGTCTGTTCTGGCAATTCCATAATTTTAGGGAATAATTCTAAAGGAACTTTCAGGCGACATCTTCCGAGTTCAACCACATGGGCAATCAATCATGCCTATTTAATGAAGCCTTCATAAAATTCTTAATATTAAAGTTTTTATGTGAGGCAATTATGGAGCTTATGGTAACCCTAGGGTAGAATTATCTATTTGCGGTAAATAAATAGGTAGTGCTTTACTGATGTTTTAACAAATGTGGAAGTAGTGCCTTTTCCAAACAAGTGCATGAAAACCCTAAATAACAACACTTAAATTCATTTGGGTGTAAAATCACAATTATTCTAGAATTACAAGTGATTCTGTATTAGTCTTCTAAACTTCATTACAAGATATACTATATGCTGAAAAAAGAGTCCTAACTATAGTCTCTACAACTTTATTAGACCGCTTCCACCTTTCTATCCTCTGCTGCACGTATACAACGTTGTCTAGTGTAAGCCCAGGTCAGCTGCTCTGAAAGATGGGGCAGTTGTACACAAGGAGGAAAATTACAAGGCAGGATGGAGCTGGGAGAACTGCCATGCCCCAAAGGAGTTTCACCTCCTCTGCTGGTTAGTGAGCTGTATAACGTAAGGCTTCTTCATGATAATCATGGTTTACAAGAATGAAATAAAAGTGATTTAGTATAAAACTTTTCAGCGTTACCTACACGTATTTCTTGTTAGGAGACCTCAAAAGCCCCAAGAAGAGATATGAATAGGCCAGGTTCCAATACCAAATTATGCTTCAGATACACAGGCTTCTGCTTTCTCAGCATTCCCACTTGGTGAATCAATGAGGAATAGAAAATTTGGCCTTGTCCAAAGAGAGATTTGATCTCTTTCTTAGAGTCTCAGAAATAAACTATGTCATAACTAATAGATAGGCTGTGTTTACTTAGGAGGCATCAGCTATACCAGTCGATTTTAAGAGTTAAATGTGGCTATGCCAGAAATATCAAGCAGGTGTTTACGGACAAAGGCTTTGGAGCTTGTGGTAGAAGTCAGTGTGCAGACTGAGTTCCACCATACGAACGATCAATCAGTCAATCCTGCTTATGTAATGAAGCCTTGATTTAATTCTTAATACTAAAGCTCGGCAAGTTTCCCTACTTGTCAAATTCTGTGAGTCTTCATAGCAAATTATTTAACTTGAGAGCTTTCGGCTGGTGTCCGAAGTGAGGGCAGTCTGGGAGGTACTACATTTTTAACCTGGCAGTTTTGCTGTTTCTGAGAAGTAAGTAACTTTAGATGATAGCTAAACTTATAAATAATTTTCCCTGTTCCAATTCCTGGTTAGTGTATAATTTATTCTAATGTCAAACACAGGGACTCCTGGGCTATTTTTCTCAGTATACTGTGACCGTAACATAATGGGAATCTCTTCTAATACACTGTGAATGAGTCTTCTCTAATCTTTGACTCCCCTTGGCTTTTGACAGCCACTCTTTCTATGAAAAGCCGTTGAATCAAAAATCCATGAAGAGTATTGCTAAAGAGCCTGATGAGAGCCACGCCTCCATTTACTACCTGTGGTGACACGGAAGGGTTTGGTGTGGCTCTCATATATATAGGCTTTGTAACTTCCACAAAAGGACTGGGTGATCTCATGAAAAGAAGGTGTAAAGCATTCTAACTTGGAGACTGATCAGTGTTGCCATTCTGTCAATTCCTCAAAAGCAGGAGGAGAAAATCCAAAGCCATCAAGAGAGAAGAGCCCACCAGCCAAGCAGTGCATGAGGAATGGCCACTGTCCTAAGTAGAGGTCGCGGAAGAGGTAAAGCCGAGTGCCTTCCAACAGGAGGTTGGCTTGCAGGGTGGGGTGCCCTTTGGGCATCAATAAGCTCAGTAGGGCCTTGATATAATTTGTCTAATAAGACAGAGGACAAAAGACCACATGGTGGAGAGGCTGAGAAGCAGAGAGAGATAAGCCTGTCAGCAAGGCTGAAAAGCGGCACTGTGGAGAAAGGCACTGTATCCTTACTGTCTTCCGATCCTGACTTGTGGCTAACTTCCCAAATAAAGTCCAACATTTTGAGTAATGTCTTTGAGTTCTATGTGGCAATTGCAAAGAATTATCAAACCTAGCAGAGAACTAGAGTGGCGTGAGAGGGACAACTGGATTTTCAGTCTCCCTACTGAGGTCAGAAGTGTGACGTGGCCCCCATGCCATTTCTTCATTGATGGAGGGCAGGAAGCTGCATATACAATAAACCTTGGCATCTACCCTACGCAAACAGGGTATGGCCAAAGCACAGTGTTCATATGTCACGTGAGTCTCTGCCCGACTATTAGCCATCCTACCTTTTGCCCCAATGGTGCTCTGACCATGATGGGAGAGAAGAAAGAGAGAAACATATTGTGCAGATGTTTGGTTAGCTTAAGTAAAATTTGTCTTTTTTCCTCATGGGAAAATTATGCTGAAAAGAAAAACCGAAAGCCTTATTAGCCAACTTCAAAGTCACTTTTCCTGTAACAGTGTACAATAATTATTCACAACCACTCCAAGAAAAAAGATGAAAGCTAAAGTAAACAAGAGTTTCTCACAAAAGGAAAATGGCAGGTGTCCCCAGGAGAACAATTAAACCTGTCTCATCACACAATCTGCTTACCGATTTCCCCTTTTAAACCTGCCAGTTCCTTTCCCATTAGCCCCTGTGCCAATTAACACCAAGTCTGCCTCTCTGGATGTTGGCTGCAGTGCTTTTGACAATGAAACTTGGGATTGCATTTTTAAAGACAATATTCTTCTGCAAGCAGTAAACCACAGAGATTAATAGAATCTCTACCCCAGACACAATAATAAAAAACAGCTGAACATTTTTTAAACACTCTATTTGGTTTGATCTGGAAACAATGGTTTCACTGGCCTAACAATTGAATCAATTCAATGTGGATGTCAACAAAACAAAAAGAATGTAACAGCGCATAAATGAACCTTGTTTAGACTGATGATTTCAATCATCGCTTCATCAGTAAGTCACATCCACCTATGCTGATTATTCTCATCAGGAAGTAAATTCACCAGATACTCACTTGAATAGGACATTGTTTAATGTGATTTTTGTTCGCTGTTTAGCAAACTTTTTTCCCAGCAACAAATGACAGAAACAACTTAAAACTGTTTCCCCAGAAACAGGAAAAGTGTTGCTAATTTAACTAAAAATTCAGAGGGATATGAATTTCAAACACAGCTGGCCCTGAGACAAATAATGTCTCAATCTAGTTTCTGTTTACAGGTTATCTCTTCCAATAAAAGAGAGTTTTTCTTGGGCTTAAATGATGGCCATAAATATCCCTTGCTTATCTCATTCTTAAAGCTTTAAAGATCACAGGGATAGAGATATCTTAATTGTTTGAGCATCCATGTAGCAAATATTTAGGAGAATTCATAATGTCAAATTCGAGCCATATTTTCCTCTTTAAAATAACTACCTAGGTCAGGAGGATGAAGTTCTCAAATGGCCCAGCCTGGGTCTTGGGCTCACCCTTTTGTTTGGGTGGGAGGGTTTTATGGAGCACATACTGACTAGAATTGGTCATCTACCATTAATGGCTGCCAGAGTAAAGGCCTCTGTTAGCAATATATATGCCCTCACTGCTCTTATTTCAAATAGGACAAAAAAAGATTTTTTTTTTCTCTCTCTCTCTCTCTTTTTTTTTTGCAAGACTAAGATGGCCTGCAGACAAGTATATTCTTGGGCCCAAGAATTAGTGTGGTAGATGCGTGCAGTCAGGAACTAATGTAGACAATAGAGTCAGGATGAGTTGGATAAAAGGAAACATCTCCCACTTTTTCCAAAACTCCCCCAACGTGCTCGCTTTCTGAGTAAGGGCAAGAATTTGCTCTCCTTTTGAAGAGTTCTCATTCATTCAGACTGGACCAAGGAAGAAATTTGTAGAGAAGTAGCATGATAGAAAATTCCCCCAACGTGAAGTTAATTAAGGAAAAGTAGGTTG
>NW_022111373.1:12170403-12222457 GCF_000313985.2 Echinops telfairi
AAAAAAAAAATCTCAATTGCTCTGGAATTAAGCAGTGTATAAATTACCTCACCACTAAAACCAGGTCAGGGCTGACTGTGGAACAGACAATTAATTTTTCACATGGAAGTTCAGGGTAAAGTTGAAGAAAATTAAAACAAGTCTACAGAGCCAAATGTGACCTTGAGTCTATCGCACCTGAACTTCAAGAACATCTCAAGAATAGATTTGATGCATTGAACACTAATGACAAAAGACCTGATGAACAGGGGGAGGACATCAAGACTGTCATTCATGAAGAAAGCAAAAGGTCATTAAAAAGACAAGCAAGAAAAAAAATCAAAGTGGATTTCAGAAAAGACTGTAAATCTTGATTTTAATCATAGAGTATCTAAGGAAAATGAAAGAAAGGATGAAGTAAAAAATTTTAATAGAAAATTTCAAAGGGCAGCTTGAGAAGACAAAGACAAATTTTATAATAAAATATGGAGAGATAAAGAATTAAAAAAGCAAAAGGGAAAAATGCAGTCAACATATCTGAAACTGAATTAAAACAAACTCAAGTCTTGTGATGCAATCTTTAAATAATATTGAATGGGCAAAATATTGAATGATACAGGAAGAAGAAGGAAAGAATACACAGAGTCACTGTACTAAAGAGAAATGTTTGACATTCCACCGTTTCAGGGGGTAGCACATGACCAAGAACCAATGATGCTGAAGGAAGAAGTTGAAGTGGCCCTGAATGCATTAGCCAAAAACAAGGCTCCAGGAATTGATGGAATAGCAGTTGAAATGTCTCTGAAAGCTGAAGAAATTCTGGAAGCACTCACTTGTGTAGGCCAGGAAATTTGGAACACGGCTACATGGTCAACTGACAGGAAGAGATCCATATTTGTATCCATTACAAAGAAAAGTGACCCAACAGAATGCTCAAACTACAGAACAGTATCATTGATGTCAAACAGAAGTAAAACCTTGCCAAAGATCAACCAACAATGATTGCAGCAGTCCATTGACAAAGAGCTGCCAGAAATCCAGGCCAGATTCAGAGGAGAATGTGGAACAAGGGATATCTTTGCTGATGCTACATGGATCTTGGCTCAAAGCAGAGCATACCAGATCAAAAGACAAGTTTCATTGGGTAAATCTGCTGCACAAAACCTCTTTAGAGTATTGAGAAGCAAGAATGTTACCTTGAGGACTAAGGTGTGTGTGACCCAAGCCATGATACTTTCAATTGCCTCATATGCATGTGAAAGTTGGACATTGAATACAAAGACTGCAGAAGAAACAATGCACTTGAATTGTGGTGCTGGAGGAGAATATTAAAAGAACTATAGACTGCTAAAAGGAAAAACTAATTTGTCTTGGAAGAAGTAAGGCCCCAATGCTCCTTAGAGGCAAGGATAGTAAGACTTCATTTTACATTGTTGGGACATCTTGTCAGGAGAGACCAGTCCCTAGAGAAGGACATCATGCTTGCTAATGTAGAGGGACAGCAGCAAAGAGGAAGGTCCTCAACAAGATGGATTGTCACCTTGACCACAGAGATGGGCTCAGGACCAGGAACATTTACAGCATGGTGTAGGAGGTACCGTGCCTTCTACTGGTGGGAGCAGGGTTTCTCTGGGTTGGAACCGACCCGGTGACACCTAACCACCACCACCACCACCACCACCACCAATTGCATCATTCCTGCTCAGTTTAGTTTCTACATTAATTTCTCTGACAATAATTTTTAAATTTCAAGAAATTAAATAATTTCATGAATTCTTTCATGAATCAAAAAAATGAGACTTACCATATGTTCTTAGTTTTTCCTGACTTCTGAAGTTTATCATCTTACTCTTGCTCTCTTTATTCTATAAGATACCACTAATTTGATGTTTATTTATTTAACATTATGATTTAATTGCTGTTTTCTTAAGTGAAATAAGCAAGAATCATAATGTGCAGCATAAGTGATTCATATGGGATGTATCATATCTTGGGAGAAGGTGACCATTAAGATGCCCTTTCTCTCTCTCTCTCCTTTCTCCTTCCCATTCCTGTTAACTCTCCAAGAATGGTTTTGTTTCGATATGAACCTTTTCCTTGACTTTTTAAAAATCATGATCTCAAAATTTGTGCTTTCATAATTGACTAATTTCACTCAGGATAATGTTCTCCAGGTTCATCCACCTTAGGGGTGTTTCACAGATACAGACAGCCCTTAATATTTTAGGTTTCATTGTAATGCATGATTTGTATGATTCAGCGTTTCTACATGTATCTGCTGACAGGTGTTTAAGACATTTCCATCTTTGTGCTATTGTGAATAGCGCTGAAATGAGTGGGAATGTTCATATATTTATTTGCTTCTTTAGGAGATATATCAAGCCCAGAGATTGCTCAGTAATATGTCATTTCTATACTCAACATTTTAAGGAAGTGCCGCCTTGCTTTCCGCAGTGGTCACATCATTTTACAATCCCACCAGAAGTGTATGAAGGTTTTGGTCTTTCCACAGTCTAGCCAGCATTTTGTGTTTTATTTGTTTATTTTTGGACCTTACTATTAATGCTGGGGTGAGATGAAATCTCACTGCTGTTCTTATTTGCATTTCACGAATGGCTAAAGATTGCAAAAATGTCTTCTTATGTTTGTTGGCTGCCTCAATGTCTTTGGTCATGTCTGCTCATGTTCTCTGCCCATTTTTTAATGGATGATCTCTTTTTCTTGTTGTAGAAGTGTTGATGTTTTCTGTAATTTTTTTTTAGATTAGTCCCTTGTCCAATACATGAGTGCCAACATTTTTCCCAGTCTGTGGGCTCCTTTTGGACTCTGTGGACAAAACCTGCTGATTCACATTCATGTCTCATTTTCAAGGCATCTCAGTCATCTAGTTTGTCTTCTGCTGCTGGTGTGCGTTCGGCTTTGTTTGGTGATGGAGGTCGAAACAGCATCTACAGAGCACTATAGATACTGATGTTTGGCACGGTCTCTAAACTGCAAGCATTTGTTTTAGGTGCCTTCACAGTATCTGGTACGTCTGAACCAAGTATATCTGGGTAAGAAGAGCAGTAGATTAAATAGCATCATTTTAAAATAAATTTTAATTGTGAAGGAGGTGGGCTTTTACATTTCAGACCCCCAAGTTTGTAATCAGGTTTGAATGACTTAACCCCCCAAAGCTTACTCCACTCACCTCCTTTGATTTATCTTCTCCTTCTTGTGTATCCCTAGCTTCCCCTTCACCAAAGTTTATAGCTGTCAAATCTCCAGCCTCTTGCTTTATTGTCTACCGTTCCCTGCCCTTTTCCCACCTTGGTCACCTCTGAAGTCTTTTTCCTTTGGTATGAAAGTCTTTGCCTTGTTTATTTTTCCCAGGTAAAATGGTCTCACACAATTTTTGTCATTTTATGATTGATTAGTTTCACTCAGCATAATGGAAATGTCAATACTACCCAAATGAATCTATAAATACAATACAATTCCAATTTAGATCTCAACTTCATTCTCTGAAGAAACAGAAAAACTAATTTCAAATTTTATACGGAGAGAAAAGAGAGCCAAGATAAGCAAAGCACTTCTTAGGAAGAAGAACAAAACCGGAGGTCTTTCGCTTCCTGAATTCAAAATGAATTCTCACAGTCGTGAAAGCAGCCTGGTGCTGGCGCAGTGATAGATACATCGGCCAATGGACCAAGATAGAAAACCCAGAAATAAATCCATCCACCTACGGACAACTCATCTTTGACAACAAACCAAAAACATAAAGTGGGGGACGAGATGGTCTCACCAACAAATTAAGTGGTGTAGTGGATGCCCATCTGCAGCAGAATGCAGCAGGATGCATACCTCACCCCATGCACAAAAATACACTCAAGATGGATCAAATACGTACATGTAAATCTCAGAGCTATAAAAATCATCGATGAAAGAATTGGGACAAATGCAGGTCATAGACACAATATCGGATATTAACAAAGGAAACACAGAAGAAGACATAATGGTAGACCGATGTCTACTAAAAATAAGACACATGCATCAAAAAGCTTCATCCAAAGAATAAAAAGAGAATTCACAGATGGTGGGAAAAAATTTCGCAATAACACATGGCCAAAGGACTAATCTCTAAAATCTACAGAAAACTGTAATACCTCAATAAGAAAAAGAATGAATATTGAATTTCAAAATGAACATGAACCAGCGATGACATCTAATGCCTAACAAACATATGAAAAAAACATAATCACCAGCCATTCAGGAGATGCAAATCAAAGTAAGGATACAATTCTACTTTATACTGACAATGGCAACCAAATTTTAAAAAGCAGAAAAATAAATGCTGGAGAGGGCTCAGAGGGATTGAAATCCTCATTCACTGCTGGTAAATGTGTACAACTTTTGTGGAAAGCAATGGGATCCTCCCTCAAACAACTGGGACTAGAAATTCCATATGATCCAGCAATTCCTCTGCTGGGTGTAAACCCTAAAGAAATGAGAGTCATAGCAAGAAGAGCCATACGGATACCTCCGTTCATCACCACACTGTTCACAATAACAAGAAGATGGAACCCACCTCAGGGCACAACAGTAGAAAAACGGATAAAAATAACTTTGGTACATATGCACAAAGGAATATTATACATCACTGAAAATCATAATGAAACCATAAAATACCTCATGTCATGGATCGACCCAGAGAACATGATGCTGAGTGGAGGTAATAAGCATCATTTATATAAGTAACATGTATGATCAACTTCATCTTTATTTTAGATGAGTGGAATACCAGCATATTTTAAGCCACTAAAAAGAATTTTCATCATAGCAATGAAAAAAATATGCCAGCATAAGACACAGCATATTGGGAGGTGAGTGCATGGGAGAGATGAATAAGTTTTGTATTTATAGTAGATAGAAAGTGTTACAATAAAAATAAATGCACTAATAGTCATTTTTCAGTCTTGAAAGTGTTCTACTACTCCATCTGTTTCTTTGGGGCCAGGCTTCATTTCATTCTGGCTTTGAACTTATAAGACAAAACCAATTTGCTAAGTTGCATCCACAGAATTTGTAGATCTATCCAGTCACTTAATTTTTTCATGTCTCTCTAACTACTTATTTGGAGAATTTACACTTGAAATCCAGGAATTGAATTCAGCATTTCCTAGTGTATAAACTATATCCCCCAACACATTTGTAAATACATTGACCCCAAAACAGATGCAAAGCTACATAGGTAAATGATCAGATTCTAAAAACTATACATTTAGGTATTCCAAATTTTCTTAAATACTTCAGATTTTATTTACTACAAATAAGAAAAAAACTAAATTATGGTTTAATAGTTACGCAAATAGGTTATGACATGAAGGTCATAATTTTTCAATAAACTTTAATCAAGTGCTCCATTTTTCAAAAAGAAACTATTTCCTTTTGTATTTGGGAAAAGGGAACCCAGTGAATTAAAACCAGCGCTCAGAGAGCTCCTGTTGACTCTGGGCCCTTTGTTCAGTCCTGCCCTCTGTTAGCCTTCATGGCTCTCACAGAAGTTTATTCAACTGCTTCTCATCACATCCGCCCACACAGATTTACATGCAAAGAGCTCAGGATGTCCAAAAAATGTAGGCTTTGAAAATATAAAGGAAGAGGGATTAAAAAGAGGAATAAAAACATTTTCATACGTGTGCTTTCCAACCCATTTTTAATAACTGTAGCCTTCCCCCCTCCCCCAGGTTATTCTATTGAAATTATTAGCTGTTAGAAGAAGTTTTGTCGTCATCATGGAAGTATGCTGAGCTCACCAGGACACCTCATGTTTTTCAAAATCAAAGGGAGAGACAGGAAAGAACGACTATGCCGTCTTTTAAAAAGTTTCCTGAGATCTGACGATAAATTACGATGGCTGCACACATGAAACGCGCTCTACACGGAGCTCAGTCTCTCGGTGCACTCCTCCTGGGACGCTTGTGTGGACACCACCTGGGGCGATGCTGGGCACCCCTCATTTGCAGCCCGTTCCCACCTCAGGGTAGGCTGAAGTAGTCTCCAGTGAGCTATGTCTGTGTTTTTAAGGGAGGGGTTCTGGACCCTAAACCTGGGTCTACTTATTCACTCCTTCAAGGAAAACGAAAACAAAAAAAACCTAAAACAACAGTAAGAGAAAATGTTTTTAAAACAAGGAAAAACGGAGATGCTGGTAAATAATCTTTTATTGTCAATGTACCTGACTTGCTTAGCTATATGTATACACACAGACACACAGACATATGGACACATAATATATACACACATCTATAATAACTATGGTTTACTATTATGATTGACAGAGAAACTGCCGCATCTATAGTAGTGCCAAAAGAACCATTTCCGAGACATCCCTTGTCCAAAAGTGGTAGTGTGCTGACCATGTATATAGTTCCTGGGGCTAAACCTCAGGGTAGATGTCAGATCGAAAATCAATGTGTAGGTGGAAAAGAGGTTGTGAGATGAAGGAGAGTAAAGGCAGTAGATCTTCATTCAGCTATAAGAGATTTCTCTCTTGGTAATTAGAACAGAGTTTAGAGTTGGTCCAATTCCTGTTGGACCCTGTGATGAGAATTTACACTTGCACCCCAGATATACTGCATCTTATGCATACATCACAAGATCTTACAGGTTTTATGGGGCACAAGACTCAGCAAAAGAGTCAGCGAGTAGAGGGATTTAAAGCTTAGTCAGGTAGAGAACTGAAGATCCTAACTAAGTAGAGGTAGAAAGAATAGTGGATTCTTGTTTACTGCAGAGAGGTCCAAAACAAAACCATTTATTTAAAAAAAAACAACCCTCGAATGATCAGCCATTTCTCAAAATATCCTATGAGTGTCAATCATTTTAAAAGAGTGAGCAGGTAATCCTGGATTCCTAGAAAGCCCATCAGAGCTAAGAAACCTACTTTTCGCATTTCCATGAAAAATCTTATCATGAAAACCCCATTGTTTTCTATACTGCCAGTTGGTTCTGTTGCTTGCAGTTGAAGAGCTTATCTAACACCAGGGGTCACCAAAGATACTGTAATTTGTATCTGTGGGATTTTTTAAGTCCACATGAAGTGAAATAAATTAATAATAGCCTTGTCCGCAATAACTGCAAGACAGTAAACAGTTGAACTAATATAATATACACATGGAGCTAAAATTTCTGGTTTTCATCTCACTCGGTTGCTCTTTTTAGAAATCTGGGCCTTAGATGCTCCCAGTTTTCAAAATCACCGAAGCCTTCTACCTTCAAAGCCTATATAAAATCCTTCCCGGACGCACCAGGTGTTCTAGTTCCCACCCACGACCTGACTTTGTCTATGGAAATTGTTTTCTAATTGATTACCTAACACACCTAAATGATTATCTGCAAAACCTCTTTCACTCCTCCAGTGTATTCATTCAGTCAGATCTATGATTAAAATTCTTCAACGTCATCTCATTTCTCTTAGGATAAGGGAAAACCCCCTTAGCAGAATCTTGCAGTCCTAAAATCGTGCCCCTATAGACCACTCTCACTTTTACTTGGCTCCACACTGCTGTCTTTCTGGTTCCCAATTATCTACCACTCTCTCTCCTGCCTCGTGATCTCAGAGTTTCAGAGCAACAGTAGGAAAGTGAGTAGAAGAGGACTAATGTGAGCAGATGAAGACTCCCCGTAAGGATATGGACAGTTGTCATAGGGCCAGAGGTTAGGATTTCCAGAGCACGCAGCCCCATACCATTGGTCAGTTTATAATCCAACAAATCTCCACAAATATGAAGGTCAAGTGGTGTTATCTCTGTTTTACACACAGAGAAAGAAAAGACTGTGGAATTAAGAAGCGTATCCAAGATGGAGCTGATAAGGAGAGGTGCCAGCCACATTGCAAAGGTGGCACTCTGTTCTTTCGCTTCTCTGTCTTGTTGCCACTCCCGTCAGGACCTATGGGGAGAAACTAGTTAAAGCTTTTGAACAATAGCCACTTTTAAAATAAAAAATGTTTCCTTATTATAAACACCCACACACATATGTACGCATTTATGAGCATATCTACACGCATATAGAACACAACATCTGTCAATTAAATAATTTTTCACATTAATAATACCAGTTTGGCCAAGATAAATATCACCAAGTATATATCCTTTAACTCGGTGCAGTTTTGTGGCAAAGGGGTTTCTGATCCAAAAGTTTTTATCAGAATCACATGAATTGATTAAATCATTCTTTTCAAATCATTCTTTAAAATTTGTATATCCTTGCTGAATATCTTAAAGTTAAGCAAAATAGCAATACAGCAATAAAATTATTTTTAAAATAATTTTATTGGGGGCTCTTACAGCTCTTATAGCAATCCTACATCAGTTGTATCAATCACATTTGTACATATGTTGTCATCATCATTTTCAAAGCATTTTCTTTCTACTTGAGCCCGTGGTACCAGCTGTTTTCCTCTCCCTCCCTGACCCTCCCACCCTTGAGACCCCTGATAAATTATAAATTATTATTATTTTCATATTTTATACCATCCACGGTCTCCATTCACCCTCATTTCTGTTGTTCATCCCCCTGGGGGAAGAGGTATTTGTTGAACATTACAATGGATTCCCCCTATCTCCTCCATTCTCTCCCCACCTTCTCCCTACCCTCATGGTATCTGGCAACGCTACTCCCATTACTGTTCCTAAGGGGTTTATCTGTCCTGGATTTCGTGTGTTGAGATCTCTCATGTGTACCAATAAAAATGCTCTTGTCTAGTCAGATTTGTCAGGTAGAACTGAAGTCATGATATTGGGGCGGGTGAGCATTAAAGACCTAGGGGAATGTTGTGTGTTTCAGAGGTGATATAATGCACCCTGGATGACTCATCCCTTTTTTGTGACCCTTCTGTGAGGGGATGTCCAATGTCTACAGATGGGTTTTGGGAATCTACTCCAACACTCCTTGTTTGCATCGATATGATTGCTTGTTTTGGGTCTTCTGATGCCTGATCCCTGATCCCATCAACATCTTATGAACACACAAGCTGGTGTGCTTCTTCCATGTAGGCTGTGTTTCTTCCATGCTAGATGGCCACTTGTGTAACTTCAAGCTTTTAAGACCCCAGTGTTAGATCTTGTAATAGCCAGACACCATCAGCTTTCTTCACCACATTTGCTTATTCACCCATTTTGTTTTCAGTGATTGTGTCGGGAAGGTGGGCATCACAGAATGCCAGGTTATTAGAACAAAGAGTTCTTGGTTAAGGCAAGGCTTGAGTAGAGATCTAATGTCCGTCTGCTACCTTAATACATAACCTATAAATATATGTGCATATGCCTATCATTATATATTAATATGTTTACATATATACATGCATATATTTAGACCTCTATGAATGTCTTTTGTCTCCTAGTTCTTTCCTCTAATTCCTATTACTTTTCTCCAGTCCCACTATCATGTTTGACCTTCATTCAGCTCTCAGTAATTTCTCTCGGCTACACTGCACTCAATTCAATCCCACCAGGCATTGTATACCCTGCTCACCATCAATTTTAGATCTCTTGTTGTTCCCTTGTCCCTGAGTTTGTTGGCTGCCCACTCCTTTTCACCCGTCTCCTCCTCTCCTACATTCTCCAGAACTGTTGGTCCCATTGTTTTCTCCTCGGGATTGTTTATCCTGCCTATCTTATATAGATAGATATAAAAAGTAAGGGCAGGGGGAAGCCTGTAAATAGTTCCAGGCCTGTCCATTGACCCTTATGAATGTTTTCCGATCGGGTCTGATAAGGTGCCAAGCCCTCCTCCCCAAGTCAGACGTCTGTTTTCAGGATTCCTCAGTGACTTCTTTGCTTTGCTCCCTTTGCTGCTCTGTTGTGCTACCTTCGTGTTTCACCCAGGTGTGTGGAGGTATGACCGGGCAAAATTCCACCACTCTGTCTCTGGTGCATACAGCTCCCTTTTCATCAAATATCTTCTTGACACTGGCGATAGCAAGAGTTAAAAATGATAGATATATAATTTCTTATATTCCCACTGCCATGAAGTCAGTTTTGACTCATAGTCACATACAAGGCAGAATAGAAATATTCTATAGGGCTTCAGAATAGAAATTTTTTTTTTTTAGAGACACTCCAATTTTATTCAACTTCTCTAACATGTGTACTTAGTGTGCTGTTTCTAACGTGTATATCACACTTTCCAATATGGTATTACTATTGCATCTTTTCTTCCAGGTTTTTTTTTGGGGGGGTTGGGGAGTCTGAATTCTGAGTTACCCATTTAGGAGTCTCAGACCTACTATTCTGGTTAGGTTTCTCCTCTGTATTTGTGGCCAACATCTGGCTCCTAAACAAAAGGCCTTTGGCCTTTTCAACCACTTCTTTATAGGGTGAGACCACATTGCTAAACATCATCAGATCAGATAATTTAGAATCAATCTTAGCACTTTTCTTGCATTTCTAATCCAATTCACAATCTACCTTTCAGCCTTTTCTGGAGTCCTGTTTCATTTCTTTGCCAACATTGTAACAATGATACACTGATGCTGTGACACAAACTTTTGAATACAAACCGATGGGAATTTTAGATAAAACCCTCAAGACAAGCTTGAGGATGTGACAAGGAGAAGTCATTCACAAGCACGAACCCATATTCCATCAGCTTTTCCTGAGCCCCAAGGTTAACATGCAGGCATTCAACAGGCTCTATAATTGGGTCTTCATATGTATAAGATTCTTGCTGGATAACCTTGACAAGGTCTCTCCACGCCTGCCTGCCATTTTCCAATATCTTTGCTATGCCTACTGTAGTTAAATAGCAGAGAATATTGGGGCACATTGTTTGAATTACATTAAGATATTATTGCTGGAAAATAAAGAGATCAATAATGTAAACAGGGTCTTGGAGGTGGTTGAAGGAAAAAACAAAACAAAACTGAGACCAGTGATGGAGCTAAGTTCACTATTTCACAGAATTATTATCTCTGGTCTCATCAACCATGTAATGTCTTCCAAGGATGGGCCTCCAGTGAATCCCCGATATGTATTGGCTAGAAACAATAACCTAAAAATCAGATGGTAGGATCTTCCTCTTTTCCACTGAGCTTCTGCTTTAGCGAAGATGATGTCCTTTTCAAGGGACAGTCCTCTCCTGAGAGGATGTCCAAAGGACATGAGACAGTCTTCCCATTCTCACTTCTAAGGAGTCTTCTGGCTGTACCTTTGCAAAATGGATTTGTTTGTTCTTCTAGCTGGTCATGGTATTTTCGGTACTCTTTACCGTACAGTGTTTAAATATTCCTCCTTAAAACCAGGCTCATCTTCCAGGTGGTAAACCGACATCCGGGCATTCTTAACTGACTGTATTTGCCTTGTTGTTTATGGATATTCAAACATCTTCAGCATCAGTAGAGTTTCTTCCTGAAGTTGTTTTAACTGTACAGCAATTACGTTGGTTTTTTTTAATCTCTCAAAGCATGAAGAATATTGTCAGAACAAAGATTTTTATACACAACCCTAGCAAAATCTATCATGTTGGGAGATCCATTTTCCATTGTAATAACTCTTTTTCATTACAGATCTCCTTTATGGAGAAAAGCTCAAGCAGCAGAAAGACTAGATGCTGATCTGGAAAACAAACAACGCCAGCAGCTCAGTGTACTCTGTCTTCTTGTTGAGGAAAAAATAACCCAAACCGAACTCATTGCCCTCCAGTCAATTCTGACACATAGTGACCCTGTCTGAGGTTTCTGAGGCTGTGAATCTTTACAGGACCAGATAGGCTCATCTGTCTCCTTTGGGACAGGCAGTGCTTTTGAACGGCCAAACTTACGATTAGCAGCCCAATGCTGACACAAAAGCACCACCAAATGCCAAGGAACAGATATCTGTAACTCTTGAAAGAATCAGACCAATAAGTAAAAAAAGAAAAAAAACTTCACTTACTGCCATCAAGCTGATTCCAATGCATAGCAACCCTGTAGGACAGAGGGGAGCCATACCTGTGGGTCTCCGAGACCAAAATCCTTTAAGGGTATAGAACAGACAGCTTCATTTTCCCCTGTGGAGTGACTGCTTGTTTTGAATTATCATCCTTATGATTAGCAGCTCAGTGCTTAACCCACTGTATCATTAGTGCATCTTGTTTCTTGTATTAGCAAAACCCAATCTACTAAAAGTCTATATGTGGAGACCTTAAAAATGAAATGGAGTTGAATCCATTCTACAATTAATTTAAAAATGAATATGATTCTTTTCCCTCAATTACCTAAATATTTACGTGAAGGTGGGTTTTTGTTTTGATTCACTCTATCTCATGATCTTCCCAGCTGCCCAATTTACTGGCAACTGAGGGTGCATCTTAAAAGGAAACTTTCTTAGTAAACATACTTTTAAAGAAGAACAATTTATCAAAGTTTAAACATTTGTGGCTAGTGAGACATTTTATCTGTTTGCTTCCATGTTACCATGAAAGTTTCTCCCACATTAGAAGTTATATCTCAGGTATATTGTGGTGGTGGTGGTTTTGAATTCTGTACAAATTTTCTAAGCACATACCTCCTCTGTTTCTCCTATCACTTGAATAATGATAGAAAATGTCCACTACTGGCAGTTACAAGATGGGTTCAAATGTGAATAACACAGAACTTCCACAAGCCAAATCCTTGAATTTCATTTCACGTGGGCAGTATTTCCTCCCTTCTGTTTGCCCTGGGCCCTCGCCTATTTTTACAGTACCATGCACCACACATCCTGTTTATTAGTTTAAAGGAGTTTAACAAGGGGATTTATTTTATGTTTTTCTATGTCCACCAAAGTGCAATTTACTGCTCTTATAAAAAGTCATTTCCCCAATGTTTTCACACCGAGTTTCATATAACTCCTGTAATGTTATTTATGATGCTCAAAACTGGACTTTGAACTGGTTTATTCTGGTTCAACTCCCTGATGAGAATTTGGATTTCCATCCCAGATATACTGACTCAAAATCTATATTTTAACAGAATTCCCATGGAAATCTTCTAGATCTTATATATTCATGTAAAATGTACTTCTGATTCAGTTATGTCTGGCATGGAAATGCAAATTAGGAGCAGGGGGTGGAACCAGTTTGAAGCCCTGCTACAGACAGTCACCTTCCCTTCCAAGAACAGTGTGCAGTAGCAATCTAATGATCAGATTAGAGCTTGAAAAAATTCTTTTTGTGCCAATTTTTGAAAGTTCGATGTTTTTAATTTTACATTTTGCTGATCATGCATTTCAAAATAATCCACTCATATCCAATTCTATTTCACTGTATGACTTTATCTGTGCTGTGCTGACTCTTACTTTAGATTTATAACTCTTAGCTAAGTGAAAAGAACACATCTTGATTTAATGTAACTTTAACGTAGTCCCTAGTATGGTGGTTTGAACAAACCAAATACCATTACACTGATTCTCTATTTACAGAAAAGGTCATCTTATTTAACATTTATGTAAACTGCATGCCTGGTTCTCTAAGAGACCCACTAATACAAGCTAAAAATATGCCCTAATTTTTCCTGATGTTAGCAGTACAGAATCTCTTTCTAGAGGGCCTGACATGCTCAGTATAAAATAAAGATCACAGAGCTAGAAGTGCACTGGCATCTGGCTACTGCGTCTCCCTGGGCCCTAGGGGTTTTAGTTACTCTCTCTTGGAGCCAATTATACTCTGAATAGTGCTATGCTGAAATATATTGGAACACTGCTGAATTCATCCAAGTCTCTTCACCCATTCAAATATTTCACAATAAGTATTCCTGGCTGAAGACCGTGTCCCCAAGAAGCAAATAATCTCTCCTAATCACATTTAAAAAAAAGTCCCATGTTCAGACTCTGTAACTTCCCCACGTCATATTAGAAGCATAGCTTTATTTGGAAGTGAATGCTGTTTTCCTGGCTCCAAATGTCATGAACTTGGAATCACGGACACTAAATTAAGTTACATAATGAAGCATAGGTTTTGGATATTGCTAGAGCACTATGTGGGTCAGTGGGACTAAGCACAACTAGAGTAGTCAAAAGTACAGTTAATGGGGGAAATACTGGTAAGGACACAATCAACATAGCTGTGGATATAATTAAAGTGAATCATGTTGATTTTATTCTTATAATATAAACAAGCTTTTGGATAGTTAAAAAAAAGATAATAAACTCAGTTTGCCTCAGGTAAAAAGGATATGGAGGAAAGTAAGGGAACAGAAAATCATTACCAAGAGCTTCTATATCAGACCTTCATTTATGCCACTGGCCTCTGTCTCAGACCCTCATCCATTATTAAGTAGCTTTTATGAGAAGATTAGTCAAAAGGAAAACTCTATAGTAACCATGAGTGTAGACTTCTTTTTACATTTTTTTCTCAAAATGGGATATTGAAACATTAAAACAGCATGGCTTGGTATAGTAAGTGATCAAACAAGGTTAATACACCTAGGCTCAAATCCTCTTGTTAGGTACCATTGAACTGGTTCCAACCCACAGTGAGCCTGTGCATAACAGAACAAACACTGCCCAGCCAGTCCTGCACCATCCTGTGCTTTAACCCATTGTTGTAGCCGCTGTGTCAATGCATCTCATGGAGAGCCTGCCTCTTTTTGGCTGCACCTCGACTTTGCCAAGTATGATGTCCTCCTCCAAGGGCTGCTTTTTCCTGACAACATGTCCAAAGTATGTGAGATGAAGTCTCGCCATCCATGGCTCTAAGGAAGCCTCTGGGTGTACTTCGTCCCAGAAAGGTTTGTCCTTTTAGCAGTTAATGGTGCTTTCAATATTATCTGCCAGCACCACAGTTCAAGTGTATGGATTCTTCTTGTCTTCCTTATTCAATGTCAAACTTTCGCATGCATATGAGACAGTTGAAAATACCATGGCTTGGG
The DNA here is from genome assembly GCF_000313985.2 of Echinops telfairi. Classification (NCBI taxonomy): domain Eukaryota; kingdom Metazoa; phylum Chordata; class Mammalia; order Afrosoricida; family Tenrecidae; genus Echinops; species Echinops telfairi. The sequence continues at coordinate 12,185,252 of NW_022111373.1, forward strand.
TCAGGCTCACCTTAGTCCTCAGAGTCACATCCTGGCTTACTAAGATTCTAAAGAGATCTTGTGCAGCAGATTTAATCCATGAAACATGTCTTTTGTTCTCTTGACTGCTGCTTTCATGAAAATTAATTATGGATCCAAGAAAGACAAAATCCTTGAATAGTGCAACCTTTTCTTCATCTATCATGATGTTGCCTATAGGAACAGTTGGGAGGATTTTGGTCTTCTTCGCGTTGCGTTGTAATCCACACTGAAGGATGCATTCCTTGATCTTCATCAGTAGCACTTCAAGTTCTCCTCACTTGTAGCAAGCAAGGTTCTATCGTTCTCAAAACACAGGTGGTTAATAAGCCTTCCTCTAATCCTGATAACACATTCTTCATATAATCCAGCTTCTCTGATGCTTTGCTCAGCATAAACATTGAATAAGTATGGTGATAGGATACAACCTTGATGCACACCTTCCTTAATTTTAATCTATGTAGAATTCTGTTGTTCTGTTTGCACAACTGCCTCCTGATCCATATATAAGCTCCACATGAGAACAATTAGTGCTCTGGAATTTCCATTCTTCTAAAGGCTGTCCATAGTTTGTTATGATCTGCACAGTCAAATGCCTGGTTTATTCAATAAAATACAAGTAAACAACTTTCTGGTATTTTCTGCTTTCAGCCAAGATCCATCTGACATCAGCTATGATATCCTTTATTCCAAGTCCTCTTCTGAATTTGTCCTGAACTTCTGAAAGCTCCCTGTCAATGTACTACTCCAACCATTGTTGAAAGATCTTCAGGAAAATTTTGCTTGCATGTGATATCAATAATACTTTTCCATAATTTGAACATTCTGTTGGGTAATCTTTCTTTGGGATGGTTACATATATGGATCTTTTCCAGTTTGTTGGCCAAGTGCCTGTCTTCCAAATTTCCTGTCATAGACCAGTAAGTGCTTCCAGTGATTCATCAGCCAATTGAAACATTTCCACTGGTATTCCATCAATTCCTGGAGCCTTGTTTTTACCTAATGCTTTCAGCACACCTTGAATCTCTTCCTTCAGCATCATTGGCTCTTGCTCATTTGCCAACTCCTGAAATGGTTGAGTATCAATCAGTTCTTTTTGGTGCAGTGACTCTGTCTAATCTCCATGGTCTTTCATCATCCAATATTTTGCCCCTAGAATAATTTGCCTCAATATTGCAATTCTAGGCTTGGATTTTATAACACTTGTGATCTTAGACAAAATACCTAAAGTTTCTATATTGAGCTTTTTTCCAGTATAATTTAAATGAAATAATACTCCCCACCCCCAAATATTCTTGTAGAGATATCTATATATGACACATACATGATTGACATTGACCTAAGTATTCAGATTTAAGTTGTTATTTTTCTTTTTATTATTTATGACTTTATGAACAATGTGTCTACTATTCAGTTTAGTGACCAATCTTCCCAGATGGCTAACAATTAGTGAGACTTTTAGTGCTAAATTTGAGCAAATTCTGGGAAAACTACGATGTGTTGGTCACTTTAATTTAGCTAAAGTTAGAAACTGTTATGAAAGTTAAATTTTATATTTTCTTCTTTTTAAAGAAAACGTTTTCCCTTAGTTATTAACTTTATGGCTTGCATTTGCATTACTTAACTGAAATGGAATTGAAAATGTAACCAGTAATGAATATTACTGCTTAAGAATAAGAAGAAACCGAAATATTCACTGAGCATGCTAAAGACTTCACAAAGGCTAGCAAAAAAGATAGTGATTGATATAGTTTCATCTGTACTTGTTAGATTTTTTTTTTTTTGGTAATTGTATTTTTTGTTTCACTGGTAAAGGTTGCTAAGAAAATCCCTCTAAATGAAAGCAGAAGTGAGACGCTGATAAGACTGCTATTGCTCTATGTATCTCATGGAACGGTAAGGAAACCCATTTCCTTATTATCCTTTGCCTATGATAGACTGCAGTACTGAATCGTCTGAAAGACAAATGTTTAAGGGTGATCTTTGGGGAAGTCAGAGGAGTTTTGTGTTTTTGTTTCCATTTCATTATACTTCACACATTATTAAAGCACTTGCTAGGATTACTGTAGTTTCAAAAGCAATTATGTTAAAGATTTGTGCATAAAACACAAAATGTGTCCTGTTTCTGTGTTCATCACAATAAAAATTTTCCTGTTTTTAACCTCTCCAGTCAGCCATCTGCAGCTATAGAGGCCTGAAAACCTCAATTTAAGCCCTCTGCTCTCCTTCTTGAAGTCCCCTAAGATATAAACCACAATATTTACACCTTAGTGACTTCTGAGAATAACTCATTTACAAAGTTGGAAAAAGAGTGAGTTCTTATTTACAAATGGCCAGATGTTGTTTACAAAGTTGAATTTCCATATTTTATGTCAAATATGTTGATTGTTTCATTATATGTTTATATAGTTGATTACATGTTGATTATATTGATATGTTGATATAATTAAAAAAAACTTGGACAAAGAATCATCTTTCTTGATATCCATGTGACATTTTAATTTTTTAAATATTTAAGACATAGTACCAGGAAAAGTTCAATCTTAGACAAAGGGACTTAACTTTAGCAATCTTTAATATCCTTGCTCATAACATGGGGATGCTAATTCCTAATGTATAAACCTGTTATTAGGATAAGATGAGGATACATATTAAAAAACCTTTTTTAAGATGTTTAATGGCTGTGACAGAACTATGCATTTCCTCTGTCTCCATCTGAGTATTTCCACTTTGCCAATTCGGACAGATGGACGTTCCTTCCCATCACCTTAGCAAGTGTCCAGGGCTCTTCACAGCTTTTCTGGTTGTCCCAAGGAATACCTCCAAGAAAATGATCTTTTGGAGATGCCGAACTAGAGCAAAGACTAGGCCCTATATGATGTTCATTTGCAGAAGGAGATAAGATAGAGCAGTAAATTGGTGAGGTTCTTGATCAATGGATTTTAAAGAATAATCAAGAAGTCTGCAGAGGAAATCACAGAAAAAAAACATTCACAGGAAAACATTACAAGAACAAAATGACAAATTAAATAAAACAGTATATAAAACAGCAAATATAAATCTAGAAGATTAACACTGAGATTTCAGAAGTAGGTAATGCACTTAAAGAGCAATGTGAAGACAAAGCGAGTGCATAAGCAAATGTGGTGAAGAAAGGAGATGGTGCCCGACTATCAAAAGATGCAGTCTGGGCTCTTAAAGGCTTGAAGATAAACAAGCGGCCATCTAACTGAGAAACAACAGGGTCTGCATGGAAGAAGCACACCAGCCTGTGAGATCACAAGGTGTTGAAGGGATCAGGTATCAGGCATCAAAGACCAAAAAAAATCATAGCGTCGTGAACGAGGGGGAGTGCAGAGTGGGGACCCAGGGCCCATCTGTGGGTAATTGGGCATCCCCTTGCAGAACAGTTGCGGGGAGGAGATAAGCCAGTCAGGGTGCAGTGTAGCAATAATGAAACATACAATTTTCCTGTAGTTCTTTAATGCTTCCTTCCCCCCACTATCATGATCCCAAATCTACCTTACAAATCCGGCTGGACTGGAGGATATAAACTGGTAAAGATAGGAACTGGAAACACAGGGAATCCAGGACAGATGAACCCTCAGGACCAGTGGTGAGAGTGGCAATACTGGAGGGTGGAGGGAAGGTGAGGGAAAAAGGAGGAACAGATTACAAGGATCTACATATAACCTCCTCCCTGGGGGACAGACAGCAGAGAAGTGGGTGAAGGGAGACGTTGGATGGTGTAAGATATGTCAAAATAATAATAATTCACAAATTATCAAAGGTTCATGGGGGAGGGGGCACCGGGGAGGGAGGGGGAAAATGAGGAGCCGATACCAAGGGCTCAAGTAGAAAGCAAATGTTTTGAGAATGATGAGGGAAACAAATGTACAAATGTGCTTGACACAATGGATGTATGTGTGGATTGTGAAAAGAGTTGTACAAGCCCCCAATAAAATGATTTAATTTTTTTTTTTTTAAGTGATGGGGTAGAATTGAATCAATGGAAAACCAAATTAACGAAGTTAAAGGCAAATCTTTGGATCTAATCTATGGAATAATGAGGGAAGAGACAAAAACATAAAATATCATAAGCCTAAGAATTAGGTGGAATAACATACAAAGGAATAACTTATGGGTAATTCAAATTCTAGCACAGAAAGAAACAAAGAAACATAGAGAAAACCATGAAGAGTTGCTGGAAGGAATGTCCCTAACATAATGAAAGATGAGAACATTTTCATTAAAGGTGGTAAACAAACTCCAAACAGGACAGACCACAAAATAATATCACCAAGTCATATCATAATTAAAATTTATAAAATCAAATAAAAGAGAATCTGGAAATCAACTTAAGGGAAAAAAAGTTACTTACCAAGTAGGACCAACAAGAATACACTCTAGTCATTTGGCAGGAACCATGTAGAAAAGGAAGCAACGAGCTGGCATATATAAAATACTGAGAGAAAAACTGCCGATCTTGAATTACATGATCAGAAAAATTGTCCCTCAAATATGATGGTGAAATTATAACATGCATAGGTAGACAAAATGAAAGGAATTTATACAAACTAGATCAATTATGTAAGAATTACAATTAGAGTGTTCATTCTTCAGATAAAGAATCAAAAGCAGCCGATGAAAACGGAGACTAATATACATGACAATTCTACCCAGAAGTCAGCCGGACAAATAAGCATATAAAGGAAAATGAACCCTACAAGACTGAAACTAGGGAAACAGTGAAGTTAATTTGTAAATTAAAATTTTTAGGAAGTTAAAAGAAGCAGTAAGTACTGTAGTCAATTCCAAATGGAGAGAAAGTCTAGTTTATTTCAAAGTAGAGCAGAGTATTTTAAAATCGGGAAGAAACTAATAAATTACAGGGTAATCTAAAAAAAATTATAAAAGTATAGTCAACTAAAGCAACAGCAAGAAAGCAAATGATAAGAAACCTCACAAACCAAAAATATAAATGTATTAAATGCAAAAGGCATTAGACAAAGGAGCATAGTAAATAATAAAGAAAACCTATCAATATGTTGCCTGCAAAAGACGCAAAGACAAAAACTAGCTAAATATCAGAATGAGAACGCATGGATCAAGCAAACAGCAACCAAAAGAGTAGGAGTCATAGTATCAATTTCTGATAAAATAGACATGAATACAAAAATAATGAGACAAAGAAGATTATAATATAATGATCTAAGAGTCAATCCAACAAGTATATATACCATAATAAATATCTATACACCCGTGAAACTCGCTCTCTGCCATTAATTTGATTCTGATTCATAGAAATCCTATGAAGCAGGGTAGACTGCCCCTGTGGATTTCAGACACTGTAGCTTTTTAAGGGAGTAAAAAACCTCATCTGTCTCTCACAGAGTGGCTGGTAATTTTGAACTGCATACCTTCTTGCTAGCACCCCATAACTACCATACCTCCAAGGAAAGAGCTACAAAATGCATAATTCAGAAACTTTAAAAGAACTGGCAAGAGGGGGAAAACAAAACAAAACTCTCCAATAATAGTACTCACTGCCTTAATATTTCCTTCGACTCACAGTGACTCTACGTGGGAGTTTTAAGACTTTAGATCTTAGCGGAGCAGACAGCCTCAACCTTCTCCCAAGGAGAGATGGTGGTTTTCAATTTCCAACCTTACAGTTAGCAATGCAATGTTTACCCAATGGTGCCAGTAAGACATTTCAATATATCATTTTCAACCAAAGACAGTAAATTAGAGAGAAACTCACCACAAATGCAGAATACAATGAACCAACTTGATATTATAATCATATAAATAACACTACACTCATCAACACAATATGCATTCTTTACCAATGCATATGTGAGAAACATTCCCCACAGTAGGCCATATATTAGGTCACAAACTCAGTGTCAATAATTAAGACCACCAAAATACTACAGAACATCTTCTCAGGTAACAATGGTATAAAATCAAATGAAAAAATAGTTCAAGAGGAAAAAAAAATCTACTGGTCAGTAAAATAAATAAAAAATTAAACTAAAAATGTATTGAATTAAATGAGAATGAAAACACAACATACTAAAACCTTTGGGATATAACAAAAACTGGCAATAAACATACACGTTGAAGAATAAGAAAGAATTAAAAATCAATACTTAAAACCCAAATTTCCTATAATTAAAAAAAGAATAGCAAAAGGTCACTAGAAGAAAAGAAATAATAATTATTAGAATGTAAATAAATGAAAGAGAAAATTGAAACAAAGGCAAAAGAATCAACAGACTGAAATTTATTTCTTTAAAATAAACTAATTAAATGAATTTAATGACTAATGAAATAATGAATAATGAATAATGATCAATGAAATCATTAAAACCTTGGAAAATCTCACAAAGAAAAGAGGTGAATAATATGGATTCGAAATAAAATAAATAATATCATAACAGAACCAACTGAAATAAGAAGGATCCTAACAAAATACAATGAAGAATTGTACCTCAACAAATTTGAAAACATAGAACAAATAGATTTCTATAAACACACTATCTACCTAAGCTAACACAGACTGAAACAGAACATTTGAACAGATCCATAACAAAGGAAGTAAATGATCAGGTCATTGAAAAATTCTCAACCAAAACTTTCCAGGTTCAGATAGTGTGTTAGGCTGGGTTGCCTGGAGAAACGAATCCAGTGGCACTCATATATGTATAAGAGAGAGCTTTATATCAAGAAGTAATTGTATATTGAGAAAGCATCTGAGCCCATTTCAAATGAAGTCCATTAGTCCCTAACTCCCTCTTCCAGTGCCTTCTTCTTTCACAGCACCACCCTGCTGAGAATATACAGTCCCCTCAGGTAAAAACAGATAGGCATTTACATAGCACACGAACCCAAACAAGCACATCCTATCCCTACCCAGCTCAGTGTGTACAAACACATCCAAATTCTTGTTGCCATAACAACATAAATTTGCATCCACACCCTAGCCTTTTGTCTCTTTTGTCCCTCACCTCCCTGCACTTCCATCCATTATCATTTTCTGGTCTTTTACATTATAAATATGTTTCAATGGAATTTATTAAATCTGATTACTCTTAAAATACATTTTCCAACTATTTTTTACAAATTTCTTGGCTCTCCATATATCTGCTTTTCATTAGTATCATTCCTTTTGTTCTGTGCTTGCTCTTCTTTCCTCTCACCTTCGCCAGTTAGCTATTTCCCTACCTTTTTCTCCATTTCACCACCATATATTAGACCTCTACCACATAACTAAACAGTGCCAAATCCCTCTCCACAACCAGAACTCACATGCCACTCTGAGTTGCGCCACAAAGCTAAAGAAACAGCAATCAACCACGGTAAACCCCCCAAAATAAAGACAACACAAAAAAACGAAAATCATCCAGTTCCAATGGAACGCTCTGAAAAACAGGCCAGGAAACTATCAGATATAGAATTTAGAATAATGATGCTCAGGTCCTCTCAAGAGATGTGGGGAGCACTCAAGTGAACAATGGAAGAAATTGAAAATATCTAAAATCCTTACACCAAAATGAATCACAGAATACAAACAATGCGATAACAGAATTAGGCAACATAGTGAAAGACTTGAGGAATACAATGGAAGAAGAGGAAAATAAATCAGTGAGTTTGAATACAACCACTCTGACAACCACAACTGATGAGAGAAACAACAACGGCAACAACAAAGAGCAGAGGAATTAGAATAAAGCATCAGAATTATATGAGACCATATCAAGAGAAACAACCTATGTCTCATCAGGTACCAGAAGAAGAAACAAACAAACAAACAAAAATCTACAAGGAAAATAGTATACTAAGTCATAGGAAAAAATTTCCCCAACATTACAAAGGAGGAGAAACTAACTATTCAAAACGCTGAGAGAGGGCATTGGCTCTGAGCTCCTGCTTCTGCTTTATCAGAGCTGCTGTGGATTTTATTTTTATCCATTCAGCAAATATTCTAGAATCCACTCTATACCAGGACTGTTTGGGGATCTTCATATATGGCAATGAACAAAAATACAAATTCACTTTGTCGGCTTTCTCGCATTCTTCCATATCTGAATGTTGAGTTTGGCTCCATTCCTCATTCACAAGCAAAAAATACAGCATCTTGGGTAAGGTATTCATGTGCATCAGAAAGAACATTCTGAGTAAAGGAAATAGGCAATAAAAGCCAAAGATACAAAAACATATTTGTTATATTAAAGAAACTTCTAGGAGTTCCATGTGGCTGATGAAGGAACATGGGAGACTCTAGCAGAGAGGCAGTAGAAAGTTGGACCATATAACTGCAAGGGACATCACAATGTTTAAGTTAAGGTCACAACCTTAAGTGTTTTTTCTTCTGCCATGTTCTCCAGCTCAGGTCCATAAGTTTTCAAGTGCATAAGAAGATAAAAAAGAGAAAAATGTTCCGGTTATATCCACGGATTTGACTCTATAAGAATGATAGAAGTGAAAGACTATGGATTAGAAGTACTGGTGGGTTTAAAGACATTTTGAAAGTTTTGTTAGTGCTAGGTATCTGGAAATACAGGAGATGATTGTTGATGAGAACAATACTTAAAACTGAATTTTAGGGGAGGCGCCATTACTAGTCCACTACCTGTCTTCCAGTTGTTACTGGATGGTTTGCATTTTGTATGATGCTGAAAGCTGAACCTCAAGTATTACAAAAACCACCAGGCGTGCATGGGGGTTAGGTTTCAGAGTTGTTTCTAGATGAAGACAGCCTTGGAAGAAGGGCCTGGCATCTAAAGATTAGTCAGTGAAACCTCTCTGGACCACAGTAGAATTCTGTCTTACAGAAAGATGCTGAACTCCCGAAACTTGAAGATACTCAAAATACACAGTGACCGTAGCATACCAACTCAAGCATACCAACAGTTCATGAAGGTGGTACCGGACCTGGCAGCATTTCGGTCTGTTACAGGGGCTTGCCATAAATCACAGCCCATTTGACAGCAACTACCAATAATCCCTAATAACAGCAACTTTTAGAGTATGAATGTGGGCAAAACCTAGATATGAAAGTGGAATTAGTGGTTTGATTTGGGGATATCCCCATGAGTGTACAACATGCAGGATCACAACTTGGGTAAATCAAAGAAAAGTTTAAAGTTAAAAAAATAATGAAAGTGTAAACTGAAGAGTTGATAGTGAACTGAGGCCAATGTACCTCCCAAGAAGCTGAGAAGAAAATATCAAAGGGCAGCTCAAGCAAACAAAGCCAAATATTATAATGAAATTTGAAAGGACCTAAAATTAGAAAAGCCAAAGGGAAGAACACCCTCTGCAAATCTGAAACTGAAAGAAATCAAGAAAAAATTCAAGGCTCAAACATTCTATTGGAAAAATATTGAATGATGCAGGAATCATCAAGGGAAGATGGAAAGAATGCACCGAGTCACTGTCCCAGAAAGAACTGGCTGACAGTCCACCTCTTCAGGAGGTAGCATACAAGCAAGAATCAATGGTGCTGACAGAAGTCCAAGCTTCTCTGACTGCATTAGCAAAAACCAGGCTCCAAGAATTGATGGAATTCCCATTGAAATGCTTCAGAAAGTTGAAGAAGCACTGGAAGCACTCACTCATGCCAGGAAATGCCAGGAAATTGGGAAGACAACTGCTACCTGGCCAACTGACTGAAAGAGATCTAATTTGTGCCCATTCCAAAGAAAGGTGACCCAATAAAATGTTCAAACTATAGAACAATATTGATAGTGCACACAAGCAAATTTTTACTTAAGATTATCCAACAATGGTTACAGCAACACATTGACAGGGAACTTCCAGAAGTTCAGACCAGATTCAGAAGAGGACAAGGAACAAGGGATGGCATTGCTGATATCAGATGTATCTTGACTCAAAGAAGAGAATACCAGAAAGATGTTTACTTCTGTTTCATTGGCCATGCAAAGGCGGTTTGACTGTGCGGACCACAATAAACTGTGGATGACCTTGAGAAGAATGGAAATCCCAGAACACTCCGTTGTGCTCCTGTGGAACTTGTTCATGGATCAAGAGGCAGTTGTGTGAACAGAAAAGGGGAATATGGCATGGTTTAAAATCAGGAAAGGTGTGTTCGGGTTAGATCCTCTCACGATACTTGTTCAATCTATATGCTGAGCAAAACATCAGGGATGCTGGATCATATAAAAAAGAATGTGGCATCAGGACTGGAGAACTTTTATTAACAACGTGCGGTATGTAGAGGACACAACCTTGCTTGCTGGGAGGGAGGAGGACTTGAAGCACTTGCTGGTGAAGATCAAGGGCTGTGGCCTTCAGTGTGGATGACAACTCAATGTAAGGAAGACCACCATCCTCACAACCGGACCAGTAGTAACATCACGATAAATGGAGAAAATTTGTCAAGGATTTTGTCTTACTTGTAGCCACAATCAATGCCCATGGAAGTAGCTGACAAAAGCTACAAAAGGTGAATTGCATTAGGTAAGTCTGCTGCACTAGCCCTCTTTAGAGTATTGAAAAGCAAGCATGTTTATTTGAGGATTAAGGTGCACTGGACCTAAGCCATGATATTCTCATCATATGCTTATGAACTTGGACATTTAATAAAGACATTTGATAATAGAAAGACACATCTGAATTGTAGTTCTGGAAAAGACTATTGAAAATACCATGGACTGCTAAAAGGATAAACAAATCTGTCTTGGAAGAAGTAAGGCCAGAGTTCTCCTTAGAGGCAAGGATGGCAAGACTTCATCCTACATACCTTGGACTTATTTTCAGGCAAGACCAGTCCCTGGAGAAGGACATCACATTGGGTAGCATGGAGGGCAGCGAAAAGAGGAAGGCCCTTGAGATGGTTTGGCAAGGTGCTGCATCAGTGGGTTCGGGCATAGGAACAATTGTCAGGATGTTGCGGGACCATGCAGTGTTTTCGTTGTGTTGTGAATAGGGGCACTATGGTTTTGCGCCTACTTGATGCCACCTAATGACAACAGCAGCCTCTTTCTGTGGCCTAGGGTCAGACCCATGATCAGGTCCTTTTAATAGGAAGCCTTTTTCCTCATTAATACCTGGTCACCAAGCAAAGGGGCAAATAGCTTGTCATGGTCAATGGTTCCAAGTGAAGGAGGCATGCTCAGAAAACGAACTTGAAAATTAACTGCTCAAGGCGAATTCCTGCAATTCCAATGGCCTTCCCTATGATCTTGGGTCCACAAGGCTGTCTTTCTTAGAAAGTGTTGCAAAGGAGTGCTATTGGTCTGTGCTGTGTTGTGGACAGGTTTATAAAGCTTTCAGCTGGGAATGTTTTTTCTTATACCCTTTTACCTCCTAAATGTTTGAGAGACCAGGGTTGATTCAGTAGACAATATAACAATAACTGTAAAACTGAAAAATAAAACTAAACCAACTGAGAATGCAAAAAAGAATGATGATGTAAAACAGTGTTTATTATGTAATCATGTATACATGGGATCATGGGACGAATCCCACTAATCAGTACCAGTTTCACAAAGTTGGCGTCCTGACTTGGAGAGACTATGCGCTTGACGTGGGTCACCCTTCTCTGTGGGCTCAGTAGCTTCGAGGCCTCCACTTCCCCCAAAGTGCAGCCACAGTACACAGTGATGGCAGACCACTCGCTGAGCGCGCGCCACATGGAGACCACCATGAAACTGCTGAAGACAAGCGTGCAGTCCCGCCTGGGCCTCCATAAGCAGTATGCATCCCTTGAACACTGCATTGTGCCCGTTACCAGTGGTTGCCAGTACCTGTCTGGTGAAGAGGGTGAAAATGGCCCAAGAGGATTACATGGAGCTGCATTTCCCCAAAGATGTTGTGGAAGCGGGCCTGGTGGAGCACACGTTTCTACTCCATGGCCCTCATCGAATGGGGCACAGCCAAGCTCCAGGCAGTCATAGTGCTGAGCCGTGGCTGCTCCTCCATCCCCCGCATTTTCCAGCTCTCTCTTTTTATTTTTTGATCAGGTGACACTTTCATAGGCTAGACACATAAAACCTACCCCGCCCCCCGGGCCCCTCCCTAACCCCTCACCCTCACCCCACCAGCTCCGCACAGAGGTACCACCCAGCAGGGGTCAGCGATGGCTGAAAAATCCTTGAGGGTGTTTATGTTTAAAAGGCTTCATCCTACTGGGATCCCTGAAAAGCCCCAGACACATCTCCTGGGGAAACGCCTTGGGCCCTGCCATGCTGCCCGTCTCCAGGTGGACATCTAGGAGCTCGCCCAGGCGCTGCCACTTCCTTTGTACATAGCAAAATCCAGAGAAAGTGTCAGGTAGATAAAAATCATTAAGCAACGTGGTGTACATTAGCTTTCCAAAATGTAACATTTGGAATTTTAAAAATCAAAGTGAACATTGGGATAGCAGTAACTTACAAGGTAATTATGGTTGGCAAAGTAGGCATTGCTCTTTTTCCTCCTTAGATATTGGTAATATGTAGTCTATTGTCAATAATTACACAGGATATATGGCAAAAAGATTTGGGTGATTAATTAAATACAAAAGTTTGGCAGCACATATGTGGAAGTGTTTATAAAGCAGTTTGGAAATAAGACTGCAACAAATTCAGGTTAATATTCTTCCCAGAACTGGCTGGTTCCCATCCAGATGGGCTTATGGACAGATGCTGTGTTTTGGAAATGCTGAAAGCACATAGCAGCTATTCTTGGTGGTATCAATTCAAACTTGATCTGTACGTAAAGCAATAAGCCTAATCTGTTTTGGTTTTCTTTTTCAACAGTAAGTCTTTGGGTACATAATTCTAGAACCCAGAAAATGATCAAGAAAACATTGATACAGACTTTACTTCAAGCTCTGTACGCAATATTTGGAACAGGGGGTCAACCGTGCCCACACGCAAGCCATTAGGAAACCTGCCAGTACCAGATTACTGACTGAAACAATATGAGATGGGGTTTAAAATGTTGTGTTTCTAAGGCCGAATCTGGACCCCTTACTGGTTCTTTACCAATAATATTTGCCAAAGAATCAACTCTACTTCATGTTTTGTCTCCAAATGTTACCTCATATAATATGGGGGATTGCTATTATTTTAATTATACAAGTCACCCTGAGTTTGCCAGGAGACCTTTGTCGCCCTCTTTATAGAACTAGCTGATGAGAGTCACATTTTAATGAGAGTGATAAAAGGAACAAGAGAGAGAGAAACAGTGCTGTGTTTTGAGGTCATTGGGGAAAGAGAATCCAGGGACCCTGAGGAGTTGCTGCATCTACCTGTGGTCGGGAGACCACTTCTGCGGGGTTCTGAACCTCGTTAACTGCCTTTGCTTTGCCCTGTGACCGGAGCTGGCCAGAGAAAGCTCCATCAACTCTGAGGAATGTCCAGTGTTGCCGCCCTCCGTCAGCAATCAGGAGTGCCGGCCACTGGACAGGCCTGCCGGTTTTGGCACTGGTGGCGAGTCTGGTCATGGGATTAAACATAGCTCATAATGTTCTTGGAAAACAGAGAAGTTTCTCCTGGCTCCCCAAACTGGTTGCCGGTGGAGGTAGAGGGTATTTCTGGGGAAGCCATTTGTCTTACTGCCCTTCCAGAATGAGAGGCTCCTCCCTCTCCATGCTCACTGCTCTCCAAGTCAGCTGTGCATAAGCAGAGGGCTCTATCTCCCTGTCTTTCTGTGGTGATGGGTCATCACCTCCCTGGAAGGCAAGCTGGTTCCTTTGTGTCAGGCCCGAGCATGGGGACTTGTTGGATTGAAAGATGAAGGAGGCACCAAGCCCATGGGACCTCAGAATCTCAAACCCAAACTCCTTGCCTTCACGTGGATTCCGACTCAGAACTTTAAAACAGTCCCCCAATTATTGACTTCTTAGTTCGTGCCAAGCCTGGTGCTAAGGGGCCTTGTGTCAATTGTTTAATTGAAGTTTTACAATAACCCAAAGAGGCAGGTAGGATTAGCCTCATTTCAAAACTCCATAGGCTACCTGTTGAAGTTTTCAAGCGTTTTGGAAAACAGCCCGACTGAAATCGGGCTAATGAGATTGCTCCTCAGCTAACCAAAATTCTATTCGCTGGAATCCCGTACAGACATTTTAGGATTTCCAGGAGCACCGTTCCTGTGTGCGCCAGCTGGCCACGGAGGCAGCCAACATTCCTTGGGCTGCACACCCTTGAGGGGAAGCTGGATGGAGCCCAGCCTCAGCACAGCTGGCTGATGAGCGAGCCTCGATTTTCCCTCTGGAGCTTCGCTGTCTGCAGGTTTATGATGCTCAGGCTTTTGTTAAATCCGGCTGGACTGTAACTGAGAATAAGGCTTCGCCTCTCTAGCAGGCTTGTTATCTGACTGTATTAAAATATTTTACAAAGTGTTTAAACCAACCATCCTCATCCTCTAGTATAGGAATTTCATCCATTTGGGGAAAAGCTGAACAGGTTGAGGGCCTTAATAATCAGCTATCTGGGGGTGGCGGCAGCTGAACCATTAATATCTAGCTATTATGCAAGATGTAAGTGAAATGTTGACAGAAATATTTGTTTTGTTTACCACATTAAAATGTGTCACACTGATGTGGTGTGATCCAAGCCATGTTCACTTTTCATGCTGATGCAGCGAAGGTAGCAATAGCTGCAGCCCCACCATTTGCTCTGCAGGAAAGTGAATATTCTAATCACGTTTCACATGTACATGGGTCAGAGACATCCACATGAAAATTTGGCGAATTATGTTGACCTCCTGAGTATTAGGAAATAGATTCTGAAGCTAACCTACCTGGTTTTGAATCCCAACTCTGTTTATTTACTGCCGTGGTGTCTTGGGCAATACACTATGCATCTCGATGCCTCAGTTTCCCCACCCATAAAATGAGGGCGTTAAAACAGTTCCTACTTCATAGATTTATCAGTGAATATCAGATAAGTTAATGTATCTACATTTTTTATAATGAGGCTTTCTACACCCATAAAGAGTTAGTCTTGGAACCCCACTGAGGCCGTTCTACCCTGTCCTTTAGGGTCACTGTGAGTCAGCATTGAATTGATGGCGTGAGGGGGGTTGTTTGTTTGTTTTTGTTTTAAAATGTTATGGACAGCTCTATGTGTCGCTACTCTGAATAGTAATGTGATAAATCTGTATGGGAAGTAAACGATACTATAGCCTCAGTAATGTTTGTTATTTTCTACATACCCAAAAAAGCATTTATTCCCATGTGGATATTCTATTTTACAACGGAATCAGGGAGAAAAATCACTCATCTGGAGAACTAAAGTACCGCTGGGTTATCCCGAAGTGTAGATGACTTTCTCAAGGTCAAGGAGGAAACTTGACTTCTGAAGAGAACATTGTTGTGAGTCATCATATTACTGTCCAGTTTAAGTGAATGAATTACATTTCACTTATATCTCTTCCTCAGTAAATCCAGTTTTCTTTGCTTCCTCATACATATTATCTATACTAAAATAATTGGCCCAATCTTCCATTATTCTCCTCTTTATGCTTTAATTATCTATTGGTAACCAAAATTTTATCTGGCACTCGCGACAAGCCTCACCACTTTACTTTACCATTAACATCGCATTTTTTTCTTGCTTAAGCACAGCTTCACATTCAGTAACCTACCCTCCTTTTCAAACTTTGATGGCCACATATGGCTTCAAGACCCTACCTACTTGCTTCCTCTTTCTCCATATTTTCTGGTCAATTTCCCCTAGATTTCAGTCTCTACCAGGAGATTTCTCCTCTAGGAATTTTGACACAAATTCTACAACTTTAACGTTTATCAATCATCAGTTCGCATATATCCCATCCCATTGCCCTCTGATAAATATGTGAGGGGTTTCCTTGTTCATTTTGAATAGATACATACAAGCAGAGTAAAATCTTCAGAATTAAATGTGACTGACAGATAAATAGTACCCAGAAGGTTGAAGCTCCCTCCCTGCCCCCCAAACAAGCAATGGCTTCTATATATTTCTGCCAACATATATAGCATTTTCTACACTGTTCTAGAGCCCTCAATGGGTCAGTAGAGCAGATTGCCAGAGAGCCAGATGTTGCTGTTGGAAACATACCAGCAACACCAGTGCACACAGTCATGGGTTTGCAGAAGAGAGACTAGACAGCAGCAGACTTTGACCCCTGTATAACAGTCATTCAAATCACAATGCTGAAAGAGATGGTCATGTTGGACTTTTCATTTCTCCTTGGAGAACTTGCATTAGCCATAAAGATTAGAAATAGAAAGATGTTAAATTCTTGAACAAGTGAGACTAAACAGGTTAATTTCAGGTTAATGTATTGAACATGTTTTTTTATCCCACCTAGAATGAAATACGTCATGTTCCTTATTTGAATTCAATAATGATGCAAAGCCTATGTAGCTCCAGTCTCCACTGGGAACATTTTCCTTGGCATAATTCTGCACATTTTGGATTACACATGGCTCCCTCTAAACTGACAAAGGATTTAGGTAGTGTTCTTTTTGTGTGTAAGAACTTACACAACGTATTGACAATGAAGCTAATCACACCTTGAAAGCTACTCTTTAGTAGTTTCACAACAAGCTATATAATATGTAACTGGAAGGGATCTTTTTGTGCAAGTAAAGGTTTGGTGAGATAGTTTATTGGGCCAGCCTGGCTGATAAACACAAGTGGGATTAATTGAAGGGTGGAGAGATAAATGGCTCTTTGACCCTCGCCTTTCTTGTCTCTTGCTCTTTGATCATCGGACCAGTGTGCAGCTGCCTTGCTTGTTCTGTGCCTCAGTTTACAGGCTACACTACCTGTGAGATGCCTAGCTTGTGGGCTGTGTCGCTGTAAGTTGAGGTTAAGACCACACGATTGGAATGTACATCTCTGGAGCTGGGGACTGATGGTTGGTGACGTGGCTGACAGTTGGTGACTTGCCTTGCTGTTTGCTGCCTGTGCTGAGATAGCCTAGCTCTCTCTACAGAGGACTACCTAGCAGTCCTCAAGACTTGAAGGACTGCTAGTGTCTCACAACTCTCTCACAGGAGTGAGTTGCACTGAGCCATTTGTACTACTTTATAATTTAACAGTTCATTTCTTGTGTTATATATCTATCTTTATAAATAAATAAATAAATAAATATATATATAATTAGCAATCTGGTTTTATCTCTCTAGAGAACCCTGTCTAATACATTTGGTTATGCACTTCAATGGTGTACTATCTGTGGAATCCATTTATTTGCATTTTCAAATACAAACCAACATGGAAGAAAGATGAGGTGTCTAGCTCATGGCACAAGGGGATTTGTCACAGAGAAGCACTGCGCAGTGAAAGTGGTGCTAAGATGCACAAAAGCAGTGCATTTCCCTTTGGAGCATCAAAGGTCACTTTTGGCCTTTCTCATTTGCCCCAAAGCCAGGTCTCTCCGATATGTTATTTGATGGACAGTCTCAATCCACAGCTGGAAATGTCACTGAAAAGGAACTCACTCAACCAACCCCCTTCTCCACCGCCTTCATGACGACGATTGCTCCCGTCGACGGTATTGGCATGTCTCCATCGTCATCACAACTAGGCCATGGCCATCTTTCTAAACATCACCACGTTCTTTTTTTCCCACAGCTATGGAATTTATTAAGGAATTAACACTTTACAATTCAAGATCAGAGAGTACTCAGGATACAGTTCTTCAGTCAAAACACCTTTTTTCTGAACAGTGCCTGCAGGCACGCTTTTTTCTAATGTCGCCCCTGGGTCTCATGTGTGTTGCCTTGACATCTGCTCAGCTCAGCAATGTATTACAAAGTTCTTTGATCTCTGCTGCTAAGTACCCAGAGGCACCCCTCTCTCTAGGGAGCCTCCGCCCAAAGGTACTCAACTTTAATTCTATGAATTGGCAAACGTATCTCCATCCTGAGGCACCCAGTCTGCCAGCAAGTCTTCTGCTCGAATATACGCAGGTTTCTCATTCTGTGAACCTGTACGTGCACTGTGTCATCTCCTGCTGGCCTCCTGGTGTTGAGGCCACCATTTCTCTGCTGTAATATCTCACCATCTCTTATGCCTGTAATATCTCACCATCTCTTATGCCTGCTGTTATAACATCCTCATCGCCTGTCCCCTGAATCTAGGAGGCTCTCAGGATAGGGATCTCAGGGCCCAGGATGTACTCTACTCCCAGCTCACTTTCAGGATACAGTGTGTGCTTCTCCCTGTCCACCTCAGGATGACTTTTTATAATATGTATTATTAATTGGGAGTTAATACCTATATCATATCATTCCATAGACCATTCACATCAAGCAAAATGGTACACTTCTGGCCACAATCAGTTTCCAAACATTCTTTTTCTTCCTGGATTCCTTGACATCGTCTCCTTTTTAACCCCCTACTGCCACTGTATGCCTCCCACTCCCCTGACACACACACCACACACACACACACACACACTTGCAACCCTTATTCTATGTGCCATATAGCCTGTAGTATAGGCTCATCAATCCTGAGTTTCATATACCAAAATACAGAAAAATAACACAACTTCAAGAGGGTGACCCCAATGACATAACACCTCTGAGATATTCTCAAATATTAACAAACAAAAACAAAATACAACAGAATGTCTGTCACAGGTTTGCTGGAATAATACATATCTTAGTACACGATACAGGGCACTGATGTAGTGAGACCATGGTTGTCCGCCTAGCAACAGTTCAACAATCTTGGTACAGCTGTCTTCCACTCCTTCAGATACCATGCATTTTCTGACTTAAGGACTTCAGGGACTCGGGTTACAAGTGCATCTGGGGTGGAGTTCAGTTCACCCGGTGGAGTTTCCACATGGGATGTCACTGATATAGCTTCTAGAGCATACTGTGCACCTTGCCGATCTGGGATTCAGGGTCCCAGTATCCACGCCACCCAGTCTGACTCCCCAGGATGCACCCAGAAGCCCGGGTTAATGTGGTGCATCTGGTGCATACCACTTAAGACACTCTCCCCTTTATGTCTCCAAAAGCATTTTCAGTCATTCTTCCCACCAACTAGAGCTCATTCCTCCCTCTTTTCCTACCAACAGACATGCATTTGAGTATCGTCACTATTGTTACCACTACCATCACCATCACCTCCCCAGCCACCTTTCATACAACTAAAACCACTATCACCAACCAGCACCACCCTCACCTTATCACCACTATCACCTTTCACCACCTTCATCAGCAGTACCAACAATGTTTGCACCGTCATTCTCCTTACTGACCCCTCCCTTGCCATCCCCACCACCACTGGCCCACCACTGTCACTACCACAAATGTAACTGCCCTCTCCATTTCTTTCACCACCACTCATGTCAATCATATGCGCCAAACTGTTTTTCTAGACATCCTCTGTAACCTTATTTTGTACATATGAAGACCCAGATCCATTTACATTTCAAAAAAATCATTCTTGTGTATAAGAATCTCTGTTGCTTTGTATAAATTATAACTCCTTGAATGCTTTCCTTCACATATTTTAACGTCAGTGATCCTTTTAGAGCATAACAACTTTCTTACACACAATGGGTGTTCTAAAGGAAAATGATAAAGATTAACTGAGCAAAAGGGGAGGGTGGAGTCACCCTATTTTTTCTTTCCCATTGTTTTTTCTCTATTGAATGCCTAGATGTAATGGCATGAGAAGACATTATACAGTGGAAGAGAATTGGGATATGATAATACAAATTTTAGAAATTTAGTCACCAAATAACCAAACATGATTGGATTTATTTGCAGAACTTGTGGCTCTCTCTTTCTACTATTAAGTTTTGTGGATCTATAGCTAAAATTGAATAATATTATGACAAATGCCTTTCATTCTTAAAAAGAAAACACTGCTAAGAGATGGGACAGTAAGAAATTCCAATAAATTCTTAATCATGATTTAGCCATTTGTTCTCAGGAAGACTTCTTTCAGTTAAGGACCAGAGAAGTGATTATAGCTCATCTTTTCTTATATAGCATGTGCCAAAAGGCTCTAGGACAAATTAAGATATTAGGTAATATTCCAGACGTTTTCCCAAAGAATATTTTCCTTCTGTCCCTCCCTCCCTCCTTCCTTTGTTTTCATAAAAGTTCTCTTTTTAAAATACAATTTGTATGGAAAAATAGATGACTTCAGATTTTTTGCTACCTTATAGAATTTTCTATAATTTGTGGACAGAACCTGTTTAAATATATCCCTTGATATATGAATCCCTATTCTAGTGGCAGAGAAGAAACATTCCTGAAAGTACTTTATCTTGGACATGGCCTTCCAGCTGCCCTTGCAAAGTCTGTGAAATCCAAGGGGATTATGCAGGCAAGATGGAGAGAGGCTGTCAGCATCTCTCAAATGCAATAATAGCAATAATTCTAAAAGTGCCTTTGTCTTATTGCGCAACTCTCATCATCAGAGGAGCTCTCGTTTGCCTTGAAGCAGCAGCATCTTCCCAGGCATGAATCACTCTGTAGAGCAGGAGAATGGGGCAGAGGGGGGGGGAGGGGACAGTTTCTATGCTGCAGCCCAATGACCTTAATCACTGAGGACATATAGTTTGATGGTCGCTTGGTTTTGGGGATTAAAGAGGAGGGTATTTTGTTCCTCTGCCAACTCTTTCCTAATAAACTCCTCCAACTGGGGCTCACATTCTCATTATATGTTCAAACTGTTACGATTAATTTCTTAGCCCATGCAATCAGGAAAGAAGTCTCGCAATGTGATTTTTGGTTAATGTTGTGCCAGAAACATTGGGGTCTAATGAATGGAGACCTGGTCTGAAAGCCAAGTTGACCTGAGTTTCTTGCCAAATCGATGTGTGTCTGACTCAGTCACTATTCTTGTTGACATGGCCTCGGTAGTAAGTTCTTTAGCATCGTGGGTAAGCAATTAGATCACTCCGACCCGGAATTCCTTGTCTCCAACATGAAGGAATTTCCTAGGTTGTTGTGAAGCTGTAAACCTCTCATTGACAGAAAGAAGCCTATGAGTTGAACAGGATTTTTTCCATGCCATAGTATAGTGAAGGCATAATTATTAGCCTTTTCTCTTTACATATCTTTGATTTATTCAATAAGTACTTAATAATTTATATAATGTGCTTCTCATTGTGCTAATGGATAATAATACAATGGTGATCACACTTCGCTTGTAGAATGTAAAATCTAGACTGGGAGATGAAAATCAACATCGGATTCACACAAATAAATGTAGTCAAAACTTTTGTTTCCAAAACCATTTTATTGGGAGCTAATACAGATATCATATTGTTCCATAGTTCAATCACATCAAGTAGCATTGTACAATTGCTATGACAATCTGTTTTGAAGCAGTGTTTTCTTTCGTGAAATCTTGACATCAGTTCCCTTTACCCAATGCCCACCCCCACCCCCCACTGTACCCTTAGAACTCCTTATTTTACTTGCTTCCCTACAGGTTCATCAATCTTGGGTTCCATATACTGAAAATAGGGGGGGGCATTCAATCCCCAGTGACAAAATACATCTGAAAAAAACAACCCAATATGAAAAAAACAAAAAAAAATAATGAAAATGTTAAAAACCAGATCAGGCAGTGAGTGCATTAAGGAAGTAGTAAGGAGTGCATTGAGGTGCCCAGTGCAACTGGAGTACCCTGGCCCATCACATAGACTCAAGCCGTTTTACGATAAAAATCACTGGGTCAATTTTGATGCATAGTAACCCTGCATAGCCTTTCTGAAACTGTAAATCTTAATGAAAGTAGAAAACCTCATCTTTCTCCCATGGGGAAGCTGGTATATTTGAACTACTGACCTTATGATTAGCATCCCAATGCCTAAATCACAAAACCATGAAAGCTTACTATATAATAAAACATAGAGCAGATTAAGATACAGCTCCAGAAGGGAAGATACCTTAGTTTCCTAATATTCCCATAATAAAAGTACCACCAGTGGTTGGCTTTAAAGAACATAAATTATTTTTTTCACAGCTCTTAAAGCTAAAAACCAAAATGGGGTCATGGCTGTATTGATTCCTTCTATGGGCCCTTCTCCTAGTTTCTGGAAACTGCTGTCAATGCTTGATATTCCTTGACATCTGTCTTTGCTGTCAGTGCTTGGCATTCTTTGACATCTGTCTTCCCTCACTTGTGTCTCTGTGTGTAGTTCCCTATTCCTGTAACTCAGAAGAGATTTGTTTTAGGATCTATGTGATCCTAATATAGATCTGATACTATGATATACCTCATCAACATAACAAAAGAGAACACCTATTTTCAAGCAGTTATAGGGGTTAAAATTTCAACACATATTGGGAGGAGTAGGGGGAGGGACACAATTCTTCTGATAGCAGAAAGGACTAATAGCCACAGTTTGCCACTGCTTATTGAGGAGCTATGGCAGGTAAAACCCTTGCTGAATGTGCTTAGGTGCAAAAGCTAAGCTTCAGCATCCCAGCAACCCCTAAATTCATATTCATTGACAAGGAAGTAAAAAGTGCAGTCTAGTTAGCATATCTCTATGACAGTGGTTACCATTGTGCACAAAAGACTCTCACGTAACCATCAAAAGTGCTTTCCTGCACCTCTAACACACCGTTAAATAAGACCAAAGCCCAGAGGTCTTAAAACCCCCTAAGGTCTCTCGAATGAAATTCTGAGTTAGAGTATGAAGGGTGTTTTGTCTTTGTTTTATTTTCTGTGTGATTTGCTGTGGGCACAACTTAAGAAAACTGGCATCATGCTTTCTAGGATTATCTTCATTAAGAATACCATTCCTGGCTTTTCATTTGCTTATCGTAGATGACTAAACAGATGAGCATTATGCAAAATGATAGTTTTCTGCCTCACTAAAGCAAATTAAAGAAATGATGAAGTGAAAGAGTGAAACAGAAAATTACAACCCTGAAGCGCCGGAAGGAAGACAAAGTGAAGTATTATAACAAAATACGCGGAGATGTGGTGATAGCAAGCCCCAAGGGAAGAGCATGCTCAGCATCTTTCAAGCTGAAAGAAAGGAAGATAAAAATCCAGGCTTGGAGCTGCAGTACTGAATAGATGTATTGGCAAAATATTGAACCGTGGGGGATGCATTAAAAAGGGATGGAAATAAATACCTGGAGCCTCGGGACCAAAAAATCTAGGCAACATTGCACCATTTCAAGAGAGAGCTTGCAATCGCGCTTGAGGTAGTGTGATCCAAAAATGACAATTACAAAATTCAAATGTGGTGAAAAGTATCAGAGCTAAAATTATGAAGACCCAATTTGTAGAAGGCTGTGGAGGACAGTGACAGACCAAAACCCATCTGCAAAGTCTACAGTCAGATGAGGCTGCTGGCAGATCTGCTATAGCCCAAGGCAAGCTTCCCAAACAGCCCTGCCAGCAGACAGAGACCATTGTAACCTTGACTATGCTGGATAGGATTCATACTTGGCTAGTTGAACTCCCCATTGACACATCCTGAATTTGTGCTGGGGGCAAGTATCTCTTAGCTGTTCCATGACAAAAAAATTCTTCCCTGGTTTCTTGAATGTTGATGGGGGGGGGTCTTTGCCCTTTCACCTGTTATTTGTGTTTTTGTCTTTACACTAATCTGCTCTTATCCTTCCCACCTTAATGCCATTTGTTTTTCATTGTTTCCTGTGGGGTTTCCCAGCTGTGAAGAGCAGGAAGAGTGGATGTACAATGATAATAACTAATACAAGATGTTACAGGGAATGTAGGGGGGGGGGATGGATGATTGGTTGGGAAGAGGGAGTCTGGGAGTAAATAATGAAGTCAGGAGGGGCAGGGTCCAGGGTGGGGAGAGCACTGGAACTGATTGTGATTGCACAGCTCATTTGGGGGGTGCAAATCAACCACGGGGGTAGGGAATGCTTTAGGATGGATGTGGTGGTGATTGTACAATTCCCCCTTGACATGTTTGAATGACTGAACTATTCAATTCTAATTTGTGTGCGAATAAAACTGTTGGCACAAAAAGTAAAAAGAACTTAGAGCATTGAAAGAAGTTCAGCTTCAATGAAGGCATTAGAGAAGAGCAAGTCTCAGGGATTGACAGAAACACCGTGAGGTAGCACTGGAAGCACTCCGTAGTCTCTGCCACGTAATTTGGAAGACAACTACCTGGCGGCCAAATGGAAAAGATCCATTACAAAGAAAAGGAAGCCCAAAGAATGCCAAATTACTGAGAAATATCATTAATATCACAGGCCAGTACATTTTTGCTGAAGATAATTCCAATATGACTACAGTAGTACATTGACAGGGAGCTTCCAGAAAATCAGGCTGGATTCAAGAGGACATGAGCAAGGGATATCATTCCTGATATCAGATGGAGCTTGACTGAACATAGAGATGACCAGAGAGATGTTTCCTTGTGCTTTATTTAGTATGCAAAGGCATTTCACTATGTGAATCATAATCAACTAAAGATAACATTGAGAAGCGAATTCCAGAACACTTTATTATGCTCATGTGGAACCTGTACATGAACGAAGAGGCAATTGTACAAACACAAGAGGATACTCTGTGGTTTAAAATCCCTAAAAGGTGTTGTGTTAGTCTGGGTACTTTAGAGAAACAACTCCACAGAAACTCATGTATAAGAGGGAGTTTTATATAAAGGTTAAGTGCGCCTCAAGAAAACATCCCAACCCAGTGCTTCCCCAGCCCACAAGTCCAACATTAACCCATATGTCCAACAACAACCCACAAAGTCCTCCTCCATCTCAAAAAGCAGACACAATACTGCCGACTGCAGGAGGAAAGCCGAATCAGTGAGTGTGTAAGCATCTCAGCGCTGGCAGGGGTCTCCACACGGCTGCTCCAGCACCCAAGGGTGCATCGGGGAAGTTCCATGTGGCTTCTCCTCAGGGATGTCTTGCAGGAAGTGACCCTTGCCAGCTGAAGCCGGGGACTTGCTAAGGCAGCTGCACCCTGGTCCGACCATCAGAAAGCAAGAGGTGTCTTGTATCTTGTGTCTTTTCAATCGGTTGGGTGAGAAAATGATTTGAGAAACTGAACTATAGGAAGAAGAAGGTGTATTAATAACGTGAAATGTTATTAATAATGTGAAACACAGCATTGCTTGCTCTAGGTAAGGAGGACTCGAAGCTAGCTACAGAATCCAGCTCCAGCGGGAGGCTTGCCATAGAAAGAGATGAGACTCCGCTCAGGCTGTTCCTTATTCAAAAGGTCACATCCCCAAGGAAGTGTCATCAAGCTACAACCAATTGATAGGTTGGGCTCACTCCTACTCTTACCCAGGAGTATCTAGTTGACAAAATCCCAACCACGACAAGCAGTTAACCACTTTGCCATCAGGGCTGTCGAACCACAGACGGAGGGGAAGAAATGTAAAAAGGGAATACCCAGTATTTCTCCCACCCTCACTTCTGAAGAGCTGCTGTTATCGCATATTAAGAACAAAAAGGCTTGGTCTACTCACTCTGATCCTCACGGCATTGCCTAGAGCAAACATCTTTTTCTTTTTACACTTAGCATCTAGCTTGACACCTGTCCAGTCCCAACTCCTCCCATTCAAGCTTTATCCCATCTCTTCTTAACGTGCATGATTTCTTCTTGCAGCTGCCAAATCTACTTACCCGGCCTCTTACTGAAAGCTGGCTCTGCTTCTGGGGTGCCGTCTGCAACTCCTGAGTCCACACCCCACGCCTTCTCTCTCTGTGCCTTTATCCAATTCCAGAGGCTTCAATCCATAAGAATCGAAGTCATTTTATACATTTTAGAGGACAAACAGCTGTTTCAACTCTCATGATTCAGGTTGTATTTCTGCCTTTTTATTTATTTATTTTTTAATAATCTTTTATGGACATGCTGTGCTCATTCCAATATATTCCTTCCCTGCCTATACAGTTCTGTTGTTCAATTCCATCAGGTGGGGCTATACAATCATCAATGCTATCAACAACCCTTTCCCTCCCTCCCCTCCTTCCTATACCCTCAGGGAGCCCTTAAACCTGTCAGTGTCTCTGAGGAGTCATCTATCTTGACTACCCTATACCAAGTGATCCTAAATGTACAAATGAACACATGGATGTCTAACATGACCAATGAAGTATATCATGTATGGACCATAATAGTAAGGGTAGGAAATCTAAGAACTAGAGGATGGTTATGTGGTTCATCAGTGAGACACTATGCCCTGGATTTATCCTCTACTAAGACAGACTGTCCAAGTGTCTTGCTGGTGGACTTTGGGTCTTCACTACGTCCAGTCCCCTTCATATCAATTTCAATGTGTGTTTTTTGAACTTCTGATACCTCTTCCTGTCAACATCTCATGATCACACAGTCTATTGGGCTTCTTCCATGTGGGTTTTGTTGCTTCCCTGCTAGATGGCCGCTTGTTTCACTCCAAACCTCCCAGAGCCCAGACACTATAGCTTTTTGATAGTCAGCACCATCAGGTTTCTTCACCACATTTGCTTATGCACCCATTTTGTCTTCAGCGGTCATAAAGTGCTACATTATTTGAACAAACCATTCTTGTACAGAGGTAAGATTTAAGTAGAGGCCCACAGTCCATATACTCCTTGTTCATGTTTACATGTATACAAATACATAAACAAACATACACATATTCATATATATTTATACAAATGCACAAACATATATATGGTTTTATTTATGATTTTTCCTTCTTCCCTACTATTATGCTTGCCTGTGGTTCACCTCTCATTCATTCCTCTCAGACACAATTCCGTTGATTTAACACACCCAGAAAAGCTACACCCTCCTCACAGTCCATTTTAGAACCCTTACTATTCCCCTGAACTCATCACTGTTGACCCCTTGCTCACCCTCCACCCCCTTTTTCTCCTCCTGTGCCCCCAGGAACCATCAGTCTGGCTGCTGTCTCCATAAGACAGCTCATCCTGCATTCCTTGTATAGATCAACACCAAAAGCCCCAAACAAAATAATAATAAAATCAAAGAGTTTTAAAAACCCACCCCACCCCACCCCCACCACCAAACCAAAACAACAAATAAATAGCCACCAGACTAACAGGGATCATGACACAGAGCTGCGTTCGTGTCCAAAAAAGTTTCCCATATGTCCGTCCATGTTGCTATTCCCGCAGTCCGGGATGGAGCAGTCACACCCCCCACCACACACACACACACACACACACACACACACACACACACATTGACACCTTAGACTTTCAGTCTGGCCCCCTTGGGAATAACCCCCAACCAGTTCAGATGGGGTGCAAGTGCTGCCCCCGAGTCAGAAGTCCTCAGTCGGGGTTCCTCGGGGACCTCATGGCTTCCCTCCCATCACTGGTGGGTTGCACTCCCCTTCCAGCCCTCCCCCATGTGGGTAGGTCAGACTGGTTGCTCTCCCCAAACCCTATCTTCAGGGCTGTTCTCTGCGACACTGTCATCTGGGAAGAGGCTATACTTCTGCCTTTTTAAACAGCTACATAGCTTATGGAAAAAAGAAAATATTTTAAAAATTAATATAATTGAAATAGATACAAAATAAAAGCTCAAATCCATTGCCATTGAGTCGTTGTTGACTCATAGTAACCCTCTTAGGACAGGGTAGAACTTGCCCTTGTGGGTTTCCAAGACTGTCACTCTAGAGGAGGACAAAGCCTCAACCTTCTCCTGTGGAGCTGCTAGTGGTTTTGAACTACTAAACTTGCAGTAACCACTGCCCCACTAGCCTCTGAGCTAGGTCTAGCAGGACCTTAGAAAAGTATGTCCAAGATCCGTATAAAGTGGTGGAGCCTAAGAACAGATGCACCAGAGACTGTAGCCCAGAGACTCAGAGGAGTGGCAATGAGACAATGGGACCAGCTCCTCAACTGGCCCAAGGCTACGTGACCATGGGACAGCGTGACAGGCAGGCTGGCTTCCTCGCGCGTGGAGGCAAAGGCCAGTGGATAATGTGTTTGAGAGACTGAAGACCAGTGAGAGACTTGGCTGCTGGCTGAGGAAGCCAATGATGAAGGAAGGAAGGCAGACCCCGGGAGGGCGACAGGAGAGTGGTATTACATTAAGATGATTTCAACCAATGTGAAAAAACAAAAGGTATATACACCGGTAAATTGTTGACTGGAAAACGAATAAGCTTTGTAAATGTCCACTCACGCTACAAGAAAACAAAAATAGTCCCCATTGTTTCCCACAGTTACTCTCTTAAAACATTCAGCGAACCCCCTATTATTTCTCTGGGATTTTTTGGCCCCAAATGTAAAGAATTTAATCATGAACCTTAAAGTCTTCACAAAGAATTTCCTGTGATTGTGAAGGCTGTTCCCTAAAGAAAAGTCTTAACTCTAGGGAAACGCTCTGGACGAGCGGTCAGTGACGAAGGAAGAGAGCGCCCACCTTCCCCTCGGACGAGCTGGAATTACCAGTCAGCTGTCACAGCCCAGCTAGGTGGTGTCGCAGGGTCTCAGGCCATCAGAGCTGCTGAACTCCCCCTTTCTACATTGTTGGTATAAAAACGAATGCAAGCAGTGACTGTGGCTAAGCATTCTAATTCTCTTCAAAATCTTAGTACAAATCAAAAATGGTGCAGTGTTGTACTATGTCGACATAGATTTTTCTGTTTAAATAGGGTAGTCAACCATAACATTCTGAAAAAATAAAAGAAACTAACAATATTGGAGAAATACTATTGTTATTTGGCTATAATCCACTCCGTAAATTATAAAAGATGAGGCAAAACCATTATTAACTTTGGAAGAGAGCTAAAATCCACTGCAAAAACGAGGATGACATCAGCTTCAGGATGATTTGGTTGTAACTGATACAGATGCTCGCTAACTTAAAAATATATAGATTGCGAGGGTATGAAGTAACTTTTGCAATCATAGAAGATGGAGTCTTGGAAAAGTCAGTAATCAGGGCAGCTCTGGAGACCCAAGTATCAAGAACCAGCAAACAAACAGCAGTCCCTGACTTAGGGAAGAAAAACTATACGATTTAAAGTCTTTGGGAGCAGCGGTGTGACGGGTCACGTGCTATTAGAAAGGGAATGGAATGACACTGCCTGATCAGCTCCAAAACATTATGCCGAAAGGAGAGACATTATTTACCAATAATGACAACAACCATGACAAAAACAAACGCTTCCCTTCAGCCTGGCATCGTCTGAAGCATTTTGCTGACATTGGCTGAGTTCATGCTCATGCGAGTTTCTGGGGCCATGTGTTATTAGTATACTACTACACTCGAGGACACCTAGTTATTGAGAAGCAGAGTACCTTGACCTCAGTTCTCGGTGTGGGTGATTTGGTACACCAGGCTTTCAACTCCCTTTGACAAAAGAGACTGCATACTTAACCCTGTACCTTGAGTTTTTCTGTGAATTACCCAGGAGAAATTCAGAATACCATTATGAGATGGACGTTGAAGGGTTGTGGGTGGCAAAAATGACCATGAGCTTATTGGGCATTGATACATTTCCCTAGAAATCATAAAGTAAAGCATAAATATAATGTGAAGAAATGAGCCTTTGCTCTTGCATAGACAGCATTTCAAGCCAAACGGAAACCAATCATCATGTGGATCCGGGCCGCCCTGGCTACCTTGTCGGACAAAGGCTATGGCGAGCAGAGCAGAGCCGTAGGAAACACTGCACTGATTGCACCTTCATTCCGTTTCTATTTGTACAGAGAAACCTTTTAAGAACACATTTTCCCACATACCTCACCCAGTTTTATAGCTAGAATATCATTTAGATTTTATTTTATTTTTGAGATGAACTTGTTTGTCACTAAAAACTCCAAGTACATTTCACTTTTACTTTTTTTTAAAGCCACTTAAACTCCTATTTAGCTTTGATGGATAGGGAATCCGGAGGGATTTTTTTTTTTTTTAAGAAACATACTATATAGGTATTACACAGTCTCAAGAAATTAAATCAACAAGAATATCGTGTTTCGATTTTTAAAAACACATTTTATAGTCTATTACCTTCTCTTTCATCATCTTCCTTCCTCGATAAAATGTTCAGATTTTGTCATCTCTTTACAAAATAAGCCGTGCTTCCCCAAGGAGACTTCCTTTCCATTATACCAGGGCTGTGACCTGAGGAAGCGAATTGCACGCCACCCTAGTCTTACAAATGATTGACTGCTCATAGAAGAACTCATTATAAAGTTGATTACCCGGTTCAGTCGCATTATGGAGGATTAAAACTCACTGTCTTCAAGTAGATTCTGACTCACAGTGACTCAACAGAAGAGGGTCTAGCTGCCTCTATGGTGTCTAAAACTGTAACTGTATGGGATTAGAAAGCCTCATCTTTCTCCTGCAGAGAAAATGGTGGTTTTGAACTGTTGACCTTGTGGTTAGAAGACCCATGCATAACCACTACACCATCAGGTCTTCTCATGGGGGATTTTAAAACAAACAAACAAACTCAAGGCCATCAAGTCAATGCCAACTACACGCCAAGTCCATGCCTACAGTGTCCCTAAAGGACAGGGAGGACCGCCCCTGTGACGTTCTGAGACTAACTGCGGGAGAAAGCCCCAACTTGCTTCCACAGAGCGCCTGGTGGTACGGAACTGCTCACTGCGTGCCACAGAGCCCAGAGGGTCACCACTGTGCCAGATTGCTAATCCTTAGCTTTCAACCCACTGAGAGTCCCGGTCCAGCTAAATTGATGCAAAACCCGATTATCACAATGCCCTTTGGGCACTCATCAAACTCACTCTCTCAACTTCCATCGAGCTGATTCTCATTCTTAGCAGGACAGGAGAGAACTGCTCCTGTGGGTTGCCAAGACTATAATGCTTTTTAAAAAATTTTTATGGTTGATTCCATTTTCTTCCTTTTTTTAAATCGTTGTTTTCTTGATGGGAATAGAAAGCTTCCCACAGAGCAGCTGGTAGTTTCATGCTGCTGACCTTGCACTTTGCAGCCCGATGTGTAGCCCACTAGGCGCCACCTCATTAACATTCCCCCAAAAGAGCTGTGTGACACTGCCAGGGTCCTAAGAGCCGGAGAGAAGCCTGTCTTGGGGCATGGCAGCGAAGAAACGGGCCTACTGACAACTGTATCCTGAGCAGGTTTCACCTGAATTAGAGCCTCTTCGCTTCCTTACTTACTCCCATAATTGGGATCACCTGTGAGCCCTTTGTGGCCATTACAATGAATTCTGAAACCTAACAATGGACGCCGAGTGCTGCGGTGGGAGTAGTGGTTGATGTCACAATAGGGGGAATGGTTTGGAAGTATGGTTTTGGACATAGGTCTGCGCTCTGGCTTGTGGCAATCTGCTTTGGGCACTGGAGGGGCTCAGACACGGCCCACACATTGTCTGCCCATGAAGGAGCATATTTCCGATGTTTCAGTGAGCTGAGAAAGCAAACACTGAAAAGCATCGTACAAAATACCATGTCCCTTTATTTTAGAGTTCATGGCTAGCAATATTCAGATGGGGAGGCGCCACTGAAGTCGATGTGAAAGGACATTGGGTACATTAAACAATTTGAAGTCCCATGGGATGACTGGAACATAGGGCTAGTGTTAGCAGACTACTCAGAGATGTGCTCCTACCCCTTTGACCTGGCACAATGCCTACCCGCGTCACGGAGACTCATAAATGTCAGTTCACCCCGGTTGAAAGATAGCTAGATTCTTGATCAGAAAGTACATCTAAGTGCAGTGCTTTTCCAGCAAGCAAAAGATAGTTAAGCATGCTAATATTGTAAAATACCAGGACGCTGGCACCTTGCATCTATGACCTTGTGCTGCTTCTTTATCTGAGTCAGGTTTATCTGAGGTCGCTAAGCCTCCATTTTCTTAAACATCAAACGGAAAGGGTGGTGTGGACCTCACAACACTGTGGTGAGGATTAAAAGCAGTGTGGTCCGTGTAAACCGCCTGGTACAAGGCTTGGCACACAAGGGCCCCCAGTAAATGACAACTATTATGGTTACTCTGTTTTACTGCGGAGTTTTGGCAGCATCTCAAAGTTTGGTATTATATCTAACTTGGCAGAGCCAGTGGAATGGAGCTGAGGACTCTGATGGAGAAAGCAGTGCATTGAGACTTTCTTCTGGTTTCAGCGGGGATTGTTTGTTCAGGCACAGCACGAGTGTGAGACCTCCTTCGGGGCCCTGTGAAATCAGCGGCTACACGGTAACCAAAAGGCAGGCCGAAACCTGAGCGGCCAGGAGGGAGGCAGAGGCGTCCTTTGTGGAGAAAACATTTGTTCCCCTTAAAGAAATAGGATGTTTGAAAAGAAAACAGGCAACATTGGAAGCGTGGACTCCGGCACATACATTCCGGTACCACTCCCTCCAGATGGGCTAGGGGATCCAGCCAGCGGCACGATAGATTTCCTTTGCCAGGAACAAAACTTACTACAGAGAATGCTGTGTTCTCGCACAGAGCAATTCTTATGTTCTATTGGACCAGAGGAGTCCCTATTTGCCATCTTCCAAAAGAAGCAGCGACTCTAATTCCGTAAGTTCATTACACACACACAAAAAGTCATGAAATCCATAATCACTTTGTGGTTCTCTATGTTGTTTCTTATGCTGTGAAGAGTACCCTGGAGTCTTTCCAAGCTTTAGAAGCGCAGACAAAAGTGCATTGAATCTACCCCCGTGTGATTGATACTTTTATTTAAAACAGCATAGAACGTAATTGGGAAAACTGTCTTTACACAGGCCTCATCTGCATTCAAACTTAACTTGATAGGCCTCACTCCACGGGGCGTCTGGAATAACACAGCCCCCACAAGACAAACAACAATGTGGGCAAAGACAAATCCAAACAATAGAGATAATGAGGTCACAAAACCAGGGACATCCTTTCCACCTTCCCACAAGAGTCCCTTTGTCTCTGTGAAGTAACTTTTCGCTCATAACCGGTCAGAGAAGTGTTGAGAGCCATCTGGCCACGCCTCGTGAGCCACTCACCTCCCTGGCTGCTCTGACAGAGACACTTCAGGGACGATTTACCTAAAGCATCAAATCGGTCCCTCAAAACTATGTGTGAAAGTTCAAAGCTTACACTTGCGGATGTAATTCTGTTTGGAAATAGGACTTTTGAACATTCTGTTTTGTTAAAAGCATGTTAATTAGATCATGCCAGAGCCCAGAACCGAAATGCAAACTCATTGCCTTCAAGTTTGACTCATAATCATCTTAAAAGACAAAGTAAAGCTGCCCCTTTGAATTTCTGAGAGTGGACATCTTTCTGATAGCAGATAGCCTCATTTCTCCCCTGGGCAGCTGATAACAGTTCAAACTGTGAGCATGATCATTAGCAAATGATTGTGAGAACGCACATTAGACACGGACATGCACAAAGAGGGGAAGGCAACCGTCATGTGAAGCTCACCCAGGAACTCCCGGCATTTTGGATAGGAAAGGAGTTGGCACAGGTGAGACCTTGATTTGAAATTTGAGCCTCCAGAAACTGAAAAAGTAAACTTAGGTCCTTATTTATTTATTAATTTATTAATTTTCAATATATAACACTTTATGGCTTACATGGCTTGATACACAAGGGATGTTCATTTTGAATTTGGAAGTACTTGGGTCCTTGAAAGCCATGACGTGTAGTTATTTCTGTTACAGCAGCGCTAAAAAAATTAAGAAGCACCTTTAAAGGTATCGGGAGATAACATTTAAATATTTATCTTTACCTTTCATAAACCTTTACACACTCCATCTGTCCTTACTAGAAGCCATTGTTGCAAAGATTACCTTACTTCATAAGTTGATGTCCACACTTACATACGAGGGGTACCCAAAAATACCCGGAACATTTTTTCTCCCAAACTGTGAACGAGTATAGGATTTTGTATATGAAACACAGTTTTTAATACAGTTTTAACATAGAATTCTAAAAGGCTCACAGAAAGGAAATACTGAACCACTCCGAGTTCTTTCTGTCCCTGTGTTCTCTCTCAAAGGACCTTCTCCGCCGCCCCGCCCCTGCCCCTCCACCTCCCTGGGATTTCCTCGGGTTTGAAGTAACTCTTGATGTTTTAATGTCTCCTTCTATATGTCGGTTTCCCCTTTCATCCTGAATCGCCCACTTTTTTCAGTTGTTTTCTTTACCATTCCATGTCAATCATCACTTTCCTTTTTGATCCTATCAGGCACACATTTTACTTTCTCTTTCTAAATAGCATATCACTACAACATTGTATTATTTCTTGCACACACTTATTAAAATTGCATTTTAATGGAGCATTTTGCCATGAGCATCCTGTTTAGTTCATTTATATTTTAAAACAAGATTGAATTTCTTCTTGTGGCATTATGTGACAGCAATAGTTAATGTTCCCTCAGACTCAGTAGGCCTAGAGTTCTAATAGTTTATTTTAATATCTTTTACATTGTTTTTCAGTTTGAGAAGTATGACAATATGTTCTGAAAAATATTACCTAATTCTGTATAATGGTTTCCATTATTATAAAGTCTGAATAATATTTTACTACCCTCTTAACATGTTTAATTTATTCCAATTTTTCCCTACTAACCGCAAGGTATCAATAAATAATTGTCTCTATATGTATTCATTCAAATGTGAATACGCCTTTATAGGATTCTAGAATACAGATTCATGAAGCTATGTTTCTGGTTTAATGAGTAAATATATTTTTTATATAGGACTGAGCAAAGGCTTCTCTACTATGGTCCTGGTTACCTACATATTAAAACGTTCTATGTGGAATAATATCATTGTGTTGTTGTTGTTGGGCGCTATCCGAACGGTTCCTACTCAAAGAAACCATATGGACAGCAGACAACAGAGTGAAAACACTGCCGGGTCCTCCACCGTTTTCCTAATCTTTGCTGCCTGTGAGCCCACTGTTTCAGCAACCTATCCATCAGTCTCGCTGATGCCCTTCCTCTTTACCGAGCACGATATCCTGGTCAGGGACTGGTCCTTCCTCATGCAATGTCCAAAGCATGCGAGGCGAAGTCACACCCTTCCCACATCGAAGGAGAATGCTGGTTACGCTCGCAAGACAGATTTGTTTATTCTTCCTATGCTTCACCAGCGTTTTAATTCAAGGGGATCAATTCGTCTTTGGCCTTCCTTGTTCACCAATAGCTTTCACATCCATATGAGGTGATCAAAAGGCCAATGCTTGGATCAGGAAAAGCTCAGTCCTCAGAGTGATCTGACTGAGTTTCTTTACAGTCCTAGCTGATCCTGACTGTGTGCTATCAGCTACTTCAACTCAAATTTTGTCTTATCAAGATGTATCGCATCCTTCGTGGACCATATCCAAATTATGTGATTTAGAAACCCCACCAAGGGAACCTGACTTTCCCGTAAAAATGCATGTAACCCATTAAAGGAACTGGAATACTCCTTTGGACTTAAAGCTGTCGCACCCTGTGCGAGAAGAAGGAGAGGGCTGCTCTCTCAAGATTGTGGATTTGGAAGTCAGTGGATTTTAATTCAAATCTCTTGTTTCTGAGGTGGCCCAATAACTAGCAACTTAAGACACCGTATCCTTGCGATTTGCATATTTTCTTTGTGTTTTGCGGCATGTCTTAGTCCTGCAGACAGTTTTTGCCTTTGTGAATGAACGGTATTGTAAGTTTTGCTTTGTATCTAACCTTCATTGCTTCTGTCACCAGTGTTCAATTTTAGTATATGTGCCGCCGAAGCACGCACCTCAGCTACTTCATTTTGCAACCTGTATAAGTGAACATCCCGTGCATTTGAAAACGCTTGCCTACATAAGTATATTTTCCTTTGCTCAAGGGTTGCTTTGCTGTTGTTAAGTGCTTCTGACTCAGACTGACTCATAGCAACCTTAAGTACAACAGAGCAAACTATTGTCCTGTCCTGTGCCATCCTCACAATTGGTCTTATGTTTGAGCCCATTGATGCCACCGCTGTGTCAATCCAGCTTGTCAAAGGACTTGCTCTTTTTTGTTGCCCTGCTACTTTACCATGCATGATGTCCTTCTCCAGGAACCAGTCTCTCCCGACAGCATGTCCAAAGTCCATGAGAAGAAGTCCTGCCGTCTTTGCCTCCACGGACTCCTGTGGTTGTACTTCTTCCAAGACAGATTCGTTTGTGTTTGGCGGTCCATGGCCCTATCAACATTCTTCCCCAGAGCCAGACCCAGATGCTGATATGAATACCATCGACTAATATAAATACCCTAGGTTAATATTGATATGCTATTATTGGAAATACCAAATGCCTCATGAAAGTTACTTAATTCTCATCAAGTTATCAATGCTCCCTCTAAAGTGGGCCAGGGATATACATATAAACAGATGAATGCATTTCAACCCTAATCTAAGGACAATTAGTTCTTACCATGTAACTCTGTTCAATACTTGCCCTCATGAAGTGATGACCAAAGATAAGAGTGTTATTGCAAAGTATAAAGAAGTCAGATGATGCTTGGCTATCAGAAAAAAGAGTATGGGGGTTAAAGACTTGTTTTAAAGCGAGTAGCCATCGAAGTGAAGTATCCACATAGCTAAATCCACACAGGAGGAGCAGAGCCCATGTAATTCAAGATCTGTAAATATAAAATCCATGTAAGAGGAGGAAACTATATTAGGGCTAAATTCCGAGCACCCAATGTGCAGAAGGCTATGGATGAATAGCGACAGCCTACAGTCCATTTGCAGAGTCTCCCATGGCACCAGAAACATGAATGGCTTGCCCTCACGCAGAGTGCGTTGCAAAGTGGATTGGTACATGGATCGGTAAGATTAAAATCAAGCATGGTCTCATTTGTTTGTCCTGTTGATCCATTTGTCTTTGTTCTAGTTTCCTTTGTCTTCAGCTTTCTCTTGGATTGAGGGTTGTCTGTGTTTTATTTTGTCATCATTTTTGTGTGATTTTTTTGTGTGTGTGATTTTCTTCATATGAAATCCAGAATGCATATATCTGTAAAGACAGTAACTACATTAATAGCTCCTTAGGGTGATGGCAGGGCAGGTTGGGACGTACCCAGGAGCTTATAATAATGAGTATAAGAGTAAGAAAATATTCTACATTTAATTGTGGTGGTGACTGCACAACTTTCCATATATTTAAGCCATTGAACTGTATGGAAGGAAAATTATATGCCAATATAGTTATTATTAAGAAAAGGAATAAAATACTCAGGTTTGATACAAAACAAACCAGCAAATAAAAAAGAAATGACACCTTTGATTTTTTTATTATTATTATTAAACACTTTTACTGGGGACTCTTACAACTCTTATCACATTCCATACATTCATCCATTGT
>NW_022111373.1:12224957-12244791 GCF_000313985.2 Echinops telfairi
TTATTTTTTGGCCCAATTGTGGAGGGTTTTTTGGTTCCCTTTATGCTGAGGTGCAATGCACACTGAGGCTGTAGTCTTTGATCTTCCTAAGGAAGCCTCCGTGCCCCCTTTCTCTTGCAGCAAGCTGTGTTATGTCATCTGTGTATTTCGGGTTGTTTATGAAGCTTTCTCTAACCTGATGATGAGCTTTTCTTTATATAGAACAGTTTCACAGATTATTTTTTCAGCATGTAGATTGTATAAGTGTAGTATCGCTTGTTCTGTTAAATGGCTGTTTCTTGATCTATGTACAGGTACTACAAGAGCTCACTCAACTATCCTAGAATTCTCACTCTCTGAAATGTTATCTACAGTTTGTTATGCTCCAAGCACCTGAATGCCAGCGCATAATAAAGACAATACAAGCGATTTTGGTTCTTGTTGTGATTTTCTTTGTATGAAATCCTGTATATCTTTCTGGAATTCTCGATTTTCAGTTGAGGCTCATTTGATTTTAGCAATGATTTATTTTGTTCCATGTTGTCTTCCAAATTCAGCTTTCATTTCTGACAATCTGTGTTGCTGTACTACTGCAATCATTTTCACCAGCAAAATTCTACTGGAAGGTGATATTAATGCCATCGTTGGATAATTTCTGCATTCTATTGAATCACTTTTCTTTGGAATGTGTGTAAATATGGATCTTTTCCAGTTGGTTGGTGTGTTAAACTAGGTTGGCTAGAGAAACAAATTCATAGACACTCATGTGTATAAGAAAGAGCTTTATATGAAAGAACAATTGTATATTAAGAAAACATGCCAGCTCAGTTCAGATTAAGTTCATAAATCTGATTAGTCCATATGCCCGATACTAGTCCACAAATTCTTCTTTAGACTCTCATAGCCATGCAATGACACCAAATGCAGGAAGATCCCAGGCCAGAGGGTGGAGAGTCTAGTGGATCCCGTTGCAGTGGAAGCATCTCAGCACTGGCTTGGGTCTCCATGTGGCTCCTCCAGCTCCTGGGCTTTGGCTCAGCATAACTCCATATGGCTTGTCAACAGTAATGTCTTGCAGGGATAGTGGGTGTCTCACCTTCAAGGAAGAAGACAGAAGTTCCCAAAATCCTCAGGAGAAGGCCAGGCCCACACAGAAGCTTCAATTGGCTATCACCTGATTGACAGGTTAGACTCAACCCCTTCCTCAAGTTGACAGATTACGTAACTGCCACAGATTTGGTAGCTGTCTTCCAATGCTCTTGGCATAGATAAGCAAGCATTTCCAGAGGTGCAGCCATTTGTTGAAACATCTCAATTGATATTCTGTCAATTTATGAACCGCCTTTTTCACCAGTGCCTTTAGAACAGCTTGGACTTCAGTTCTTGCTCATATGCTACCTCCTAAAGTGGTTGAATATTGACTATTTTTGGTACAGTAACTCTGTGTATACCTTACATATTCTTTGGCTGCTTCCTGCATCATTTATTATTTTGCCCTTAGAATATTTCCATACTGCAACATAAGGAATTTTTCCTTCAGTTTTGAGACATTTCATATGTTCTTCCCTTTTGGTTTTCTAACTTCAGGTCATTGTAAATTTCATTGTAATACTTTACTTGGTATTTTCTGGTCAATTAAAATTTTTTTTTCTATTTAGCTCTTTTACTTCTGACATATCTCTAGGTTTTCTTTTGTTCTTTCTTTCTTTCTACCTTGTCTATTGACATTTTTTCATTCTTCATGTATGAGGTCCATGATGCATCATGCATGTATCGTACAACCTGTCTGATCTTTGGTCATTAGTGTTCAATTCATCAAATCTATTCTTGAGATGGTCTCTAATTGTAAGATAATACGTTGGGTCTCATGGAGTTCTGAGTCTCCTCCATTTCAATGTGAACTTACAGGTGAACAAGTGATGGTCTGTTCTGCAGTCAGCTCTGGCCTTGTTTTAACTGATGACAGTTCTCCAACTGATGACTGAAGCTTCTCCAAGCTTCTTTCCACAGATACCATGGATTTGGTTCTTGTGTATTCAATCCAGTGAGATCCACATGTTTAATGACTATTTAAACGATGAAAAAGGGTTTATTTGCAATGACAATGTCATTGATGATACAAAATTTTATTGTGTAATCTTCATAATTGTTTCTAAGTTTGTAGAGACCATATTTTCTAAAACTCTATTTTCTAAGTGCTCATCCTTCTCTTTGTTTCTTACTTTCACAAACCAAGCACCAGTAATTATCAGTGCTTCTGGATCACATATTTGATCAATGTCAGACCACATGTTGTTATTGTTGTTGGGTGCCATCAAGTCAGTTCGGACCCATAGCAACTCTATGCACAACAGAACCAAGCATTGCCCTGTCCTATGCCATCATCACAAGCGTTCATGTACATGAGCCAATTGTTGCAACACTGTGTCAGTCGATCTCCTTGAGGGCCTTCCCCTTCTACCCTGCCCCTCCACTTTACCAACATGATGTCCATCTCCAGGGACTGGTCTCTCCTAACAACATGTCCACAGTATATAGACAAAGTCTCGCCATCATTGCCACTAAGGAGCACCTGGCCATACTTCTTTCTAGCCAGATTTGCTTGTTCTTTTGGCAGCCTGTGGTTCTATTAATATCTTCTCCAGCACCACAATTTAAATGCATCAGTTCTTCAGTCCTTTTTTATTCACTGTCCAACTTTCACCTGCATATGATGCAATTAAAATACCAGAGCTTGGGTCAGAATTGACTGAATGGCAGTGGATTTGATTTGGTTTGATAACTGGAAACATCAAGCATTATTTTATATGTTTATTATCAATTAAGATATCTCCTTTTGTAGGTCTCTGATACAATTATAATGCTCATATTTTTCAAATTGAGTTGCCTTTCTTTGGTCTGGTTAATATTTAGAGTTCCTCACATCTTCTGGATTCAAGTTGTTTTTGTTTTTGATATATTAAACATATGTACATATGTGTAAATTATTTATCTTTTAAAACTGTGTATGCATAATTTTGATAAAATATATTATCTAAACAGAAAAAGGTAAGAAATAACTACCAGTGGGCACTGAAATTTTAAATATAAAATGAAGAATTATGGTTACAGAACATATGCTCCTCTCTAGCAATTATTATCAAAAATCAATGCACCGTTTAAAGAGATAAATGCATCAAGTATACATTTTTTATTGCAATTACTGATATAACTGGGTTTATCCCTATTATCCAGCTAATTGTTTTCCCTATCTCACTGCAATAGTTGGAGTTTGTGTCAACTTTGCAGAGCCAAGTTTTTCCGTGGTTTGGCCATTGAGGCCTAGTTATCCTCCATGAGGTAAGTTAACATAATGTAATCAAGTCCATGATGGGATTTCCTGCGAGCAGTCAAGCAGTTGTAAGACTAGGGTGAAATACAATCCAATTCGTCAAGTCCCAGCCCTGATGCAATTGACACAATGCTTCCTCAGTGCTGTGGCCTATTTCCTACATAAGTAGGAGCTATGGAAAATCTTGTTTGATTTTTGCTGGGTCTGAATCTTACATCTGGCTTCTCAACTTCTGTTTCTGTGGACTTGAGACAATGGTTTGCCATATTGTTGCCTATGCTTGAAGTCTCCAGTGGCCTGTCGATGTTGAATTCATTTTCCACTGCAGTCACCAACCACCTTGTCACATTCCTGCCTATCTTGTATTGATCACCATCCACAGGTACATGAGTCTCTAGCCTAACATATGACCCATGGACTTGATACCTGCAGTGACTTGAAATTGACCACTTCTCAAACTATTTGAACGATTTTCTTGATATAAATGTTTTTCTATATACGTGTGTGTGTGTGTGTGTGTGTGTGTGTGACTGGTTGTGCTTCACCACAGAAACCATCTTAATGCATTCACCCACCTGTGTTATGCTTTTAAAATCTTCTCTCTTAGATTCAACAGGAGACCTTGTGGCCCAGTGATTAAGTGCTTAGCTCCTAACCAGCTATTCTGCACGAGAAAGATGTGGGAGTCTGCTTCCTTAAAGAGTACAGCCTGGGAAATCCTATGGTACACTTCTACTCTGTCCTAAGGAGCTGTTCTGTGTTGTAATCAACTTGATGGAAATAGGTTTTGGTTTTTGTAGCTTGTGTTCCTTGGAATAATCAAATGGGAACAAAAATCCCACTTAAAAAAACTATGGTAACTTGTTCAGTATTTGTTGTATTAGTAGTCATTCTCGATATTACAACACACATTTCAACTTACTACAGTTTAATTTTTTTAAAGTTTCTAATTTTCATTGAATTTCTAGAAACTTAAAAGCATTAATTTCATTTCCCCTATGCATTATTGTGACAGCACCTGTGGTCTATATTTTAAATACAGGAGAACTATTTTGTTTGGCTAATAAAAGGTCAGTAGTTGTTCCCATACTTGTGTATCCAGGTCTTCTCTCTGAGGAGCCCTGGTGGCACAGTAATTATGCTCTGGGTTCCGATGCACATCCTGGGAGGTGAGAGCACTGGCAGCTCTGCTGGGGAAGACTGGGCTTTCTACTCCATCAACAGTCACCGCTCAGAAACCCACAGGGAGGTCGCTGTGAGTCAGCGTGACTGGACGGCAGTGAGTGTGGTTTGGGATTTAGGGATTCTCTCTGTTTCATTGTATTCCTTTGTGCATTTATGCATTTGCCTCTAAGACAATTCTCCTTCTGTTTGATAATTCACTTTCATTTTCACCTTCTAGAAACAAATTTTCTCTATTCCCTGTTCTCCTAAGTAGCCTTAATGTCACTTACTGATGTAGGTCAGACTACAGCTTTCACTGTACAATACCTCTGAGCATGAAAGAAAAAAAATTCTCAAAAATTGACTGACAAGCCCCATCATGGGCTTGTCATAGAGAAGAACTGAATTTGTCAATGATTTCATTCTATCAGGATCAATAACCAATGTCCAGCAGTCATGAATGTGATTACAATGAGATTACACTGATTACAATGAGAAATCCACTAAAAATGACCTCTTTAAAGTTTTTAAAAGCAAAAATATGAGTTTGATAAACAAGATGCACTGGACCCAAACTATGCATGCAAAATCCAGACAATGACAAAGAAGAATAGATGCATTTGAATAGAACTGTGGCATTGGTAGAAGAATGAGCAAGGTTTTAGCAGTAACGCAACCAGAATGACCCTTCCAAGCAAAGATGGTACAACTATAGCTCACTTGCCTTAGATACCTCATTGGAAAAGACCTACCCCTAGAAAAGGGCATCATGTTTGGGAAAGTACAGGGTCAGCAATAACAATGGAAACTCTCTGTGAGATGACGCAAGCATACCAGTGATCATGGGAATGCTATAGAGCGTTGTTCTCTTACGCAAGTAGTTGTCATGAGTCAG
This sequence comes from Echinops telfairi, assembly GCF_000313985.2. Taxonomy (NCBI): domain Eukaryota; kingdom Metazoa; phylum Chordata; class Mammalia; order Afrosoricida; family Tenrecidae; genus Echinops; species Echinops telfairi. The sequence goes on from NW_022111373.1 coordinate 12,230,327, forward strand.
ATCCCACTCAAAGGCAACTAACAAACACAGTTAAGAAAATGATCTTATTTATGTATTTACTTTTCACTCTACATCACTGTTATAATCTTGTGGGCAAAACAAAGTGAGCCCTATTTCCTTCATTGCCTCATGTTTCCGTGTAAGGCGGTAGCTATTAGAAACGTGGTAGTACGAAAGCCACTCTTTAAAACTTGAGGTGTAAATAGACATGGTTAATCCACAGTTTGGACAAATGTACATTGACATTAGGTGCCTTAAAGTCAGTTCCAACTCATGGTGACCCTCTGTCCAAAAGAACACAACACCGCCTGGTCCTGCTCCATCCTTACTGTTGTTCTTGTGTTTGATGCCATTGTTGCAGCCACTGTGTCAATCCATCGTGGGAAGGACCTTCCCTGTGTGCAATGACCCTCTGCTTCATCAAGCACGTGTCCTCTTCCAGGGCCTGGTCTCTCCTGATAACAATGGTCAAAGTACAGGAGACGACGTTTTGCCATCCTTGCTTCTAAGAAGTAGTATGTTCGTACTCTTCCAAGACAAATGTATGCACTTGTGGAACTAAAACCCAAAGAGATACAGAATATTGTTCTCACTTTGAAAGGTTCCCTTTCCAGGAAGTATTTTAGGTACCAGAAGCAATTATTATTCTCATCTTGATCCACGTGCATTGCTTTGCACACACTTCAGCGTTTCATCAATAGAATCTTATCGTGTATATATTTCCATCCCTGGCTTCTTTCAATATGTGTTTGAGGGTAATCCACATTGTACTATTTGTTAGTAGTTTATTGGTATCTTTTTGCTGAGTAGTACTCCATTGAATGCCACAATTTTCTTCCAGTTTCCTGCTGATGAACCTTTGAGTTGTTTTCAATGGTCTGTTATTATGAATAAAGTTTCAGAAAATATCCATGTGTATTTCTTTTTTATGGGTAAATATTTTTATTTTTCTGTGTAATATTTAAGAGTAAAACTCCTTAGTCAAGAAGTTATATGTATGTTTAACTCTACAAAATATTGTTAAACAATTTTCCAAACTGTGTAATTTTGCATCCCTGGTGTCAGAATCAAGTTGATGACTGTGGGTTTGTTTTAGGTTTCCAGCATCATGAACGATCGCTTTTTCAGGTTCTAGCCTCTTTTAATGTGTTGTCTGAGGCTGGGTTCTCTAAATAGCAACATTAATGAAGCTTACAAACATGTATGTAGAACCAATACAAAAAAGCAGACCCTCTACCATCAAATCAATCTCTGTATAGGCAAAGGTTTATTTCAATGTAACAGCGCACACAGCTGTAGAGACGGGTGAGTTCCAAGTTCATGGGTCAAATATCAGGCTGGAGGCTTTTCCCAACTCAAGGTGATACATCCACGGTAGGTGGGTCAGGTGGAAAGCTTATGGCTACACAGGCAAATGAATCCAAGACTGTGAAGCAAGATGGCAGACTGCGAACACCTCCCAGCATCAGCAGTAAATACAGCAAGCCTGGCTCAAGTCCAAAGATCCAGAGGTTAGAGGATGAACCAAATGCAGGCTCTACACCCAGCAAAAATCAAGGAAGCTTTTCCATTGTGTCCACTTATCTTGAAAGCAGGCCACATGTCCAAGGAAAGTTCTCTAACCTGACTGGATGCTTGTAACAGATTTGATTTTTGAGGTGATTACATTATGTTAGATCTCACCATGGGGGATAACTACGTCTTAGCTAACAAACCACCAAGAATCCTGGCCCAGTGAAGTTACTACAAAGTCTTAATTGCAACATATATTTTTTGAAAACTCCAAACTCACTGCCATCTAGTCAGTCTTCCAGTTTTACATTTAATTATTAAATAGATCCCTGGTAGGCTGCTTCAAGTTCATTTTTAAATGTAGGATTGCAACTTTACTTTCCATTAAAATCTGACTAGCATGGAACTTGGGACCATGTCTTTCAAGGCTGTTTTATTTTTCATGTGTCTCTTAATTCCATAGCAAGAGATGTAGTCAACTGAGCTTAGCCATTCTTCTTTCTTTGAGAATAGTAAGCCAACTGCCTAACTGGGGTGGGGGACAACCTAAAGAAAGTAGGGACATGTGAAGTCTCCTTGAGACAGGACTTAAAGGATTGAGGGGGACAGAGTGAGGGCCTCAGTTTAGGGAAATCGGTTGGGCTGGATATCACAGGATTTTGAAGAAATTATAAAGAATTTGAGATAGGAAGTCATTGAAGGGTTTTGAGTTCAGAAGTCATATCATATAATTAAATGTCTCCAAAGAATTATTGTGGCCGATGTGAGAATTGGTGTACCAGGATGGAAGAACAGAGGACAGGGGAAAATAATAATTGTAGCCTAATAAGAGATTGATCTGGCAGTCAGAAATAAAAAAATAAAAAATAAGACCAAAAAAATCTCATAAAGTGTAGCCAAAGAGATAGAAGAAAAACTATGATCACAGTTTCAAAAATGTACTAAGAGATGACTGATTATCAAGAAGCAAATGTCAGATCTACAGTGTTAAACACTTCTGGGAGGACAATGAGTATGAGGTTGAGAAAAGACCGGCGAGTTTTTTATATAATGGGTTATCTGCTCAATTTCCTTAGCAAAGTACTGTGGTGCAATAATTGTCACTTGTCAACCAATGGAGGCATGGACCTCTTGTTAAATGTGTTCCTATGGAATAAAGAATAATAGCACAAACATCAAAGGACAAAAGGGGGGTGGGGGAAATGACAGGCGATTTCAGAATAGGACAGACAGCACTTGTCTACAGGCTGGGGAGAAATGTTCCCTGGGTTGGGGATATTCAGGAAGGACATAGAGAAATCAAAGAGTTGGGAGGCTGGTAGAGAAGGTGGTTGAGGGGGGAACTGCAATAGCCCAAAATTCTAAGAATCTCCCAGCCAGCTCCAGAAATTGTCTTGAAGAGTGCTTTTTCACATAGGTAACACTTGTTTTACACCAATCCCATCTGAATTTCTTCCAGGTCTCAGGTCACCTCGATGAGTTATCTATCTCTGCCTTATTCTTAAACTTCCCTCTCCTATTCTGCTTGGAAATTTCCTGTAACTAGAAATTTCCAGGAGGAAAGAGACCAGTCTTGTAGAAGGCCTCTATTAGGTGCTGCTTGATCAAGATTTCCTTTGTGCCTGGCAGTTCGCACTTTGCACAGTCCCAGTCGGCTCTGTTTGAACACCTCCGTTGTGAGCCATTGAAAGATCTGTTTCCCTCCCTGATCCACACCAGATGGGCCTTGCTGTGCAGGGATGCTTTGTTTCTAAAGGTAGGCAGGAACAGCTGAGCAAGGCTTGGGAATTTCACCCCCCACATACACATCCTTCTTTAATTTTTCCTTAAAAGGTTCACACCCAGTTTCATTTCACACACAAAGAGGTCCTTTGTATTTCATTATAACCAAGTCACAAAAGTAAATGTTTTCCTTTAAAAAGAAAGTGGGTGTGGATGATGGTTGCTTGGGTGGAATGTGAATAAAGACTTTAACCTCCCCAGCAAGCTGAACTCTAAAGGAAAAAGAAAAGAATTATGTTGAGCTCCCAATTAGACAGAAATACTTTCATTTTAGTGAATTGTCTGTTATTGTGTGGTTCTTTTTTATTTCTGGCTCATCTGTAGAGAATTCTTCAAAAATTATTAATTTAACCAGAATGGGTGAAAAGCATTCTTATGTCTCTGAAAGGAACGACATGGCTGAATATGAACAAGTTATTCCCTCCCTCCTTTATTTCAAAAGTAGGCAGTTCACTGAAAGTCTTGATTTTTTTAAAATGTCACTATACCATGTGGAGAGAAGCCCTGGTGCCATCGTGTTTACGGGTTGAGCTGCAACCTGCAAGGTTGGCAGTTTGAAACCACCAGCCATTCTTCAGATGATAAAAGGGCTTTCTACTCCGGTACACCGTTATTATAGTCAGTTATAATGGCTCCGCTGTAGTCATTCCACAGAGATGGCCACATTCCATCAGGCTGGTGTGACCTTTTGAATCTGGTAGGCGATTTCCTGTAGTGGCAGGAGAGGATGTTAGGAAATAAGGTTGGAGAGAGACAGAGGAAGGTCTAGAAAGGGTTTGTTGGCTTTAGTGATGATTTTAGATTTAGTTCTGAGGATAATGAGACATCCTTCAGAGATTTTTGAGTAATGTTAAATCAACAACTACAGTTATTGTGAATCTATCTTTGCCTTGAATTTCATTGTTGATCATTCCAAACTGTACTTTCACAAAGAAACTTGTCAAATTCTGGAAGAACTGATTGGTGCTCCAAGATCTTTGAAGGCATCATGTATGAGAGGAGGTCTGAATAAATAGCTGAAAGATTTCCCTTCAGAAATGATCATTGTAATGGTGGCAAATATATCAATTGCCCCTACTCAAATTCACATGAACTTGTGGCATTTCCACTCTGAGGCATAGATTTTTTTAAAATAGTTGCAAAATTTTCTTTATTGAATATTTCCAAAGAGTTTGCACAGTTTACTAATCACAAATTTCCATTTCCCCAACCTGTATATGAACAGCTGTGCCTAAGAAAATAGGTGAAAGATTACATTTGCCAGTTCTCTTGGTATTCCCATTTTATAGCTTTTGTGGGAATGCAGTTCAAACTTGCCTGCTATTTTATTTAATATGCCTCCTTGTAAATTCCAGCTGTTGACCATGTAATTAATCCCTGTATGGAAAAAATACAGGCATTTGTTCCTGCAATACCTGATCTGTATCCCAACAGAAGAATTATATCCACCATCGCCCTTTCAATTATTCTATAGTTGGTCCTCAGAACCATTTTACATGTCACATGAGAAGTACACGCCAGGACTCTGTTCTCAACTTGAGCATGGGTAGTCAATCATAACTTTCCTTTATTCTTTTGAAACCCTACTCCGTGAATTCTAGGATTTTAAATAGAGGACATCGTCCGCATTACTCCTAGAAATGCAACTGCTTAACGTAATTCAGAGTGTATTCACTAGCATGAATTTGGTGGCTAGTTCTTTAACGCTGATGATAGGCAACATTTATATTTGGCGTTGTTGTTGTTGTTAGGTTCCATCAACAAGTTGGTTCCAACGCATAGTGACCCTATGTTTAACAGAAGAAACACTGCCCGATCCAACGCCATCCTCACAATTGTTATGCTTGATTCCGTTGTGGCAGCCATTGTGTCAATCCATCTCTTCCACGTCTTCCTCTTTTTCTCTACCCTTCCAATTTACCAAGCGTGGTGTTCCTTTCCAGGGATTGGTTTCTCCTCATGATACGTCAAAAGGAGGTCTCACCATCCTCACGTCTAAGGAGCATTGTGGCTATACCTCTTCCAAGACAGATAGGTTGTTCTTTTGGTAGTCCATGGTACTGTCAATATTCTTCACTAGCACCATGATTCAAATGTATCCAATTCTTCTTCAGCCTTCCCTATTCAATCGTTGAGCTAGGCTTCTCTTATTTCCTATTTTAGTTATTAGTCTTCGTCTTTTGGTCTCTTTCCCTTGTTCTATACCAAGCTAAGTCTCTCTTCATCACATCAAACGAAAAGAGCTGATAATTTCCAAGTACCACCCTTCTGTTGCCTTTTAATAAGTAGTCAAATTTCAAGATCAAAAGAAAATTCATCTATTTTTTGTCTAGAATGTCATTATGCAATGATCTAAGTTTGCCTGTCCCTGAAATATCAAACCATATGTAAGGCCAACTCTGTTCTATAACACAATAGCTGGAATGAGGAGAATATCTCCATTATTGCTATTCATTTGATGTCAAAATGATTTCTCAAACATGTTATAAAGTTTAAATTTCAACAAGGGACTTGAGGAAAGATCATAGTCTTTTTAGTAATGACTAAATAAATAGTTTTTATCGGCCCAAAGAAGAAACAATTAATTAATTTTGTAATAAATTGTTACTGTGTACTAATATGCATTACTGAGCAATGACTGGACTTGAGACAAAATTATGAAAGCAAATCACCATGTAACTGGGTATATATATTTTTAGAACAAACAGAGATAAAGAATATACATTGCCAACCCACATGTGCATTGATTTTGATACGTACTTTTAATATATAAAATTGAAAGACCAGTTGTGAGTGATTAAGTGCATATTAATTAAAAGTGGGTGGTCCTCAAGTACATGTAAGGTGATAAAATTTTAATCATCAATAATGATGACAGCAATTGTACAATTATGCTTGAACTAATGGAACTATGGATTGTAATGATATCTGTACAAGCTTCTAATAAAATGTTTTTTTAATCATATATGTATTAACCTTTCTCTAATGAATTTTATACTGTCAAGATAATGGAAAAATACTAATAATTTTGTTATTCTTCTCAAAGTGGAGCAGATAAGCTTCTCTTCTGTTTTCTGTGCAACATAGTTTTGATTGAGTGAAATAAGAAAAACTAAAAATTCTTGGAGAGAATAATATGCATAGCTTATGTTTGACTTTAGTACCATTGTGTTCTTGATTTTTATGTCAACTTCCACAGTCCCTGAATAAAACTCTGGAACATTTACTTATTTTACTGATACTGTTTGTAGCTGAACCCACTTAATTCTAGTCTCGTAGCTGTTTACTGTCTGTTAAGAACTCTTTCCCAGTAATCTCTTAAAAGTTTCCCTTTGTGAATTCATTTTTAGCCCCCTCAATATAGCAGACTAAAATCTTCTAAACTGAGAAAGGAGTAATCAAACTGATGAAATACCAATAACAACAAGAGAAGATTAGCAAGTGGAAAGAAAAATAATGTGAAATAGAGGATATTAACCCAGGTCTTCAGCAAGTAAAATTTTTTAAAGACAATTGTGTAAGAGGTGTAAATGAAGTTTGGGTAAGGTAAAAAGAAAGCAATGATGGGAGGATTTTTTTTTTCACTTGGGAATTGTGAGGAAATACAGGAAAAGCATTAGAAATTCTGGAACTTTGGAGGAATTCTCCAGTTGCAGAGTTGAGAGATGGGGTTGGGGGAATAGAAAGGCAATGGAGAAGTAAGTCTTCAGGGACCCGGGCTTTCCAATCTTGCTGTGTTTTCATCTGGAATACATTATACTAAGACCTTTCCACCACTAAATCCAGAATCCCCTTTCTGAGCTTTAAACTATATCTGCTTTATACTAAGAAAACTACTATAAAAATTTCAATTAATGGTAAAGAACTGTAGTTTTATGTTACTTTCAGAAATCCCTTTTTATTGAAGACAGACAAGGAGAAAGTCTAGAAAATATCTGAGATACGCATCCATGTGCAGAAATAATATTTGAATATTGTGAAGAAAGTGACCAAACCGAGCATGCCATGTGAAGGTTATAGATGACATTTTCAGCTCCATTAGTTTTATTTTGTGGATTTTATGCACTAAATAATAGCTTCAAAAATTAGCTCTCTAAAATACTATTTTCATGCCATGACTGGCTGCTTTGTTAATTCAGTCTTTGAAACTATCTTCTTAATCCACCCACTCCTCTCCATTTCTACCTCCACCATCCGGGCTAAGGCTCAGTCATTGTTTTTGTCTGAGGACATCAGTAGCCTCTGTCCACTCTAACTCCCTACCATCTCTGTTCACACTCCAGCCAGAGTGAACTATTCCAACAACAAAAAAAGAGAAGGGGGGAATCCGATGGTCATTTTGTTTAAACTCTTCAACAACATCATACTGATCACAAAGTGTTACATCACCACATCTGGCTTCATCTCCTGCCTCTTGCTCCAGCGTTCATTACACAGCGCCAGTTCATCTAACCCGCCAGCTCTCTTCACTCTCAGTCCGGCATAGCTCTCCCATAGATCTCCTTAGCACTCCGCGGGATATTTCTCACCCCGACTCCACTGATCTCAAAAGTAACTCTTGCTCATTTCTTAAATCTCAACCTGACTTGCTTTCAGGAAAAACAGCCCTGCCTATTCCCAATCGAAGTTTTAAGCCGGTGTCGTTCCTCACATTTGAGTATACTTTTTCTTCATACCACCTACTGTTTGTCATTACATTCTCATTTGTATAGTCATCTATGTAGCTTCGCTTTTTCCCTACAAACCATAAGTTCCATAAGGATAGAAACTCTGTCTTGTTCATAATTCTATCCCTAAGATAGATTACAGCATTTTATATTTCCTAGAAAAGGTGAACTAAATGAAGAATGGAATGAATGAATGAATAAATAGAACAAGAGAGGCTGGTAGTTGCCAAGCCACTAGCACTAATGTGTTCTCACGGGTTGCTGCAGCGTCCATTCAGATTCATGGTGTGGTAATAATTTCTTTTAGAAGAATTAATACTTCTAAATACTTCTAGTCCCAAGGATGTGAAGATTAAAGATATCCCAAAGGTCCAACTTTTCCAAGATATTATACCTCTCTATTCGCCACTGCCCCCTCCCCCCAATGCTCCTCCCCTTCGTGTATGCCCTCCCATCCCTATGTTCTGCAATTCATTGCAACATCTCACTGGAACTCCCAGACTCTGAGGAAATGCTTCACATGGTTATGGGCTGCTGTGAAATCCTAAATTTGAAAGTCAGACTGAAGCAGCTGACAATGTCTGAAAGTTAAGCAGGTCTCCTTGCTTTGGCCAACCCTCAGTCAAGAAACAGAGCTCACAGAAGGGAAGACTGAGGAAGGTCTTTACCTTTGAGCAGGTCAAGTTCTCAAGGGAACATCCCACCTCGATCCTGTAATAGAGACCTCTCTCTGAGGTGGGTTTCTAACCATAGGCATAGAGGCTAGCATGTACAGTACACCACAAAGGGGATTCTGGAAAAAAGGTGGATGACTACAAGGGTCATATGGAGTTGTTGACCGCATATCGCGTGGTGGACTCATCTGCGTCACAGTAAAACTGTGTCCACAGAACTTTCACTGGCTGATTTTGGAGGGAAGCAGATCACCAGGCCTTTGTCTTTTAATTTTTTTAATTGGGAGCTAATATAGATCTCAGAACATCCCATAGCTCAATCACATCACCCCATACCTCAATCAGATCATCTCATAGCTCAATCACATCATCCCATAACTCAATCAGATCATGCCATAGCTCAATCATATCAAGGAGTATTGTACAATTGCTTCCACAATCGATTTCTAAACATTCTTTTCCTTCCTGGATTTCTTGACATCAGCCCCTGGTCGGCACCCCCCCCCCCCACTGTACTCCACGCACCTCCGCCCCGCCCCCCCCACCAAACCCTTATTCTACTTGCTGTTCCTAGAGGTTTATCAATCCTGAGTTTCATATACTGAAAACCGAAAAATATATCACACAAACTCAAGAGGGTGACTCCCCATGACACAAAACATTTGAAATAAACCCCAATATCAACAAACAAAGACCAAAAATACAGAAAATGTTGAAAACCAGATCAGGTCCTGTGTGCATCAGATCAGCTGACAAGGTTGTAAGTGCTCAAGTTGGATTTATCCCTGTGTTCTCCTAGAGTCCACTCCGTTTAGTAACACTTCCCTCCTGTCCCTCTATCCTGGACAGAGAGAGATCACTAGAGGCTTATTTCCTATGTGGTTCCCACAAAGGTATGGTGGATTCCACTATCACCCACAGGATGGTGAAAACCAAATCCTCACAATTTAGTCTCTGATACTATTCTCTCCTTTGACTACAGATTCTATGATTTACCATCCTTTGTTGATTGTGCTTTCATGTGGACTTATTTGAAATTTCATTTGGACACCTGCTTATTTGGAGAAAAGCATTTTAGACCCCAGACATTATTTTATCTGATTACCAGGCACCATCTAATTTCTTTGCCACACTTTGCTATGGCACCCGTATCTTCTGTGTTCCCTTCCTGAGGGCAACTATCAAGCAGGGCCATGATACCAGAACTAATTGTTCTTAAATTGGAGCTAGGATTTAGTTTGAGGCCAAAATCCATTCCTGGGTCTATGGTTTTGTTTGTTTGTTTGTTTGCCTGGTTTTTTTTTTCTTCCAATCTTCCTTTGGCTCATTTTCAAAACCCCTGTTCACTTATGAAAGAGAGTCTTATGGACCATCCCCCTGAGGCATAACGATCTGCTATGAATATTCTCTCTTATTAATGCCTGGTACAAAGTTTCTAAAGCCCTGTTGAGATAGGGATATCGGGCCAGTCTAACTCCTTATCATACTACCTAAATTTTTCACTTGTCCAGAATCAATCCTTTCATGGCTGGATGCTATCTACATAAAAAATGGAAGGTAATTGTCAGGGAAATTTTACAATAATAATCATGGAGAATGTCAGTCACAGGTTTGCTGGAATAATACATCTCTTAATACAGCATATAGGGCATTGATGTTGCCAGAACAACAGTTTGATAATCTTGGTAGCACGGAGGAATGTCCAGGTGGACTCGACCCTCCAGTCATTTCATTAGTAGATGAGGATATTTCATGGTTTGCACTAACCAGGTATTCCATTAATATACACATTTTTAACATTTCCTTTTCCATTCTACTCATATATTCCTTAAAACAACTGCCTCCCGGCTAGTTGATAAAATTGCACCATTCATAAATTGCATGCAAGATCTTTTTTTTTGGGGGGGGCAGATTTGTTTATTTCAAAGCATATCTTCTAAAAATGACTTAAAATATATCCTTCATGAAATTTATGATTTTGTAAACACACAAACGTGATTGAAAAATCACTTAGACCACTCATTCCACATTGGTTAACTGATGTATGTCTTCAAAGAAGCCTTTCCAGGCCCCCCAAGTAAAGTAAGCGCCCCTCTCCTGTCTGCTCAAGACTGATAACCCTGTGGGCGGGTCCCCAAACACACATGGCCATCCAGGTGATTCTTCCTCAGACCTAAGGATCCCAAGACCATAAGACTTTAAGAGAGCAGACAGCCTCACCTTTTCTCCTGAGGGGCAGCTAATGGGTTTAAACTTCTGACCTTGTAGTTAAAAATCCAATGCTATCCTGACAATGCCAGGGTGGTCCACAAGATGATGTAAAACAAAGTCCTCTTCTACTTCTTCAAAGTCATTCCCACTACTCCCAGGAGCTTCATGATCATTGATATACAGCCCTTTAAGAGGCCAAGGAGAGCAAGCCAGGAAGAGGCACATCTATTTCTCAAAAGAACCACATTTCCCCCTTCATTGTTCATAATTGTTATATGACCACACCCCTATGAGAAAGGAGTTGGAAAATAGGCCCAGTTGTGTGTCTTAGAACAAGAAAAACTTGAGAAGGACACAAAAAAAGTATCTGCCAATCTTAGAGTCAGCTATCTAACATTTTCAAATATCCACTATGAATTAGAACCACCACTTGTTTGTTGTGCTGTGGTGGCTTGTGTGTTGCTGGGATGCTGAAAGCTGGTATTTCAAATATCCTCAGAGTCACCGTAAGGGAACAGACTTCATCAGAGATTCCAGACCAAGGACAGACAACACAGAAGAAACATGTTGTCCACTTCAGAGGGATTAGCCCTATGGAGAGCATTAGAACATTGTCACTTGCTGAAAGCCTCCTTGGTACTGGACTGGGTGGTGTTGCATTCTGTGATAGCTGGGACTGACTCGATGGCATCTAACAACAACACCATGAATTCCACTGACAACTGCTTAGCCATAAAGGCGCCTGCAGTAGGAGTTGAAGTTGAAGTATTAAGATTTCAGCAAATGACGTCTTCAGCCCCAGGTCAGTTGAGGGTCACTGCAGACTCTGTGTCCTTTGCCAGCCTTTCATCAGGACCTGCTCTCATCCCGCCAATGCCACTGCCCAGTTGAGCTGTGGATCCAGGAGAAAGCTGGTCCCAGGACCTCACAGTGGCTGACAGCTCACTCTCCTGAAACCCACCAATTCCAAGTCCATTCTAACTCATATCGTCCATCAGTAGAGGGTTCTAAAACTCCTCTCAACTCTGCCTGTTGCAACTAACTTAAAGAAGCCAGAGCTTCTTAAAGGAGGTTTGACAGTCCTGTTGAAAGAAATTGATGTGTTTAAAAATATTACTATTTTCTGTCCTTTGAGACAAGTAATATACACCATGGAAAATCAAAGCAGTTGTAGAATAATTATTATATATGCATATATGTATGTGTCTGTCTAAGATCATAAGCAAGCTGTGCTTACCCTCTTACCGATTCTGCTCTCTTCCACATAATATCTGTAGTCGCTTCATTTTATCAAGCATTGAATTTTACCAACAAAAGAAATATCTTCACTCTTATCTCATTTATCTTCTTCACTAATGACATCCAGTTCATTTATACATGGTGTTTAGACATTAATCTACATATTTCTATATCATTATAGCCATTAATCTACATATATCTATTGCCTCCTCTCTACTTCACTTTCTGGAACAGGGTCCATCAACTTTCTCACCAGAACCAACAAAGTCTTGTTCCCACAAAGATGACTCTGTCCTCCACCTCACTTCCCCTAGCCGTTCCTCTCTGCTCTCTTAATGTTTCCAGCGCATCTATTATGTTTCACCTGATTTTCCCAATTCTAGCAGGTTCTCCTCCGGGAAACATAGATTACAATCACACCTAAGTCACTGGGTTGTTAGAAATATCCAATGAGTTTGCTTTTCAAGTCCTGATCACTTTGTCTTGCCTTTATTTCATATATACTCATTTCCCCAACACTCTGATGTTTAGTTCCCTCATGTTGCTATTGTTGTTAACTGCTGTTGAATTGAACCCCAACTCATATTAACCAGATGCGCAATGGGATCAAACTCTTGTGATACACAGAGCTTTTGTTGGCTCTTTGTTTTGTTTAGCTTTGCGAATAGACCACGGGGCCTTTCTTTCTATTCTGTTCTCTGAAAACTCTGTTGAAATATGTTCATCATTTTAGCAACATGTAAACCTCCAGGGACAGACAGATGGTAGTGCTATGTGAGACACAATAGCCTTGTCCCCTACATGGAAGGTGAGAATTATATCACTAGTAGGAATTATGCCATCTTTATTTCTGGAATGCCGGTGCTTTACTCCTCTATTGCCAAGCACAGATCTCAAAAAAATGAATGCATACAGACCCCATCAGGACACGCCAAATCAGAGGAGCAATGTAAAATGCAGAGGAATCCACGGAGAGACAGGCCAGGTGCCGGCCCTAGCCAGTTTTGGCCCGACCCCCACCATGGAAGGGAGCACCACAGAGGATGGAAGTCGATTGTCCAGTGTGGGAGGGGAGCTGACCTACCACACCACACCCAGAGGGAAGCTGGGACAAAGGAAGGAGGAGGAAAGGAGCGGAGAACAACTGGGCCCACCAAACTCAGAGGACGATGGCCCAGCTCGGGGGGCCCAGTGTACAGAGAGGACCGTGTGGCTGCCCGCACGGTGAGATGTGGCGTCCTGCGCTGACCCATGGCCCTGCACAGGACAGCACCGGAGACACAGTGTTGGATGGGCGACTGAGCTGACCCCACCACACTGAGGCAAAACACTGGGGGCATGCAATGGAGTGGCAGGGAAGCAGAGCAAGGAGGTCCTGAGGGAAGACAAACGATGGACTCTGGGGCCAGGATGTTGCACCCCATTAAACTCGTCCAGAAAAACGCTCCTAAAGGTCAACAAACTGACCTTGATCTACTAACAGACCTTTTTTTTTTCTCTTTTCTTTTTTTCAGCCTATCTGTTTGTTGGTTTTTCCTTTTTCCTCTTCTTTTAAATTTTGTATGTCAGTGGCTTTTTTGTTCGTTGGCTTGTCGGTGCTGCTGCCGTTGTCGCCAGGTTCTTATGAGCCTCTTTGGCGCTGTGCTGTCAAAGTCAAACCCAATTTTATTCATACATTGTTATGTCTGCACACCCACCTAGATAAGAGAGGTTGGACACAAAAAAAATATGAGAAGAAAATAAAGGAACCGATGGCCCCGGAGGGACATGGGAGTGTGGGAGGTAGGGGGAGGGAGGAGGGTTGGCTAACCTAGAGACAAGGGAACAACAAATGGTTCAAAACCAATGGTAGGGAGGAGATGTGAGGACTGGTAGGGAGTGACCAAGGACAAGGTAACTGCGAGGAACTACCGAAACTAGATTGAAGGCTGAACGTGGTATTGGGACAGGAGGAAAGTGTAAAGAAATAGAGGAAAGAAGTAGGAGGCAAAGGGCATACATACAAGCCTAATTACAGACATGTACATATGTGAATATATTTAAGATTATGGGGGAACAGACCTAGATGCAAATAATTATAGGTTTGGTAGTAGGTTGGCAGGTGGACATTAGGCCTCCTCATGCGCACTCCCCAAGTACAAGAGCACCTTGCTCAGCTATACGGTCATTTCATGATACTTACCTTCCTGACATGATCGCTGAAGACAGACGTGTGCATAAGAAAATGTGGTGAAGAAAGCCGATGGTGCTGGCTATCAAAAGATATAGCGTCTGGGGACTTAAAGGCTTTTAAGCAAACAAGTGGCCATCTAGCTTGGAAACAACAAAGCCCATAGAGAAGAAGCACATGAGCCTGTGTGAACAAGAGGTGTTGAAGGGA
>NW_022111373.1:12246049-12255492 GCF_000313985.2 Echinops telfairi
CAGACTCCTGTCTTGCCTCCATTTCTCGCGTCTCTTGCCCCTCTTCATTCCCAGTCCCTTTTTCAGGTATCCACGTTGTTTGATGACCTGCGGGATGGGTCATATAAGTGTGCTTTACACATTTGATCTATGTATTGTGATAAATTGTATGAGCCCCAATAAATTGATTAAAAAAAAGAATGCATATTCATGATGTGAACCTGATTACACACATAACTGAAATAGATATGGAAAATTATATACATCTCTTACATGTAAACATACTTAGATAGTGGTCCCTTTCTTAAATGTATGCATTTTTTCTTCTATTTCAGAAAATACCGAAAGGAAAACCACATTCCCCCTTAGAACGCCACCGATGTCAGGAAACTGCAAGTTGAAATTGTTAAAATAAACTCTAGCTCACCCACATTGCACATAATTTCTATTAAGGTATGCTGTTTAATTGAGTAGCTAGTAATCACAAAGATTATACATGTGCAGTGTGGGTAAAGTACAGTCATTATGAGAGCATTACCTCCTGTACTGCTGCATGCTGTTCTTCTTGTTGCTGCTGTTTTTATGGTCCTGTGCCCATCCATTAGTGAAGTTATTATACACATTTACTCAGGCAACTTCTCTAAGAAAGGGCAATTTACAATTCAGGATAGAGTCTTTTGTTAAAATAAAATTTGTTTCTGTCCCATTCACAGGTCTAGTTCTCTCCAGAATATTCAAGTCAGTCACTGTTGCCACTGAAGAGTTAGTAGTCTGTTCAATGTATAAAACCTCAAGACTATTGTTAAAATTCCAGACAAACTAGAAATTATGAGAGCCAGAAATTACACAATTGTGTACAGACCTTCAAACCAGTGGTTCTTCCCTAGAGCACTTTGAATCATTTTAGTAGAAAATACCTTAAACACACACGCACACACACGCACACCAAAAACAAGGCATAAAACCTGGGACTGTGTAGACTGTTGGGGGGGGGAAGGTTGACAAAGTGATGTTACAAAAGTGAACTCCTTGTCTACAAATAAATCTTCAGGCAAAGCTCCCAAGCTTCAGAAAAGCATTTAAGTCTTTAAATTAGAAAACTTGGAATCGTAAATGCCAGAAATACGTAACACCTTAAGTGAAGATCGATTTTATATGGTTATTAGGAGCCCTGGTGGCATAGTGATTATTCATTGTGCTACTAACCACAAGGTCACCAGTTCAAAACTACCAGCCCCATCCGGAGGAGAAAGACAGTGCTTTCGACTCTCCTGAAGAGTTACAGTCTTGGAAGCCTACAGGGGCAGTTCTAGCCTGTCCTGTGAGAGTATCACAAATAGGAATTGATTCGAAGGCAGTGATTTGGTTTTTGGTTATATGGTTAGTATGTTTGAATTTGACTCAGAAATGTCTATTGTTAAGCAGTTAGAAGCTACAAGAACCAAAATGTGAGTACTTAGTCTATGTTAGTTCCAATATTATACCAAAAAAGTGACTCAGAATAACAATATTAAAACAATTTCTTTTCTGGAAGCAAAATTTAATTCTAAAGATTATATGTAAGACTAAAGAAATACAAATATCTACATACAATAAAATACTATTGATAAAAGCATAATGAGTCCATGGACTATCTGGCATGGATGAATTAGAAGATATCATGTGTGTGAATAATTCAAGCACACGAGGGCAGACATTACATAACACCGCGTATCTAAAGAGTGAAGCCGAGGCAAGCACAGGGAAAGCCACATTCTTTGACGGTTACCATGGATGACAGGGAAAGGGCGAAGAGTCATTGCTAAAGCAGCAGTTCTCAACCTGTGGTTCATGATCCCTTTGGGGGTCGAACGACCCTTTCACCGGGGTGGCCTGATTCAAATCAGTAGCAAAATTACAGTTATGAAGTAGCAACAAAAACAGTTTTATGGTTGGGGCGTCATCACCACATGGGAACTGTACGAAAGGGTCGCAGCATTAGGAAGGTTGAGAACCACCGTTCTAGATCATGTTCATTGTCTTTGTTAAGTGCCATCAAGTCTGTTCCCACTCGCAAGGACCAAAAATTGCCTGACTCTACCATTCTCAATAGTGTTATGTTTGAGCTCATTGCTGCAGTCAGTCTGTCAATTTATTTCATCAAAGGTTTTCTCCTTTTTCACTGAACCCCTATTTTACCAATCATGATGTCTTCTCCAGGGATGGGTCTCTTCTGATCACATGTCTCAGACATGTGAGACAAAGCCTTGCCATCCTCACTTCGAAGAGACATTCCGGCTCTCGTTTTATCCAAGACAGGCGTGTTTGTTCTTCTGGCAGTCCATGGTCCTCTCAGTAGTCTTTGCCAACATCATGATTCAAATGCATGGGTTTTCTTTGATCTTCCTTATTCATTACCCAGCTTTCACATATATATGAGGTGGTTGGACAGTGTAAGATATGACAAAATAATAATAATTTATAAATTATCAAGGGTTCATGAGGGATGGGGGAGCAGGGAAGGTGGGGAAAAATGAAGAGCCGATACCAAGGGCTCAAGTAGAAAGCATTTTGAGAAGGATGATCGCAACACATGTACAAACGTGCTTGACACAATGGATGGATGGATGGATTGCGATGAGTTGTACGAGCCCCCAATAAAATGATTAAATTTAAAAAAATAAGCATTGGAGAAGCCCCCAACAAAATGATTTTTTTAAAAGAGAGAGAGAGAAAATATCATGGCTTGGGTCAGACATATCTTAGTTCTCAGAGTGAAACTTATGCTCTTTAACACTTTAAAGAGGTCTTGGATAGGAGATTTGTCCAGTGCAATATATCATATGATTTGTTGCCTTCTGTTTACATGCGTGTTGATTGTAAATCCAAATAACATGAAATCCTTGACAACTACAATCCCTTCTCCATTTATCATGATAAGTCTATTGGCCCAGTTTTGGGTTTGCTCGTTTGTTTGCTTTACATTGAGTTGCAATGCATACTGAAGGCTGCCTTTGAATTTCATAAGCAAGTGATTATTCCAAAATATGCTGTGTCATCTGAATATCAGAGGCTGTTAATACATCATCTTCCAGTGCTAATGCTACATTACGCTGAATATAGTCCTTTTTTTTCCAGATTACTTGCTCAGCATACAGACTGAACAAGAATGGTAAAAAAGGATACAATGTTGTCCTGCAAAAACTATACCTATGCAGCTGTTTTAAAATTATTTCCATAAAATTTTACATACATATGATAGTAGACACAAATTAATGTAATAGGAAAGGATATGTGGAGAATGCCAGCACAATTTGCCCAAAATAAATGAAGACACTGTGTTAGGCTGGGTTGTCTAAAGAAGCTAAATCAGTGACATTTATATCTGTGGATATGGAAAAGACACTTAGAAAACAGCTCACCCAGTTACAGAAGTGGGCAGGTTTAGGTTGGTTTAAAGTCTGAGGGTTAGATGTTAAATTGTAGGCTTCTCCTAACTCCCATAACTTCAATGCCTAATAAGCCCAGAGTTGGCAGGAATACCACAGACATCAGAGGGAAGTGAATCCACATTTTGCAGGTCACGTGACAAATCACTGTTGGTGTCAGAATTGACAGATAATATGGCAGACTGTTGGTTCAAGTCCACAGAACTGGAGGTTGATGAGCCAGATACAGAAACAAACAAACCCCATCAAACACGTTTTTTCCAAGGTGTCAATTTATATATAGGAAGTAGGCCACATTCCCAAAGAAACTACTTCGGAATTACACCCCATCCTAATATTCTTACAATTGCTTGGCTGCTCACAGCAGATCCCATAATGGAGTTTATTGCATTATGTTAGGTCCCATTGTGAGGTGTGTCTATGCCTCAACTGCCAAATCAGTAAGAATCCTGTCCAAACCAAGATGACACAAAGCTCAACTATCACAGACGCTGTAAGAATAAAATAATGTAAGAATAAAAACCAAAATCAAACTGACTTCCATTGAGACAAAGCTGACTCATGGTGACCCCCTGTGGGTTTCTGAGACTATAACTGTTTATAGGAATAGGAAGCCCAATTTTCTTCTTTGGACCTGCTGATGGTTTTGAACTGCTGACCATGCAGTTCTCAGCCCAACATGTGACTAGTATATGACAAGGGGTAAAGCACAACAAAAGTATGTGAGTGGTTACATAGGTAAATATGTAGGTTATATAATTATGGGGGGAGACATGATCTTATGTGCATGCACATATAGATACATTTATGGGCATATGCTATAGATATTTGTATGAAATGCATATAATATATTGATATATTTACATATGTAATAAATCAGTTAGTTTGTACAGTTATAGACAATGCCTATAGATATTCACTAAGAAGCTCTGGTGGTATAGCAGTTACTAACAGCCAGGTCAGCAAGCTGTTTCAAACTACCAGCTGTTTCTTAGGAGAAAGATGAGGCTTTCTACTCCCGTAAGAGTAATCTTGGAAACTCATAGAAGCAAAGATTACTCAAAGAGTAATTTTGGAAACTCATAGAAGCAAATATACCAGTACCCTCTCTGGTAGAGTCACTATAGGTCTGCCTAGACTTGATGGCAATGAATTGGGTTTGGTATTTATAGATATCCAAGACCTCATAAGCCAAACTCACTTCCATCCAGTCAATTTGACTTACCATTCCCTTTATAGGACTTCTAAGTCTTTATAGCAGCAGTCAGCCTTCTCTTTCTGCCCTGGAGAGCTGGTGAAGTCCTCTCTACCTCTAAATTGACCAGTTGGCAATCCAGTGCATAACCCACTATGCCACTGGAGGTCTTTGGGAAGGAATAAGTAGTGAGAAAAGAGACTGTTAGGTAGTTTAGCTTAGGGGCTGGGCCATCCATTACGCATGCCCAGAGGTCCAAGCTACCAGTCCATGAAGGAGTGGTCCACGTGCATGCTCAGAGGCTCAGGTTTCCCGCCAGGAAGGGGAGATACACCAGGGTGAGTGTTGCACCTGGATTGGCCCACCTAAGCCAGGTGAATTCAATTCAGCCAATGGGGTTGACCAGGGTTATCCACCACACCTCCCCGCGGAATAATTGAAATGGCAGGATCCCGGAGTCGACCAGGTGACTTTGCGACCAGCTTCTAGGTAGGCACATTCAGCTACTCACGTGCAGGTTGTCAATTTGAACACATGTAGAGGCCCCAAAGAGAATGCACCAGTGATTTGTTCCTATAAAGAGCACTCTCTAGGAAATCCTATGGAGTCATTTAACTGTGTTACAGGAAGTTAATAGCAGTGGAAATCAAATCTGCTGTACCTAACAACAACAATGTTTGTTATGGTTGATAAAATCGAAGGTCTACAAACACCCTCAGTATATGAATTGACACAATAGCCCAAACAATGGACTCAGGTGCCAATAAGCAAGATGACACAGGACCAACCCACCAAACAGCTTGTTCTGTTATACACGAGATTACTCTGAGTCAGCGTGAACTCAAGCACTAACAACAGAGTAGAAGGGAAACCGTGGAGAGGACAGAGCTGGAGGCATCGGTGCATGTATGCATTTTTGCATGCTTTTCTCTTTCAAAGCATGAAAAGACATTTTTGTTATTGTTAGATGATGTCAAGTCAGTCCTGACTCACAGTGACCCTATGTACAACAGACGAGAACACGGCCCCGTCCTGTGCCATCTTCACAAACGTTCTCATGTTTGAGTCCATCGTACAGCCGCTTTGTCGATCCATCTTGTCAAAGGCCTTCCTCTTTGTCACTGTCCCTCTGATTTACCAAGCATGATGTGCTTTTCCAGGGACTGGTCTCTCCTGATAACATGTCAAAGTACATGAGACAAAGTCCGGCTACTCTTGCTTTTAAGAAGCATACTGCTTGCACTTTTTTAGGACAGATCTGTTTGTTCTTTTGACCTTCCATGGTATGCTCAATGTTCTTTGTCAGCACTATAATTCAAGTGCATCGGTTTGTCTTCAGTCTTCCTTATTCAAGGTCCAACTCTTCCATGCATACGGAACAATTGGAAATACCATAGCTTGGGTCAAGTGCTTATTCGTGCTCAAAGTAGATTCCGTGCTCTCCAACTCTTTGGAGAGATCGTGTGCAGCAGCTTTACCCAATGAAATGCATCATTTGATCTCCTGACTGCTGCTTCCATGAGCATTCATGGTCAATACTAGACAGAATCCTTGAAAACTTCAATCTTTTCTCCACTTATGATGATGTTACCTATTGCTCCAGTAGTGAGGATTTTGGTTGTCTTCACATTGAATTATAATCCATACTACGTTTACAATCCTTTATTTTCATCAGCAAGGACTTCAAGTCCTCCTTACTGTCAACAAATAAAGTTGTGTAATCGGCATAGCTTACGTAATAAATAAGCCTTTCTTCAATCCTGATGCTACATTCTTCATATAATTCAGCTTCTCTAAGTATTTTCTCAGCATTGATATTGAATACATATGATGAGAGGATATAAGCCTGACTCAAAACTTTCTTGATTTTTAAACTATGCATTATTCCCTGTTCTAGAACTACAATTGCTTCTTGATGTACAGGTTCAGCATAAACACAAGCAAGCATTCTGGAATCCTTAATCTGCTCAAGCCTATCCATAGTTTGTCCACACAGTTGAATGTCTTGGCATAGTCAATCAAACAAGAAAACATCTTTCTGGTAGTCTCTACTTTCAGCCAAGATCCATCTGACATCAGATATCCCTTGTTCCATGTTTTTCTTAATCCAACCAGAATTCCTCGCTGTTCCCTGTCATTTTACAGCCTATACCATTGGTATAAGATCTTCAGGGAAGTTTTCTTTGCATGTGATATAAATGATATTGTTCTATAATTTGCACATTCCTTTGAGTCACCTTTATTTGGAAGATGGATTTCTGCCAGTCAATTGGCCGGGTAGCTCTCTTTCAAAATTCTTGGCATACTCGAATGAGTGCCTCCAGTGCTTCATTAGTTATTTGAAACATTTCAATTGGTATTTTGTCAATTCCTGGAGTGTTTTTGTTTTGTTTTGCTAATGCCTCAGTGCAGCTTGAAATTTCCTTCAGTATCATTGCTTCTTGATTATATGCTACATCTTGAAATGGATGAATGTTAGCTAGTTCTTTTTGGTACCATGACTCGGTGCATTCTTTCCGTCTTCTTTGGATTCTTCTTGAATAGTTCACTATTCTGAACATAGAATCTTTCAATATTGCAACTGGAGGTTTGATTTTTGCTTTCTTGAGTTCTTTCAGCTTAATATACGCTACCCGTGCTCTTCCTTCTTGGTTTTCCAACTCTAGGTCTTTGCACACTTCATTATAATATTTTACTTTGTCTTCTCAAACTGCCCTTTGGAATTTTCTGTTCATCTTTTTATTGCTTCATTATTTCTTCCATTTGCCTCAGCTATGACTAAAAGCAAGTTTTAGAGTCTCTTCTGACATCCATTTTGAACTTTTCCTTCTTTCCTCCCTTTTGCTTTCTTCATGAGTGATGTTCTTGGTGTCCTATGCCAGCTCATCTAGTCTTCTGTCATTAGTGTTCAATGCAGCAAATCTGTTCTTGAAATGTCTCAAAATTCAGGAAGTGTAGACTCAAGGTTTTCTGTTTGCTCTTGTGGGCTTGTTTTAATTTTTTTCAGCTTCAACCTGAACTTACATATTAGCAATTGATGGTCAGTTTTACAGTTGGTATCTGGCCTTGTTTTAGGTGCTGATATTCATTTTCGTCATCATCTCTTCCCACAAATACATTCAATTGATTTCTGCTTATTCAACCTGGAGAAGTCCACATTTGTATTTCACTTTTTGTTGTAGGAAAAAAGATATTTGTGATGAAGAAGTCATTGGTCTTTCAAAATTCTATTATGTGATTTCCAGTTCATGTTTAGCACTAAGACCATATTTACTAAGTACTGTTTGTTTCAAATTTTTGCATTCAAATCTCCAATAATTATCAATGTACCCTGATTGTATGCGCAACCCAATTCCAATTGAAGATGTTGGTAAAATTCTTCAATCTCGAGCTTAACTGGATAGTGCATGCATTTGAATCATATTTTAATTGACTGTATTTCCATCTGAGTAAATATTATCCTATTATAGCATTGTACTTCCAGCTAGATCTTGAAACACCATTTTTGAGAATGATGAAAACACCACTCCTCTAGCATTTGTCATTCTCAGCAAAATCAACCATAAGATTTTCTGACTTAAAATGGTCAATATCAGTCCATTTCAGCTCACTAACACCTAGATTGTTGTTCTTCATGCATCCATTTCATTTTTGACAACTTCTAATTTTCCTAGATTTGTTTTGTACATTATAAGTTCTGATTATTAATAGATGTCTATAGCTGTTTCTTCTCATTTTTGAATCATGATTTAGCAAATGAAGGTCCTGAGACTTTATTCCCCAAGTATTTTCTTCATCCGTATCATTATGATTGACTTTGCATTGAGAAGGCAGCTCTTCCTCAGTCGTGCTTTGAGAGCCTTCTGCTTGATGGGCTCATATTATGGCACTATCTCTGACAATGCTCTCCTTCTATTCTTGAGGTTTTCAGTGTCAAGCAATGTTTCCATGTTATTCTTAAGATTTTCAGTGGCTTTTTCCTCTGAATGGACAGCTTTTGCCTTCCTTGTAGTCTGTTCCTAATCCAGAAGCTCTGCTGAAACCTCATCACTCTGGGTGACACTGCTGGTATTTGAAATACTGGTGACATCGTTTCCAGCATCACAAAAACCCATAAACCACCACAGTATGACAAACAGACAGACAAGTGGTGGTGAAAAGTCATTATTCCACAAAATTTTAAAATAAATTATCAAAGCTATATATAATGATGATTACTGGTTAAAATTGTCTAAAATAATTGCCCATTGATAACCTAAAAACAGTGTCAGTTCAGATACAGTGAGTACTGCAGGAATGTAATGAGGAGTGGCACACCTGAGATCCTTTGGCTTCACTAATGAGGAGAATCAAACTCTATACCAACCTAAAGATGATTTCTATGAGGTAGAGATGAGCTGGACCTCCACTTGCCATTTTTCTTGTTCTTTTTTTTAATCATTTTATTAGGGCCTCATACAACTCTATCACAATCCGTATATCCATCCATTTATGTCAAGCACATTTGTATATTTGTTGCCATCTTCATATTCAAAACATTTTCTTTCTACTTGAGCCCTTGGTATCAGCTTATTTCCCCCCTCCCCTACCCACCCTCATAAACCCTTGTTAATTTATAGATTATTGTTATTATTTCATGTCTTATACTGACCAATGTCTCCCTTCACCCATTTTTCTGTTGTTCATCCCCCTGGGAGAGAGCTATAGGTAGATCATTGTGGTCAGTTCCCCCTTTTTCCTCCCACCTTCACCTTCCCCTCCTGGTATGACTACTCTCAATATTGGTCCTGACGGGCTTATCTGTCCTGAATTACCTGTGTTTCCAGCTGTTATCTGTACCA
>NW_022111373.1:12255592-12280106 GCF_000313985.2 Echinops telfairi
GCTGGATCTGTAAGGTAGAAGTTGGGATCATGATAGTGGAGAGGAGGAAACATTAAAGAACTAGAGGAAAGTTGTATGTTTCATTGTTGCTACACTGCATCCTGACTGGCTCGTCTCCTCCCCATGACCCTTCCGTAAGGAGATGTCCAATTGCCTACAGATGGGCTTTGGGTCCCCATTCCCCCTCATTCACAATGATATGATTTTTGCTCTTTGATGCCTGAAACTTGATCCCATCGACAGCTCATGTTCACACAGGTTGTTGTGCTTCTTCCATGTGGGCTTTGTTGCTTCTCAGCTAGATGGCTGCTTGTTTATCTTCAAGCCTTTAAGACCTCAGACACTATCTCTTTTGATAGCCGGGCACCATCAGCTTTCTTCACCACATTTTCTTATGCACCTGATTTGTCTTCAGCGATTGTGTCAAGAAGGTGAGCATCATGGAATGCCAGGTTAATAGAGCTAAGTGTTCTTGGGTGGAGGGAGTCCTTGCGTAGAGACCCAATGTCCATCTGCTACCTTAGTACTAAACCTATAAATATATGCAAATAGATCTATTTCCCCATCATCATTTATAAATATATTTAATTCATTCTACTTTATCTTAGTCTTACACCTAGCTTGCCTCCCATTACACCTTATTTCCCTACTAGGTTTCATAATCCTTTACAATGACCACATTGAACTCACAGACAATAATCGTCATTATGATCCTTTATTACAGAATTTAAGAGATTACATTAAATCAGGATCAGAAAACATGAAGGGCACTTTGGCTGCAGCCCTGTTTTTTAAGCAGTGCTAGCAGGCATGTCTCTCTGGTCCTCCACATCCCAGTCATGCAGTCCCTTGGCATCTGCCATGCTCCTGCAAGTGATACAAAGTGTACTTAGCACTGATATTAGCACTGATAAATGTTCAAAGGGCACCCCGCTCTGCAAACCAGCCCCTGCTTTAAGGCTTTCAGTTTGCTGGTCTGTGGGCCAGGAATCCTGCTACTCTGTTTCATGGTCTTTGTAAGGGTCCTGTGCTCTGTCCATTGTGTCAGTGCTGTCACTTCTCGGGGCCCTGAAGTCTGTGCCACTCCGGGCAGAGATTTCATATGTGTTCGGCTGATGGTTCTTCTATGTGTTCTTCTTTCTTGACGGTTGCAGGATTTTCATTACCTGCTTCTGAGGTGGCTCACTCCCAGTGGAACAGAAAAACTGATGAATCCCCCAGTTAGAATCGCTGGGTGGGAGTTACAAAGACTCTGAACCAAAGAGCCATACCAAGTCATTTCACGTTACTGCAGTACTCAGATTTCGATCTCTATTTACTATTACTTACTCTCAGAATAAGGATAAGAAAGACATACTGCCAGCTTGGAACACATTTTTCTGGCAGAAACAGAGATGCTCCCCCAAATCAATGGAGTCGTATTTATAGCACACTGGACAAATTGTGCTTTCTCTCTGGCTGGCTGAAAGTGGGTGCTGTAATGTAAACCACCCTCAAAGCCAGGTCCAAAATTCACATTCATCGAGTGGTCTTAGATTTTGAGATGATCTCCTTTCTTTTGTCACGATGCATTTGCTTTATAAAGGGCAGAACCAGTGCTGGATGCTATCCCTCAAGTCTAAAATCAGGACCTGGCACCAATGGAAATCCAAAGGTGTCTCAGAAGCAAGAAGTTAATCAAATTGGTGATGTTTATTGAGATGCCTATAGTGCTTTACACAAACCTCAGAAGCTTCAGGAATTCAGATTGACGCCATACTCAGCCTGCTGGACAAACATAGCTGCCCTTCCCATGTGTTATGGTGGGGGCCGTGGTGGGGGGATCACTCAAACTTAAATGCTTCATAAATACCTTTAATTAAGTCTTAAATGGGACAGAGACAGGATAGAAGACAAATTATCTTGGCAAGCAAGACCATCAGCATGAGTCCAATGGTGTTCAATGGATTCATGGTCACATGGCTACTTATAAAGAGAGAAACCAAAGGAAATCCTTACAGGGTCCTGATTAGTGGCAGATCAGTGCATCACTGTCACAGGTAGCACTACATAAGGGGAAGGGTGACCACTATTGGGATGCATACACGATTGCAGATTAAACAGGTTTACAGAATTGATTCTAGGACCATCTGACCACCCAGGTCTGATATGGCTCTTGCCTATTTGACCCTGATATACCAAATTCTAATGAAAAAACACCCAAGTATGTCCCTGAGGACAACACTGCGCCTCCTGAACTGGCTCCAAAAGCAAACAAACAAACAATTTCCATCCATTGGATTGCTGCTCACAGTGACGCTCTTGGACCAAGCAGAATGGACAGCCTCATCTTTTCCTTAGGGAGTGATTGGTGGGTTTTAAGATAGATGGATTATGTCTCAATAAAGCTGTTTATAAAATAAATAAATTTGGGGGAGGGGAGCTTTACAGCCCTCCAGAAGTCAGACTCCCCCAAATTCACTTCAATTGTGGCCACAGAGGTTAATACACAAGGGCAGACTTCCCATAAAGTGGAACTAGAAGGCTTTGACAGTGCTTGCTCAGCAGGTTTTCATCAGTGCTTTCGATTTACACAGGTCTCTCATGCTTCCCTTTTCCAATGGAAATGGGAATTGTAATGATCTTGTCCCTGTCCCATAATTGTATACGGGGTCTACGAGTTATGGAGGTGGGAGGGAAGAATAGGCAGTGTCAATCTGTCTCAGGATCCATGTTTAAATCTGAGAGTGTTGACAGTAGGATGTCTATATACTTTGGCCTTTGACATGGATGCAGTGAATGAATGAGACTTCAGGTTTTCTCTTTCCAGTGAGGAATGAATCTTGGGATGAATCGCGAAATAAATCGTTGGTGCTGAAGAATAGACTCGGACAGAGACTGGGTAGATGTTCACTAATGTTTCTTTCCTCCTGGTTATGCCCATATTGAGTATTTTGCTCGGTTTTCTGTATAATTAAGTGGAGCCATGCGATGGCATTCTTGCCTTTGAATGATGTGAACAGAAGCACTGAATGCTGCTTCCGTGTCTGCTGAGAAAAAATGTTTTCTATGGTCCTGCAATTTCAATCGTCCCATCTGCTAATAGAACACGGACTTTCAGGATAAATTCATAAGCCAAATGAGGAGATCCATACCATAAGAGGTCAAGATATAATTTGAGGAAAACCGCACATTATATTTCTGATACCTACTAATCTGTATGACTTTTTCATCAGCTGAGTCAGGTTGGAAAGATTTCCCTTAATGGTCCTGTGCCTTCTTTCCTCACTCATGGCAAGAACTCGGGGTATTCCTCTCATGTATGAGGCACTTTGCTAGGCACTGGGAGTAGAAAATAGATCAAAACAAAACAAAAAAATATTGGCCTAACCCTAATATGTAGTTTACATATTGGTAGGAAAAAAACATTAAAAAGGTAATGAAATCTAAGTGGTGATTGGTGTGGTATGTTTTATAATATATGCAACTTGGTTGCATTACATAACTTTCATATCACTGATCTGTGTATTAAGAAAATGTGCACATTTAAATGTGCCAGATGCAATATGGGTCCATATGCAGATGGTAAATCCAAAACCTAACAAGAGACTAGATGGATCAGAGAAGCCAAACCCAAACTATTGACGCTTGAGCTGATTCCAACTCTTGGCGACCCCGTGTGTTTTACAGTACATTGTACCCCGTGGGTTTCCAATGACTATGAACACTTGAAGAAAGCATTAGGTATTATTCGTAGCATATAATTTCAATATTTAGCAACAACTTAAATAAGACAAGGTTTTCTGCTTTTCAAAAATATAATTAGTTGTATTTCAAAAGCAAAGTCTAAAGATTTTTTAGCCCCCCTTTTTAGATTATGTTAGAGGCTTAGATGTAGAAGGAAAAAAGACACAAAATATTTGAATAATTGAAAAACAGTTCTGTATTTTCTGGGCATAGATTTGAATGGAGAACTGACACAATGGGTTTCAAATAGTTGATGGAAACAATGCAATTAAAAGATCATGGACTTCTCCCATGAACTTTTTGAAGCCCCCTCTGTGTGTTAAAATAATTATTGCTAAGCATTCTTTGAATTACAAAAGCATTCTAAGTAAAATGCATATTTTCTAGTAAAATGATTCAAAATCAGATTATTTTTAAAAGAAAAGGCAAATCCATAAAATTTTAGGTTAAACCTAAGTAACTCCTGCTGTAATAAGATCATTACTTAAAAAAATCCCATTGTGTGTAATATTAAAAAGAGAACTATCATGTAGAATAATAACCAAACAGTTGGGATAATTCTTGATGGACACATTATTTATACCTCTCAAAATTTTAAAGTCTCAAGTTTTGAAACCACCTTAGGAAACATCCAGTTCCTGGTGGTGTTGTCAGGCAACATGAACTACTAACCACAAGGTCAATAGTTCAAATCCACCCTCCACTGTTTAGGAGAAAGATGAGGCTATCTGCTAGTGTATGTTTGATTTACTCCTTGAAAACCCTCAATTACAGCCCCAGAGACTCTATAAATTGTTTCTATGAGTCTGAATCATCTCCCCAGCAGTAAGTTTGGCATTTTGGATTTTAAATCACTATGTAAGTAAAAGCAACCCATCAGATGACTTTCCCAAGGTTGCACTGAAATTTTGTACCAAAGTCTCTATGTCGCTTTCATGTATCATGTATCTATATGTCTGTCTAACTATCTATCTTAATATACAGCTCACCCAAACATGAAACACTTAGAATCTGAGGGAGGAAAAGAATTGGTCTCCTATGGAAAATGCACATTCTTTTCTCAATCAAGTACTTTTTTTTGACATTGAAACATGGACTTGAATAGTTTATGGATAGTGAAATCTAAGCTGGCTGAGGGAATGCGAGTGTCAAAAAGAAATTCAAACAATTTCAAACCCATGTTTAATCATGCATCAATCCAAATGTAAGTATTTGTGGCCAAGGGATTGAATTCCAACCAGATACATAGTTAAAGATAATGAAATAGAAAGGAAAAAAATGATCTTAGAAAGGAAGAAGGGGAAAAAAATACAGGACATGCTTATAGAGTTCACAGATGTGGGCTTTTTTTCTTGCCAAGAACATGCCTCCCAACAATAGGATAAGCCTAGTGATGTTCGTTGTCACAGCAATCACTTGGAATTAGCTTATCAGTTGAGCCAACAGGAGGAATTAGATCAAACAAATTTTGATTTAGCATTCATCAGATAGCTGAATTGGATCCAGGATGACAGTATTTTTTTGTTTGCCAAGCTATCACTCACAAAATTAAAGAAAGATTAAGAGCATGCATTCGGTAATCATTTTCTTAATAAGAGAAATTATATATATATATCCTATCCATGATCTGCCGTACAAATTTAAATAGTGGATCCCATTGAAAGTCTAGATGAAATCTTTTTTATTTCTATTGGCAAATACTTTCTTTTGTAGGCCAACTCAAAGGAGAAACATGGGTGACAGGTGTTCCAGTTTTATACTTTTTCTTTATCTATGCCAGGTGGATTTCCCTACTGGAAAAGCTGATATTCCTATTAGTTAAAAAACAGAACATTTTGGAAAATGGGATTAATGTTTAAAACCAAAAGATAGATCTGGTTTTGTGTTTGAGTTATTATTGAATCAATTTCCTGTATTTCAAGGAATAATTACAAAGAAACAAATCTTAAATACTCATTGTAAAGGCCAATCATCTGAATCTCGAGTGGTTTATCAAAGTGTATGTTTTCCTTATAGCCTGAAGCCATCAAATACTAGCAGAAAGAGTACTCATTTGGGGATTATGCTTCATTATTCTTAATAATAGGAGAGAAGCCCATCAAGTAAAGGAAATAGAAAATCAAACCCTTATGCTAGCTATTCATATCTACAATCTTCCTCTACAATTATGCCAAGATCTAACATAGTCTGCACTCCATCTCCTTTGGCCTTCTCACTAGTCATTCCTAGAAGTCATGGCATGCTTAGATCATGTTAGGGTGGTGATAGGGACAGCCAGTTGTAGACTTATGACGTCAAAGTCTTTTAATATTGAAGAGGAATGACAAGGGCAATGTGAAATTCAACGAGTCCATAAGCTGGTGTTTAGAATTGAGTGAGGTTGATAGCTCTTCTCAGTGGTTGTGCTCCTGTGCCAGAGTTGTTTCTAGGAAAAGTCTTCCTGGGCAGTGACTACAACCACATCAGAAAGAAAAACAAAAACCCTACTCCACTGCATCCCAAAGTCACCTGACAGGGAGCAGTTTCTGCCTGTCTTCTAAACACTGTTCAGGTGGCTCAGTGGTGACTGGGGCCTCGGCTGATTTGCTAAATCTCCTGTGATACCACTTCAAGTCTCTTTGAGAGTCCCACCCCCTTAATCTCCTAGTAGTCCAGTTTCCTGCCGGTCTTACTTTTGCCCAACAGTTGCAAGTTGGTGACTTTGAACTAGATTAACTATAAGGTAACTTTATGAGGGATTGAAATTCTATTTCCTAAAATTGCGTATTGGTTGGGAATATTTAAAATAGGGCGATTTTGATTTTCCTCAATATATCTCCCTACTAAGCAAATATTTGTTAATTACTAAGGGAAAAATAATTTTACAGTGAAAACGCTTAGCAAACACCACCCTAACCAGGTAATCAAGGGCAACATCACCAAATGAGAGATGTACCAATGTCATGTATTCCCCGAAATGATGTGCGGAGAGTGTGGATGCATCACGTTTGTGGTATTTTTCCTCAACAGTGCTATCTTACAAATGTACAAATGTGCTTGACACGATGGATGGATGGATTGTGATAAGATTGTATGAGCCCCAATAAAACGATTTTTAAAAAAAAAAATCATGAAAACACACTAGACAAACCGGAGTGATAGGACATGCTTTAAAACAAATTTCCAGTGCACTTCAAAATCTTCAAGAAAGGAGAGGACGTCACAGATTGGATACTAAGGAGACCTAAAATGACATGTGTATGGGAATCTAGAAAAGATTTTCCATCAGACAAAGGCACGTGAGTGAGTGTGTCAGGGTCTCCAAGAGTATCATTAGCCTCAAATTGCTAGAAGAGCTTCCAGGACTCAGAGAAATTGTTGAATTTACTATTACAGTTTATGACAGTGAAATGGCACACATTAAAATCATGAAGAAAAAGATGGCAAAATCCAGGGAAAATGAGGCACCAACTTCCAGGGGGACCTCCCAGTAGAGTCAGGGAAATGAACCCTATCCTCAGCATCTACGATTTCTCACTGGGAGTGAATAACCGTGTACCATCCTCATGAGTGACTTTAACTACTCAACTGACAGCACCACCCAGAGGTCCAACAGATAGAGCATTGTCCACAGCTATGTAACCAAGCATCCAAGAAATCACATGGCTCACAGAATAACCTGATTAAAACAATATAACACTTCTTGTGGCGGGATTCCATTTTAAGTATAAAAAATGATATAAGGTAGTTTATTATTTCATATAGTTATTATTTAAATAAGAATGATAAAAGAAACACAAAACTAAGCTACATGATTTTTAAAATATTAACAAAAACAATATTAAGTAATACCTGGCAAAAAATAAAACTGTTAATATAGTTCGATATTGCTTCTTGATTGATATCCTCACTTGCAATATCCTTCACTTTTATCTCAGCATGATTGACTGTGTGATCTATCATTAACTGTTTTTTTCACTGTAGGAGTAGGATCCCCTTCCTTTAGAGGTAGGCCAATTAGACAACAGTCATTGTGTTTGATAGATGAGAAGCAGTCAGATTCTCTTCTGTGAACATTTTATGTTCATCTTTGGAAAATCCCTTTCTACTTTTGCTGAGCTTTCACAAATCATTCTAACGATAAGTTTAGCTCTTTGAACACTTTCAGGAACTGCATAATCCACTCCTACTATCTCATGGGAATTTGGGGCAGAACACAAAGCTGAAATGAATGACAGCATGTCACCCTCTTGTTTGGCATTGTTTCTCTTTATATTATACATTTGTTTATTGAGGGAACAAACGCAAGGGAGTAAAAATGTATTTCATCAAAAACATAATTACTCATGCAATGAATGAATAAATATTACAAGCAGCATAGTGCTATCTAAATTTTTAATACCCATGGACGGAATGAACATTATTACAGATGCTTAGAATACATTGCTACTCAGATGAACATTACAAAAGGAGTAAGGAAGGTAAATTTGTAATTTCCACATTGGGAAGTTACCGAGCCACTTACCCGAAAGAGAATCCTGATTGAAAATGCCATTTTAGCCACCAGCTTTGCCAAACTCAACAAAAACTTAGGTATCGCTTCTGCTGAGCCCATGCGAACGGGCTGAATCTCACCACTGAACACCGCCCAAAATATTCCCAGGGCTCAGAGAGCATGCGAACGGGCTGAATCTCACCACTGAACACCGCCCAAAATATTCCCAGGGCTCAGAGAGCATCCTCCAGGAGACCATCATGGGTCAGTCTGGAAGACAGGCCTTTTTAAGGGATGTGCTGGGTTTGAGTGACCGTGCCTGCTGAGTTCACCCTTTTCTATAATTTAAAACTAGCTAAATCTACATGCATCTAAAGTTAAGTAAAACTCAGTGCTAATCTCTTAATTGATAATTGCACTACGCTTGCATACTATGTTAAAATGAGAGACGGCTAGGCATGGTGGGTCTACCAGTAGTTACCTCCAGTTCCAAAAGACAGAGCAGGTTTGTAGCAGTTACAGGAGCCCTAGTCTAGGTAACTAGTATACTAGGTTAGAAACGGCACTAATTTCACAGCAGTTGTGTAAATCTAAAATTACCTAGAAGTCATAATTTTTAACATAAAACAGATGATACTAAGTAAAATCTGAATCTCCAAATTTTCTATGGAAAAAAGGGACAATTTGGCAACACTCTTGCTTTCCCCAGTCGCAGCAATGAGTTGCAGCTGAGTAGCAGCTGTTTCCATTAAGCATGACCTTTTTTACAGACCTCAGCAGTCTCTACTGTATCATACCTGGCCCGATTCTATTGTTTATACAACCGTCTCGAACCCTGTAGGTCACTGCTTTTTCTATTTGTCACTGCAGGACTAGAGCAAACTCTATCATCTAGTCAAGTGACGGGTTTCTAACTATTCTGAGGCAGAAACAACTGTGCCAAATCACTGTTTTCCCCCCACAAGACTGAGAGGCTAAAGTCAGATGCTTACCTAAATTACCATGAAGTTGGCCACATATTTCTCCCATCCCTCAGAGAAAGTTCTAGCAACCACACTAGCTGGTCGATGGTCTGTGCTAGTGAAAAGTTCCATTACCAAGCCCACCCCCTTCTCTTCCTGTCTTTTCTCAAGCTGCTAAGAACTGACGGATCTGCCTCACACATGAGTCATAAAGTGTGCTAAGGGAGGTGACTTGCCTGGATCCAATTCAAATGTGTTCTACCTGTGGAAGATAATGAGAATCATGTGAATTAGAATTTCTGTTTATGTACTAGAGATAGGTTTCTACAAATGATTCACTCAGGAAGACATAAAAAAAGAAAAACAAAGATTTCCCCTATGTATTTCTTTCTCTCATATTTCACTAACACTTTTCGAACGTATGTTTTAACTCTGTTCTTCATAAAAATCCAATTCTTCACTGCATTAATCTTTCAAGAAATTAAACATATAGTTTTATTTATGACAGGTGTCATAAATAAAAGTATTAACAGTCTACAAAATTTGGTAAGAAATGACTATGTAAGGATAGGAGAACTATCCTCAGGCACAGTAGGATACAAATACTGCCAAACCAAGCTTTGTTTGTTGTAAAGCTCTCTGATGAAGGAAATTTGTTGATTTTGCGCTTTCAGGAACTTCAGTAAGAATTAACCAAACTTCAACTGCTGCTATTTGCAAAAATTAAAGAATACCTATCCAAGTACGTTATGATTATGTGTTTGAGGAATTTATCAACAGAAAAGAGAGCCAGAGACATGTGTACACATCAAATATGGAGGTTTTCATCTTTGGTAAATAAGTATCAGGATAACCTTGTTCTGATCACTGTCACCAATCATCATAAAGGAACAAAGGGGCATTTTTCTGTCTTCCAAATGGCCTCTTTTACTGCGTGCATTTGTATGGCCACAAATGTCACTTAGGAAAATGGCTTGGATTGGTACAAGTTGAATGCTCATTTGAAGATCTCACATGCAGGCGGGTAGATATAACTGCTATGGGCATTGTGTCAACGATAAGAATTTACTTATCTATTGCACAAATATTTATTGAACTCTACCATTTGCCAGGATCTGTTCTTCCAATGAACAGCATAAAAATTCTTGTTTCTTAACTCCAGAGATATCTAGGAAGGAAGGCAGGGAGGGTAAAAAATAAGAGAGGGAAGAAAAGAGAGACAAAGAACGAGGGGGGTGAGGCGTGAGGAAGACAGGAAGGATTCGCAAGCCAGCAGGAAAGCCAGCAGGATCTCGAGATAGCGAATGGGTCAACTTGAAACCAAATCCACTGCCATAAGATCAAACCCAGTTCGTGGTAAACTGAAGGGCACAGGAGAACTTCTCCTGTGGGTTCCCAGACTGCAACTCTTACAGGAGCAGGCAGTCTCATCTTCCCCCATCAGAGTCACAGGTGGATTTAACTGCTGACTTTGTGGTTAGCAATCCAATGCGTAACCCGCATTGATACCAGTTCTCCAGAGAATTTGTAAGAGGGTTACTATTTATTTCATTTAATCGTGGACTGTTCTGCTAATTTGAAGACACTCAAGCAAAGGCCTAAAGGATGAGGAGCCCCATTTTTTAAAAAAAGCAAACACAGCAAAAGTATAGGTGAAATTAGAAAGAAATAGGCAGTGGAAAGAATAATAACACCAGGGTGAAACACCAAGGGCGGGCAACAGAGCAGCAAGGGAAGCAAAGCAATGAAGTCCCCAGGGACTACCAAAATAGACTTTGGGGCCAGAGCATGGCACTCCATCAGAGTTGACCAGAAAACACTCCTAAACGTTAACAAAAAGACCTTGAACTATTTATAGGCTTTTCCTTTCTTGTGTCATTGGTTTTTTTGGTTGTTGTTGTTGTTGTTTGTTTGTTTTGTTTTTGTGCTTATTATTGTCTCTGCATGTCTATCTAGCTAAGATAGGCAGGATAAACAATCCAGAGGAGAAAACAACAGGACTGATGGTTCTGGGGGGACATGGGAGAGGAAGAGGCGGGGGAAAGGAAGTAGTAAGGGAACAACAAATGATCTAAAATTGATGGCAAGGAAATCGTAGGACGCCTGTTAGGGCTTGATCAAAGGCAATGTAACCGAGAAGGATTACTGAAACCCAAATGAAGGCCAAACATGATAGTGGTACAAAAGAAAAGTAAAAGGAAATAGAGTAAGGAACTAGAAGTCAAAGGACATTTATAGTGGTCTAAATAAAGGCATGTATATATGTAAATATATTTATATACAATGATATAGGGAAATAGATCTATGTACATATATTTATATGCTAAGTATCAGGGTAGCAGATGGACATTGGGCCTCAACACATGTACTCCCTCAACGCAAGAACACTTTGTTCTTATAACCTGGCCTTCTGTGATGCTCACCTTCCTGACATGAGCGCTGAGATAAAATGGGTGCATAGCAAATGTAGTGGAGAAAACTGACGGTGCCTGGCTATCAAAGGATATATCATCTGGGGTTTTAAAGGCTTGAAGATAAACGGCCATCTAACTGAGAAGCAACAAAGTCCACAAAGAAGAAGCACATCGGTCTGTGTGGTCATGAAGTGTCAATGAGATCAGGTATGAGGCATCAAAGACTCAGAACAAAAATCATAGCAATATGGGGATTGGGGTTGGAGGGTGGAGTAGAGACCCAAATCCCATCTGTAGATAATTGGACATCCCCTTTCAGAAGGGTTACAAGGAAGAGATGAATCAGGGTGCAGTACAGCACTGATGAAACATACAACTGTCCTCTAGTTCTTTAATGAGCCCCCACTATCATGACGCCAATTCTGCCTTACAAATCTGGCTAGACCAGAGCATGTACATGGGTACAGATCAGAGCTGGAAACACAGGGAATCCAGAATAGATAAACCTCTCAAGACCAATAATGAGAGTAGTGATACTAGGAGGGGAAAGGGAAGGTGGGGGGAGAAAGGGTGAACCAATCACAATGATCTACATATAATCCCCTCCCAGAGGTATGGGCAACAGAAAAATGGGTGAAGGGAGACATTGGTCAGTGTAAGACATGAAAAAATAATAATAATGTATAAATTATCAAGGGTTCACTAGGAAAGGAGGGTGGGAGAGGGAGGGGAAAAATGAGGAGCTGATACCAAGGGCTCAAGTAGAAAGAAAATGTTTTGAAAATGATGAGGGCAACAAATGTACAAATGTGCTGGCACAATGGATGCATGTATGGATTGTGATAAGAGCTGTATGAGCCCCCAATAAAATGATTTTAGAAAAGAATAATGTTAATAATCAACTGTAATGACTAATATTTAATAAATGCCAGGCACCTTGCTAGGGGAATCACATATATTATCTCATTTAATCTCCCCAACTATTCTTTAGCAAGTTGTTAATATCCCAATTTGAAGTAAATTTATACCAGATAATCAAGTCAAAACACAGAGGAAATAAGTTGCAAGAGTCAAGATTTGAACCCAGGTCTGCCTATTTCCAAGCATTGTTCTGAATGCTTGGAATCTAGTTACTGACAAAATATATAGTCACTGACCCTTGAAAAGGAGCACTGGTAGAGTTTCGGATGAGCCCCTGGGCTGCTAACCCAATTTGGTGGTTCAAGCTCACCAATCACTCTAAGGGAGAAAAATGAGCTGCCTATTCCCAGAAAGATTTCGAGTCTTGTAATCCCAATATGAGTTGGAATTGACTTAATGGCAGTGGGATTTTTGGAGACACCCTTGAAAGTGCATTACGAGTTTCTGTCAGAATGACCTCCACTTCGTCCTCTCTTCACGAATCATATCCATCCACTCCAGCTCACGTCCAGCCTTCTCCTCTGGACTTCAGAAACAGTCATTTTGAAGCACCATATGTTGACCTTATTACATATATAAAAGACTTTGAGGGCTAGGTTAAGTATGTGGTCGTCAAGCTTTACATCAGTATCTACTGGAGGGTATGCTAAATTAGAAGTTGTTGATTCTATCCCCAGTGTTTCCCATTCAGTGGGTATAGGCAATAGTTATGGAAATTCCCACCCCAAAATAAATTTCCAAATTCACTGCCTTCGAGTTGATGCTATCCCATAAAGACCCTATAGGACAGGGTAGAACTGCTCCTGTGAGTTTCTGAGACTGTAGCTTAAGGGCGTCAAAAATCCCAACATCCCCAAAGAGCAACTAGTAGGTTCAAACTGCTGACCTTGTGCTTAGATTTCCAACTCATAACCATGATGCCAACAGAACTCCAGTTTTGGAGAAGTTCCTTAGAATTTACATTTCTAACAAGTTCTAAATGCAGCTGTTGCTGTTGGTCTGGGGGACACTCTTTTAGAACTTATGAATTAAGCAACTTGCCCAAATCTACTCAGCCAGGATATGGGGCCTGCAAAGGCTACAAACACTACTACTATTTTATTTCTTTCCTACAATAGGGTTGATGATGAGTAAAAATATTTGACACTTAGTATATTTCATATTGCTTACTGGTTTATTTTCTATCTCTCCAATCAGAGTATATGTAATAAGCTCCTCTTGGCTACCCCAGTGCCTAGCACAGTGTTATAACCACATGCTCTATAAAGGCTGGTTTGTTAACAATCATTGCAACATGGCTGATTCTCTGCTTGATTCTGACTATTTGGACTGCAAAAAGATCTATGATTTCTTCAGGCCAACTTTTATAATGAAGTCATATTTTAGGCTATGTGAGACAATAAAAGAATTTCTACAGAAATTGAAGCCTAGTTTTGCTGATGCTGGGTTTGAAAGGGCTTCCGGACTCAAGCTCTATGTACCTCAACAGTCTTATCATCCACAGCTGAGTATGCCTGTTTCCTTTTGTTTCAATCTACTCTCAGTCTCGTTGCCCTCTAGTTGATTCTTTTCATATTTCCAGATCTAATTCCAGAGAAAGAGAGCATTTAGGTCTAGATAATCGTTACCATTCTTATTTCAATGGGCTTTCCACAGCTGACAAAATAAGGGATTTCATGCTCCACCTGTGGACTGGCAGTCCTTGTTGGGTCAGGTGCCTATCCCTGTTCTAATTGCAGTCATCAGGGAAGGATCTAGAATGTAGTTGGCCATAAATTCACTCTTACTTAGCAAGGGTTACAAGTAAGACATTCAAAATGATTGACTGGTCTGGTGGAAAAATGACTTTCTCTCAGTTCCTTTCCTTGTCTGATTTCTAATCAGATAAAGTATTAAAGTAAATGATATAAAGACTTTATATAAACACATCTGTGCCTTATAGAGTTTTCTTTTTGTGCATTTTTGTTCACTAATCCTTTGATGAGATTTCTCCTGTAGTTTTACATGTGATATTATATTCCCTGCAGAACATTGCAATAGAGCTATAAGGAATGAGGAAGAACAGTGGGAAACTATTCATCCTTTATCTCCGAATGTGAGCGTAGCTTCGTGATCCCGTATCTCAGAGGGTGAGAACAGCCCCGGGAGGGCAGCTGTCTCAGGTGGAGTGACACGAACTCACTCATGAATCCCCTTGTCTGCTTGGGTTTGCCTTCTTGGCAGAGGCAGAATGTAATAATAAGAACCTTCCATTTTTCAACAGAATGTATATTTTCAGGAAAACTTGGACGGAGATTTTGTTTTCCCTAGGATAGTTTATACATTCTTTTCATTTTCTTTCTATTTTCTACTTACAAACAGAATACTATATACTGTTTCTGTCATCAGTTATGCAAACATACATACTTTAGACCCAATTTTATATTTCTAAGAGATTTTTATCTTAAGAATTGCTACCATCATTGATCCACTCAAAAATCCAGACTCTTTTTTTTTTAAAGCAAAGGTTCCCACTCTGCTTGTATTTGCTAGTTACTGCCCTGAAGTCCATGAAGACCTATCTCAAATTTCAGAATTTCATTCACCCTTAAAACAAGGGTTCAGAATTACTGTCTCTTGAAATCAGTTGCTAAACTAATAACATACTTTATTGAGTTTCCTGCTCAAATTCTTTTTCCAAGATAGTGGTGCCCTGTTTTGGGAGATTACTTCGTTATCCTACTCTTTATTTTATTTTATCTTTTTTTCTGGAACTCCCTAAGATTTACTCATTCTTCTTTTGTGTTTATGGAATGCCACAGGATTGAATTTCCATAGGTCAGAGGGTGCGTGCTTAGAGGCCTATGAAAAGAATCATATTTTTTATAAACTTCCTATATTTTTAAATGTTACAAATTAGGGTGAAATCTGCAAGTTCATTCAGCTATGTCACACTGAAAGCGGGGTCCTATGTGGAAACCATTCATTGAACTGAAGAATTATTAAACGTACGTAGGTCTTATGAATACTCTTATTCATTACCAAGAGCATAGTTCATAAATTAAAAATTTAGAGATATGTTTTAAGGTTGAAAAAACAGCAGAAAGCAGCATGTTTCCATGGTGACATAATTGTCTATTATACTGTGCTGTTGAGTGACTGTCCTTGCCTCTACAATGACAGCAACGTGACCCTGCGATGAGCCAGAAGCACCACAGTACAGACTTTATGAGAAATGAATAGTGTGGGTTTCTAATCTAAAACTTTCTTAAATGACATCATATTGAGAAACTGTAGCTAGGCAAATGTGCAGAAACTAGTCAGGGGAGGAATAAGCCGACATTGAAAGATATGCTTTTCATATTCTATGTGCAACAACAAAAAAAGGGAACTTAATTGAATATTACCTGCAAACCTGAAGGAGGGCGCTCTTTTAGGACATGCATTATGGCCAGCAACAAACCCCCATGGAACCCTATATAGGAGGTGGGGGCAGGGAGAACATCTGGATTCCCTCTGCATCATCAAAAGGCCTGGTATTTGGCCCCTTAGGAGCTTATTTATTCATTTTTCCAGTCAACCATGAGATTAGAGAGAGAGAGG
The DNA here is from genome assembly GCF_000313985.2 of Echinops telfairi. NCBI lineage: Eukaryota > Metazoa > Chordata > Mammalia > Afrosoricida > Tenrecidae > Echinops > Echinops telfairi. Next base: position 12,271,672 of record NW_022111373.1, read on the forward strand.
TGAAAAAAGGGTGAGAAAAATAGTCTTGATATGATTAAAATTTCTTTCCGGTAGGAATGAATACGTTATAATCAAGAAAAAATAAAGGGAACAAGGAAGTAATAGCAGAAGACAGTGGAGAGACTGTTGAGTCTGCTGTACTTGTTCTATCATACAATTAAATTTCCTCTTGGCTGCTATTTTTTCAGATACCTATATGAACCAGAATCGAATACAGAGAGCATGTTAGTTCCTCTATAAAGAGTCCAGGTTCCCCACACCCAGATCTGTGACAGCCACTACTCTTCATCAGACTTTAGAGAGGAGTTCAAAAGATAGATGAGCTTTTTTAATTGCAGGGAATTAATTGTACCATGGAATCTCATTAAAGATCCAGTGGAACTTTAATTATTCAGTTTTGCAATTCCCAATGATGGCATGTGGAATAATACATTATAGAGAGCGGGAAACATTTGCTAGGAGTCTCCTCGTCTAAGTCTGTACTATGTAATTTAGCTTCATTTAACTTCAGGGGGCTAACGGAATAGAGGAGGCAAGCTCTATAATTTCCAGAGCAGTTTCAAAACAAAGATCACATACAGAAAACCTTTTTGCCTAATAGCTTTACCTCCTCTTAAAACTGCCAGATTGGTACCGGCCACTGTGTGTTACTTTCTCAATAGCAATATTAAGAAAATGTGAGGCACGAGAAAGAGCCCACCTCATTTTCCCTGCTGCTGACTTCACAGAAACAAGTAAAGAGGAATAACTAGAGTGAAGGTCAAGGTTGATGGGCAACTTCAGATGGGAGGCAAATGAAAAACTTTTATGAGAATAACTTCATTTGACAGAGCGTGTGCATCCAGTTTCTGCCATTTAAAAAATGTTAGCAATATGTTATTGCCTTTTGCTCAAAGTCCTTGTTTAAAATCTATAATTCAGAAAACTGGAAAATTAATTGCAACAATAAGAACCCTTGCAACTTTGTAATTATTGTATTATTGCCTATTTACAGATGAGGAAATGGAGACTGAAGAATTCAAAACAAACAAACAAACAAAACCTATTCCGTAATCCCCAAGCTATAACAGAATTTAGTCTTGAGCATGCTTTACTATAAAACTGAACTGGTTGTCTGTATTTGCTTCAAAAGGCATTAGCATATGCCATCAATAACCAAATAAGAGTAATTTACATTGGTGGCTAAGCCAATCTTGATGGAGTTGGGGGTAGAGTTTCCATTCACCTCCAAACCATTTGGTTTGGAATAATACTACCTTTATTTTCTTAATATAGTCCTTGCAGGAGATTAGATTAGATCCTCATTACTAGAGGTTAAACCTGCTTTTAGGAAAGATGCAATCCACTCTTGAAAAACTCTAAAGCATAGCAAGGAAACATAAGCTTTGCTTTCAAATGCTTGTTAAACTATGCTTATATAAGTTTAGCTTTCATTATTTGACATCTTTCTCTTTCCAATCCTTCCCCAAAACTCTCCCTTAAACCTTATAACTCACCTCACTGCATTTTAAAACCAGTTTAGTCTTTCAGGCTAATTAAATTCCCTTTAGACTGTGCAAAGTTTTCATTATTTTACCTAGACAAGTTTCTGTCTATAACAAGAATAAAACAGCAGGAATTTAATTCCCATTCAGTTTGGCCCACATCCAGATGGGTGATATTTTCCTCTCCTCCATTTTATTATTGCTAAATGCAGTAGGTTTTTAAAGAGTCATACTTTGTTTGGCAGAGTAGCACCACTTTGAATCCAAAACAGCTGCTGCAGTGATGTTAGGAAAATTATATTTCTAATGATTAAGAACAAATTTATGAAAGAACAATAGATTAACCAACAAATCCCTAGGATTTCCTTGGATCCCCCAAATTCAACAATATCAGAATTCTATAATTTCTCCTAATAGTTTTCGATGCATATATGTCATGGATGAAACATAAGAATAAATTATGTTCTCCTTTCATCCAATATTAAGTCTTTTATGATTTATTGTTAATTGCTATGGAAGATAGGACTATGACTTTTATTGGTGAAATACACATGAAAGTGTTGATTAAAATTTCTGTTGCCAAGAGCTAGAAAACTAATCATCTACCACCCTTGAAAAGCTACTTCTACAGCCTGTCATTCTTCTAATGAATCAAAAAGAATCTAGTAGTATTAACTCTGCAGGAAAGAAGATACTATATGTCTTTCCATGCTAAATCATCAAATACACAGCAGTCCTGCCCATGTTCTGGTTACTAGTACATTAACATATTATGTAAAATAGTGAACATAGAAATATTGTGATGCTGTCTTTGAGAGCAATAAAATATGTTATTTTATTATTCTATTTATTAAAGACACTTGATTAAGAAGATAATGTGCTCCTGAACTAGGAAACAAGGAATTAGAGAATTTAAATAACTTACCCAAACATGCAGAGCTACTAAGCACGGGGCCCAGGATATATACATATAATTCACCATAACAGAAGGCAAAACAAGAATTTCTTCAAAGAGATGTGAAAAATCAAAGGAGGTCACATTATTTTTGAGAATATAATGGGCATTTAGGTCTTAAGCTATGTCTTATAGAATGGATAGCATTTTGAAGTTATAGGAGGAGTGTTGAATGAGAACATCCAAAGTAATGACCTAAGGGATATGTTAGGATGGGACACATATCATGCTTGGTAAAGGGCCAGTGAAGAAGAGGAGGACCCTCAGTGAGATGGATTGACCAAGTAGTGGCAACCGCGGGCTCATATTAATGATTGTGAGGGTGGTACAGGGCCCGGCAAAATGTTATTCTGATGTACACTGTGTTGCTATGTCAAAATGGAAACAACAGCACCTAACAAGAAGATGAAGGATAGGATAGGGTATGCTTAAAGACTTGGATCTAATTGGGCTTGAAAACAGGTCTGTGTTAGTTTCATAGAGCCTTCATAGCAAAATACCAAAAAGAACAGAAGTGTATTATCTGATAATTCTGGAGGCTAGAAGGCTAAATCAAGGTATCAGCCATGTTGATACCTTCTGAGTGTTTGGGTAGAGGAAGTATCTATACCCAGTCACTGACAGTTGCTGACAATCATTGGCCTTCTTTGCTTCCTTACTTTCTGTCTTCCCCCGTGTATGTCACAGTTCCCATGTCTTCCCTCCTCTTTTATTAGACAGTTGTCATGTGGGATTAAGACTCACCCTAAAAGAAAAACCCTGCTTCCCCAAGCGAAGTCACATTGGGACTTTAGAAAACACAAAACAATTGATAACAAGATACATGTTTTGGAATCGTCAGAGAGAAGGGTCAAGAGAAGGAGGTAGTCCACAAGGGGATTAGGGGTCATAGACCAAGGAACTCAGAATTCATTTGTTAGGCTAAGAGGGTTTTCTGAAGATTTTGGGACATTTCTTGCTTTCTGAAATTTCAACTTTTGACATTTTATCATGATTCTCAATCAATACAGACCAGAACTAGCTAATGTTCCATAAGGCTAAATTATTTAATCAATATTTAATTTTTTCAATTTAATAATGTTTTATTTTTATTGTAGTATTAAATTAAAATGGCGCTGGGAGGTGGGAGGCCAGCCCCCACTGCTAATCGCAGGTTCAGTAATGCACAATTGTACGGTTGAGATATATAAGTATTATATTAAAGTCATCAAGAGCATGAGAGATAAAAGAGATATTACAATGATGCAGTCAGACACATTTCATGGTAGCATTGCTCACCTCAGCCCAGCTTGGTGGTCCACGTGGAGAAAGGGGGAAGGGAAAGAGGGCAAGGGAACAAGGGAGAGGGGGAAGAAAGGGAGTGACTAGAGAGTCAACAGCAAGGAGGTCAGAGAGATCAGAGACTTCTATATTGTTGATTCATGCTTATATACCTTTTGGGGGCATGCCAGCCCACTAATTACAGGTAGAGACATACATCACAGGGAGGGGTTACACTATAGGATACACAGTAATGAGGGGGTGGTCTAGGGGATGGTCTCTGGGTCTTCATAGGAACCGTTATCAGTAGGGTGAAAACTCCTCCTATGGGAGCCTGTCCATTGTCCCCAGAGGCAGGGAGCAGGCTCACCCCTGTGGTGGGATGAGACAGCAGTCTGGCAACTGATTGCCCTCAGGGGAGGGAATGCCTGCGCATCTGACCTCCCCCCACATTTTGTATTAATTTTCATCTAGTTGATAAAAATAGTCATATAAAATGGTGATAATAATTGACTATAGAGGTTTAAGCGTGCTTTTTATCATCATTTGTTTATTTATTTTTTTAGACTGTCACAAATTGTCCTTCAGTGTGGAATACCACGCACTGGAGAGAAAACCAAAATATTCACCACTAAACCAATAGACACCATCATGATAAACAGAGAAAAACAATTGACATTAAGGGTTTTCTTTTGCTGAGATCCACAATCAGTGCTCATGGAAACAGCAGTCAAGAAATCAAATGACATGGCAGTAAGCAAATCTGTTGCACAATATCACTATATAATGTTGAGGAGCCGGGGTCTTGCTTTAAGGACTGACCCACGCCTTGGTATTTTCAATGGTCTCATATGCATGTTGGACATTGAAAGTTTGGAAATGAATAAGAAACATTTGAGAAGAATTGATCAATTTATATGAGTGTTGACCAGGAATACTTGGAAAGTTCTCTGGACAACCAGAAGGACAAATCAATCTATGCTGGAAGAAGTACAGCCAGAATATTCTGTAGAAGTGAGGAGGATAAGACTTCATCTCCCATACTTTGGACAAGGGTCCAAGAGAAACTCCAAACCAAACAAATAAACAAACCAATGGCCATAGAATTGTTTCCAAGTTATGGTGGCCTATTAAACAGGATGCAACTGTCACTCTTAGGAGAGTAAAAAGCATCATCCTTCTCCCTAGGAGCAGCTGGTGGTTTCAGACTATTGACTTGTGCTTCTCAGCCCAATGTGTAACCATGACTCCACAAGGGCTCCTGATCAAAAGAGATAAGTCTTTGGAAGATGGCAGCACACTTGGGTAAGTAGAGCGGCAGAAAAGAGGAAATGGACTGACTGACACAGTGGCAGCAACAATGGGCTCAAACAGAGCAATGGTGAGGATAGTACAGGACCGGCCAGTGCTTCGTTCTGTTGTGTGAAGGGTCACTATGAGTCAGAACCAATTGACAAGCTGAAAAATGAACAACCCTCTATTGGTCATTGTAGAAGTTAGGAACTGTATTTGACTACTAGTAATGGAGATTCATGTAAAATTGGACTTTGAATGAGGAAGACCAAATAATCGATGCATTTTAATTGTGATGCTGGCAAAGAATACTGAAAGTGCCATGAACTTCCCAAATAATAAATAAATCAACGCAATAAATCTGTCTTGGAAGAAGTAAAGTCAGAATGCTCCTTAGAAGCAAAGATGACAAGACTTCATCTCATGTATTTTGGACGTGTTATCGGGCGAGACCAGTCCCTCAAAAAGAGCACCGTGTCTGGTAAAGTGGAAGGGCACTGAAAGAGAAAGAGCTTCCACAAGATGGATGGACCCAATGGTGGCAACCGTAGGCTCAAACGCAGGAACGATTGTGAGGAAGGTGTAGGACCAGGCAGTATTTCCCTCTGCTGTACCTATGTACACAATACACAGTAACAACAGAGCTTCAAATGTTGGCATGTAAATAACAATTGGGGAGGTAACCAGTGGCAGGTAAGAAACTATGTTTGGGACACTCTATTAGTCGCAGCCGAGTTTATTTTTATATCATGTAAAAGAAGTCTGAGGAAGGCACTGCAATGTGGTTATGAAAGCTGTAACGTGACTCAGCTCAAAACGTCCGCTTGGTGCTCATCAGCACATGGCAACCATTCTCAAGATCCCCTCATATTCCAAAATGGCTGCCAAAGGTCCAGCCATCAAGTATGTCTTTTAGGGAAATTGTAAAAGAAAGAGAGAGCGCAGGTTACACCATCCCCCTTTAAAACCTTTCAGACAGTTCCACAAAAACTTCTGTTTTAATCTCATTGCACAAAATTTAGTTGCTGGGCAACACTTGCGTCAGAGCAAGCTGAGAAGTAAATATTTGACTGAGCCTACCGTCCCTGGGTCTGCCATTAAAGGAGAAAATGGATATTGGGAGGCAACCAGCAACCTCTCCACTTATATATTCAAAATTTTTAAATTTAAATTTGTAGCAATCCATGAAATCCAAAAGGGTTGAAACTAGGCTAGCAAAATTTAGATGGAAGAGAATTAGGAAATACGGACCAGTCAGATAATTTAACAACATAAGCAGAGTTAATAAAAATTTGCCCAAGGGTGGTATGAGAAGTACCAGAGAAAGAGTGCTTTTAACAAAGGAAGTAAAAAAAAATACTGAAATGAAAGCAATGGCATTTTGATGGGCAGCTAGTACATATGAGAGAGCTTCAAAAGGGTCATGAAAAGAAAAACGGAATGAAAGACAATGGACTAATGACCAATCAACATTAAAGAAGCACAGAAATACTTCAAAAGGAAGTATGTACCCTGAATTGAAGTATGTACCACATGAACTACGCTGCGCTCAGCCACCTCATGTTGCCTTAAGAGAACGGCAACGAGTCAGTGACTTTAAAGAACAGAAACTCATTTCCTTCCCGCGCGGGAAGCTACAAGCACACACCAGGGTCTCAGCCATGTGGATGCCTCCTGTGAGCTTTTCTCCTCGTTTCTGGTTTCAGACAGCATTCCTCAGTGTTCCTTGGTTCTGTCCATGCGTGTGTTTGTGTGCGCTCCCGCATGTGCCTGCGGCTACTCTGCTCTTTTTATGGCTCAAACGTGACTTGGGACCCATCAAACTCTGATATGACTCTGTGAACATAACAAACGTCGCTATTTTTAAAAGGGGTCATACTTGCGTGCCTGCTTGCTTTCTGCTGCTGTCAGCATTTTCTGATAACGTTTCCTCAGCGTGGTGGCGACAGTTTCTTCTGCTGTTTTGCCACATGACCAGAACTAGCCGCATGGCTCCAGGAAGCCAGGCTCTACCTGCAGATGCCTGGGGTCCCTACTCTGCACTTCTAAAATGTAATATTTTCAACCTTTTCTTCATTTCCCCTGGCCTCAGAGTGATAGTTTCTTCTTACGGTTATTTCCTGCAGTATTTTGATTGGACCAAAGAAGCCCTAGTATCATAGTAGGCCAACACCAAGGTCCAAGATCAGAAGTTCAAATCCACCACCTGATCATAGGAGAAAAATGAGTCTTTCCATTCCCTTGAAGACGTATGCTCTTGAAAGCAGGAACAATTCTGCTCTGTCTTACACGGGTGCTACAAAATGGAATTGAGTCCATGACAATGAGTGAGTTCCCCAAAGGCTGGTCAGTAATTCTTTACATTAAATCTCTTTTTATAAACTGGAATGGCTTCTGCATCTTCAATGCACCCTGATTGATTCAAGTCACTCATGTGCTAATGTCCAATCTACTGATGCGAAAACATTAATGATGATCCTAAGCTTGTTATGAAAATACATTTACTCTATTCTGCTGGAGAAAGCCTTATGAAGTATGTATGTGACAGGTATCTGAAAACACATTATGAGAGGATTCTGTTGGCAAAGCAAAGGGGAGGAAGGAGCTGGTAGGGAAACAAGTACCAGTGACCATCACAGTGGAAGAAGTGTGCAGGCTGATTTGAAGCAGGTGTTGAAATCATTGAGAAAATGAAGAGGACTTCTTGGAGAAGACGGAAATGAGACTTTGCTCTTACAGTATATTATTTGAAGGGTACTTCGATCTATGGTGGAGAGAAATAAGGGTTTGTTGCACTTATGGTGAAATTACCAGTAGTTTTAAGAGCCCCAGGTTAAAATCATCTATGAGTACCGTGCTCTTTTATGACACTATCAATGTGAGACAATTATTCTAAAGCAAATATAAGAAAGTAAGGGGGGGCAGGAAAATGGCGTTCCTGGAAACTTAACAATCAGGAAAAAGTTTATGAGAATATTGACATATTATGCAAATTGTAAGACAGGTTACTGAATGATTTGTGTAGAAAGTGTTAAGTGGGAAACTAGATTGCTTTATAAGCTTCACTGAGAGTGCAATGAAATATTAAAACAAAATAGAAGATCCAGAGATCATTGTAACTTAAGCCTAAAGCAGAGATAATTGGGGATAGACACAGTAGATGTTTAGATAGGCCTCAATGGCTGGGTATCTTTTTGACAGTTGAACACTTAGTCCAGTAACATTTCCTTTAGTATTTCTCCTTTAGTCATCCCAGAATTTTCCTGATTATTTATAATTGCATAAGAAACTACCTCCAAACTTATGGCTATAACAATAAAAATGTTATTATATTTTCATGATTCGACAGAAATCCAAGCAGGGCTCCACAGCTAACTCTTTTGCTCCGTGTGGTACCAACTAGCAACATGATACAACCTAAAGCCCAAGATGACACATTAATG
>NW_022111373.1:12280437-12282117 GCF_000313985.2 Echinops telfairi
GGTTGTGCATTGATCATTGTGATCAGTTCCCCCTTTTTCCCCTTCTCCCCCCACCTTTACCTTCCCCTCATGGTGTCCCTACTCTCATTATTGGTTCTGAGGGCTTTATCTATCCTGAATTCTGTGTGTCTTGAGCTCTTATTTCTACCATTGTACATGCTCTGGTCTAGCCAGTTTTTGTAAGGTAAAACTGGGGTCATGGTAGTTGGGGGTGGTGGGGGAAGGGAGAACATTAAAGAACTAGAGAAATGTTATGTGTTTTGTCGGTGCTATACTGCACCCTGACTGAGTCGTCTCTTCCTTATGACCCTTCTGTGAGGGGATGTCCAATTATCTACAGATGAGCTTTGGGTCCCATTGGGCCCCTTGTTCACATCAAAACGTTGTTTTGGGTCTTCTGATGCCTTGTACGTGATCCCAACACCTTGTGATCACACAGGTTGGTGTGCTTCTTCCATGTGAGCTTTGTTGCTTCCCTGCTAGATGGCCACTTGTTTAACTGCAAGCCTGAAGACCCAAGATGCTTTATCTTGTAATAGCTGGGCACCATCAGCTTTCTTCACCACATTAGCTTATGTACCCATTTTGTCTGCAGGGATCAGGTAGGGAAGGCGAGAATCACAGAATACCAGGTTATTAGAACAACGTATTCTTGCTTTGAGGGAGAACTAGAGTAGAGGCCCAACGTCTGTCTGCTACCTAATACTTAACCTATAAATATATATACATAGACCTATATCCCTATCATTACATCCTATTATGTTTACATATGTACATGCCTATGCACCAATTTAAATATCTTTTACCTCCTAGTTCTTTCCTCTATTTCCTTTTACTTTCCTCCTGTCCCACTATCATGTTCGACCTTCATTCAGCTCTCTATATTTCCTCTCAGCTACATTGCACTTGAATGAACCCCACCTGGCATTCTATGCCCTACTTGCCCTCGAGTTTAGATCTCTTGCTGTTCCCTTGTCCCTGGGCTTATTTCCTCTCCCCGACCCCCCAGAACCATCAGTCCCGTAGTTTTCTCTTTGGAATTGTTTTTCCTGACTATCTTATACATATAGACACAAAAACAAAACAAAACCTTATTATTAGTTCCAGGTCTGTCTGCTGACCCTTATGAATGTTTTCTGATTGGGTCTGATGCAACCAAGCCCTGGCCCCCAAGTCTGAAGTCTTTTTCAGAATGTCTTGGGAACTTTGTTTCTTTCCTCCCCTTGCTGCTCTGTTGCTCTCCCTTCATGTGTTATGTCCTGGTGGGGGTGGGGGGGGCTCAAACCTGGCACAATCCCCACACTGTCTCCAATGCTGTCCGCCGTAGCACTGTGGATGTAAGGAGACGTCATATCTCATGGTGAGGTCAACCCTATGGTCCTCTCTGTGAATTAGCTGCTCCAAGTGGGAATGTCGTCCTCAAAGCTTGGTGGGTCAGGATGCTGTCCACTCTCCCTCATTCCCTCTTAGTTTGCTCCCATATGGTCTGGGCAGAACTGCCACTCTCCCCAGGCTGTATCTTCAGTGCTGTCCTCTGTAGTGCATTCTTCTGGGGAGGGGCTCAATGTAATTGGAATAGGGACCTGCTCCACAGACCTCTCTGTTAGCTCACTGCTTGGTGCACCAGGTTGAGGACTGGTCCCTCTCTCCCTTTCCTGTGGAGACATAAACAGTAGCCTC
>NW_022111373.1:12283510-12284955 GCF_000313985.2 Echinops telfairi
AGTATCACACTGTTTTGACCACTGTGGCTGTGTAGTATATTTTAAGGTCAGGTAAAGCAAGCTCTCTGGCTTTCTCCTTAAGGAGTTCTCTGCTAATTCTGGGCTTCTTTCCTCTCCATATGAAGTTGGTAGTCAGTTTTTCCATTTCTTTGAAGAAGGGTGTTAGTATTTGTATTGGCATAGTGTTACAGTTATATAGTGCCTTGGGTAGGATTGACATCTTTACTATCTTGAGTCTTATAATCCATGAGCATAGGATATTCTTTCATTTGTGGGGGGTCACTTTTGGTTTCTTTTAGTAGGGCTCTGTAGTTTTCCTCGTACAAATCTTTTGGTTTTTTGGTTAGGTATATGCCTAGGTATTTTAATGTATGCTTGGCTATTTTGAGGGGCATTGCTGTCTTACTCTCCTCTTCTGTGGTGTTGTCCAATATATATAGCAATCTGACAGACTTCTGTTTGTTGATCTTATATCCAGCCACTCTTCCCTATTCCTCTATTGCTGCCAGCACTCCTGTGGTGGAACTTTGGGGGTTTTCAATGTATAGAATCATGTCACCTGCAACTAATGATAGTTTCACCTCTTCCTCCCCAAGATGAATGCCTCTAATGTCCTTTTGTTCCCTTATGTTGTTAGCTAGAATCTCAAGTACGATGTTGAATAGTAGTGGGGACAAGGGGAGTCCTTGTATGGTCCCCTTTTTCAGTGGGATTATTTTCATTTTTTCCCCATTGACTATCATGTTGGCTGTTGGTTTTACAGAGATAGCTTGGATTAACTTGAGGAATTCCTTTTCCATTCCTATCTTCTTGTGTCTTAATTAGGAATGGGTGTTGAATGTTGTCAAATACTTTTCTGGGTCAACTGATATTATCATGTGGTTCTGATCCATTTTCTTCTCAATGTGATGGATGATGTTAAAGAACTTTCTGGTGTTGAACCATCCCTGCACCCCTGGAATAATCCCACCTGGTCATGATGGATGATTTTTTAAATATATACTTTTGTATTCTATTGGGCAATATTTTAAGGATTTTTGCATCATTGTTCATTACAGATATCAGTCTATAGTTCCCTGATTTTGTGGGATCCTTGCCTGGTTTGGGTATTAATTTTATAGTATTTTCATAGAATGAATTTAGGAGTTTACCATCTTTTTCTATGTTCTGGAATAGTTTGTGTAGGATCGATGTCAACTCTTCCCTGAATGCTTGGTATAATTCTCCTGTGAAGCCACCTGGCCTGAGAGCTTTATCATTGGTAGTTTATTGATAACCATATCTATTTCTTCTATTGCTATGGGTCTATTAAGGTTCTTGACTTCTATCTGGGATATTCTAGGGAGGGATTATTTTTCCAAGTATTTGTCCATGTCTTCAAGGTTGCTAAATTCATTTTAATACAGATTTTCCTAGTAGTTTTTAATTAACCTTTTAATCTCATT
>NW_022111373.1:12285400-12288083 GCF_000313985.2 Echinops telfairi
CTGATTGTCCTTTTATCTCCAGATTTATGGCATGGTGGTCTGAGTGGGACAACTGAGTGATTGCTATGTGTTTTTGTTTACTCAGGCTAAAGTTGTGCCACAGAATGCGGTCTATTTTTTAATAAGAGCCATGTGTGCTTGAAAAGAAGGTGAATTTTTTTTTCTGCATTTGGGCTCTATAAATGTTTATCAGTTTAAGCCACCTAATCGGGGTGTTTAACTCTGTAACTTCCTTGTTGAATTTCTTTCCAGGTGACCTATCATTCTCTGATAGCAGTGTACTAAAGTCACCTACTATGATAGTTGAACCTGTGATTTTTGTTTTCATTTGTTGAAGAATTTGTTTGACACATTTCGCAGGTCTCTTATTAAGCACATGTATATTAATTATACTCACTGGTTCTTGATCTACTAATCCTTTTAGCATTATGTAATGACCATCCTTATCTCTTGTTATGATATGCACCTTGAGATTGATTTTGTCCGAGATGAAGATGCAACCCTTGCTTTTGTTGTAGTTGCCGTTTGCTTGGTATATATTTCACTAGCCTTTTATTCTTAGATTATTTTTGTCTGCGAGTGGAAGGTGTGTCTCTTACAGGCAACAGATTTGGGGGTATATTTTCTGAGGCAGTCTGGAGGTCTTTGTCTTTTAATGGGCGAGTTCAAACTGTTGACATTCAGAGTTATTACCACTAACTGTGGATTCATTGTTATTATCCTGTACCTTTTGTATTGAGTGTTTTCCTATCTCCCCACATAACATTGATCTGAGTATATGTGGGGGGCTTCATTCTTACCTTCTTTTCGCCTTTGAGGTAATGTTATCTTGGTGGTTGTTTTGTGCATGTTGAGTCCAGGTGGGTTCGTGTAATTTGATGGTCTCCTACTTGTACTTGGTGAATGTTGATCCTCTGACCACAGTGAGTTGTTAAGGATTTTTCACAAGGTTAGATGTCTTATAACGTATTCTTTGAGTTTTTCCTTGTACAGGAAGACTCTTACCTCTCCACTTATCTTGATAGTTTAGTAGGATATAGGATTCTTGGATTGGCATTGTTCTCTCTCAACTTTCAGAACGTGTTACTCCTCTTTCTCCCTTTCATGGTATCTGCTGATAGGTATAAGCATATTCTTACCTGAGTACCATTGTATATAACTGCCTTCTTTTCTCTAGCTGCTCTTCTGAGTTGTTCCTTTTCCTCAAAGTTGGATAATTTAACTATTATGTGCCTTGGTATTTTCTTCCTGTGTTTTAGTCTAATTGTTGTTCTCTCTGTTTTCTGTATGATTATCTGATTCTCATTCATTATGTTGGGGATGTTTTCTTCCAGGAATTCCCTCACTACTTTAGCTATTGATGTATTCATTGTGTCTTGTTCCAGTATTCCTATTATTTGAATATTGTGCCTCCTGATAGCTTATGTCATTGATCTCAGGTTTTCTTCTGCCTCTTTGATTGTCTTGTTTGACTGTCTTTCCCATTTGTTGATGTCTGCCTAGTTGGCCTGAAGATCACTGCTATGATCCTCTGCCTCTTCTAGTCTGTTGGTGAGGTCTATTATTTTGGTTTTTTTGCTTCTGTTACCTCCCCCCTTAACTCTTGGATTTCCCTTTGGTGTGTGGATTTCATCCCATCGATCATGGACTTCATCTTGTCAATTGTTATATCCTTATTCTGTATTGCTTCCCACATATCCTGCTGGGCCAGGTTGGGTCAGCACAACTACAATAAGGATTCTGAAGATTTATTTTGGTGGCAGATCAACATCTGCTTTTTCTATGAGATTCATTAGGTTTAGGACTACCTCCAAAGTTGTATTTTGTTCCTCTTGTTATCTTGTTGAGGGTGTGGAGGTAGGTTACTGTTTGCATGTCATTTTGGTGGCTCTCAGTGCCATATACCCAAAAGACTTGGAGCCCTGAGTTCTCTCTCAGTGGGGCTGGTAAAAGTGATTGTACAGCCTGCATGTGGCCTACTGTGATTGCTTATCAGGCAACAACATAAGGGAGGTGCTGCAGCAATTTGATGGCTGGCAGCAGCAGGGGTGCTTAGAAGATGGCCTGTGGCCAGCAACTGTGGGTATGATTCTACACCAGGCCAGGGCATGCCTACAATTTGTCTGCCAGACTGGTCTGGGCTTCCCGGGACACTGCTGAGCAGGTTGCACTTCAATGGGGCTGCAAATCTGGACCAGGCATCAAGGGGCCCCCTGGGCCAGGTTGGGTCAGCAGGGGTACTGTAGGTCTGGTAATAGCAAATATGGGGTTCTGCAGCCCCAGAGTGGGCCTATTGGGGGTGGGGGTGTCTCAGTGTTAGGGTTACCCAGTGGATGAGCTGAAAATCCAGGGAAGGGGTCAAACATGAGGACCTAGGTGTTGGATCAGCCTGGTGGAGAAGATTCAGGGCCACTACGGTGCCTCGGGTGAGTCCTGAACCCTTGAGTGGGCTGGCTGAGAAGCAGCAGGGCCGCCAAGGGACCTCAAATAAGTCTTGAAGCTGGGAATGGGACAGGGGAGAAGGCATGGGTTTGCAGAGATACTGTGGGTAATCCCTGTGGTCAGTTGCTGTCCGGCAGAGAGTCTGAAAACTCACAGCAGTGCCACAGGAAAGCCCCGATGTTGAGGGCAGGCTGGTGGAGAAGCTGTCTGGTCGCAGCATTACCTTATGTAGGCCAGGGAG
>NW_022111373.1:12288948-12308512 GCF_000313985.2 Echinops telfairi
GAGGGCATACTGAATTAGAGCTGCCCCTAAATCTAATTACTGGTGTCCTTATAAACAGGCAGATATTAAAAGACACACACAAGGGAAGTCTGTGAAGCCAGAGATTGAAATTAAGTGATGCAATTGTAAACCAAAGAATCACAAAGATTGGCAGCAACCCCCAAGATCTCTTGACTCCTGTAAAGAGTTACAGTCCCAGAAACTCAGAAGTGTGGTTCTACCCTGTCCTAATGGGTCATTATGAGTTTCATTGACTCAATGGCCATGAAATTGGTTTTGAGTTTTGGGAAGAAGTTTCTAAATAGCCTATTCCTTTTGATTGTGACAACATTCCCTGTGTGAGCTAATCTCAGAGTTCTATGATAAATTCATGGAGAAAGTAGAATTGATGGAACTGATATCAAAACATTCCATTCTTTCCTTTGTCACAACAGTGTTCACACAATGTCATAGTTAGCCATTTATTATTATCTCTTTCCCTATATTTTAATCATCTCCAAAGACAGAACACTCTCTTCTTCATTGTTGTTTTCTTTTAATTGTGTCAGGCATGTAATTGATGTTCAATAGGAATTGAATTGATGGATAGGCAGAAGGATGGATGGATGTGTGGAAATAATTAAGACCAGAGAGTTTAAAAGTTTTAATCTATAGTTCTATGGAATAAAATCAAGTCATGTCTCTCAATTTATAGTCCAATGTTCCTTTAACCACATACTGCTTTCCCTGTTCCTTAGATCTTTCATACAATAGTATCTAACAAACAGTAAATGCTCACCAAAATCTGTCCTGTCCTATTTCATTTGTATGTGATGTAAAAGAAAATAATAGTACAGAACTGTGTAGCATAGAGCTTAAAGTCAGAGAACCATGCTTAGGTGGCTGGAATGGCAGTTCCCTAACTCACTAGTTGTGGGATTTAAAGCAATCCCTCTATAAATCTTTCTCCTCAGATAAAAATTGAAATATGTTGTTTCATTTTGATTACAATGTTAAATGAATCAGCATTTAACCATCAGTAAGGCACTTATGATGGTGCCTGGTACACAGTGAGTGCTCAGAAAATAGCTGTAATTACTGTATCTGAAAATAATGTCTTAGATCATTGCAATCTCAGTGTGAGTCACTTCTATTTGTGTATATGCCACTGAAAATTGTGTTCTGCATTATGTTTGACCCATCCTAAAGTGGAAGAAATTTCCTTGGAAGTTGTTAAAGGTTTGAAAATAGTATCAAAAGCACCAGAATTTGTGCAAACAGATCTTTTCTAAATAATTTTTTTCTGAGTCCATATAATACCTGTAATAAGATTTGGGCAGGAAGAGGTGGTTATGGAGAAAAAGAGAAATTTATGAAAAGATACTGTGCTTCTCAAAACCCATCTGAGGATAGCCCACATCCCCACCAAATTAAAATATCTGACTGTTACTGACAGCATAGGAATGGAAAGTACAGCCTCCTCTCACTAGCGAACATAAATATGAAGCTCTTAAACTAATATTATCAAGCCGAACCTAAAAGAGGATCACACATTATGAGACGGCTGAGTTTGTCTTAGGCAAGAAAAATGACAAAATCACATTATGTAACTGACTACCTGCACTAGCAGAATAAAAAAATGACTCTAATAAAGGGAAGAAAGGGAATATATTAAAATCCAAGTTCACTTATGATATTTTGAAAGTATGAATTAACTAAGATTAGAAAATCAATTTATTTTATTTTTCCTAAAAGTATATCTCCAACAAATTTAAAGCAAGCATTATGCACAATATTTAAAGATTGAAAGTTATCCATATAAAAATGAACATATTAAAAAATGATGATTTTTTTACAACTTCAATTAACCAAAACCCTAGAGGATTCCATGAATACAGTAAGTGAGTTAATTAATTGTGCCAGCCTGGCCGATAATCACATGTGGGGCTAATTGAAAGGTGGAGGGATAAATGGGTGGTGAGCCTCACCTTTCTAGCTCTCGGGTCTCTTGCTTTGTGATGGTCGCACCAGGGTGCAGGTGCCTTAGCAGCTCTTTGCTTCAGCTTGCAAGATTGACTTCCTGCAAGACATCCCCAAGGAGAAGCCACATGGACCTATCCCGATGCAGCCCTGGGTGCTGAAGCAGCCGTGTGGAGACCCCTGCTAGTGCTGAGATGCTTATTCGTTCATTGACTCAGCTTTCCTCTTGCAGTCGGCATCATTGCCTCTGTTTTGTGAGGTGGAGGACTTTGTGGACTGGTGTTGGGTTAATGAGTTAACGTTGGACTTGTGGGCTTGGGCAGCATTGGGTTGGGATGTTTTCATGATGCACACTTTCTTTACATAAAACTCTCTTATACATGAGTTGCTGTGGATTTGTTTCTCCAAAGTACCCAGAATTATACAGTAAGAAAGAAAGATAAAAAGGCATAGTATGTACAAAAATTAGAAAGGATAAGAGAAGTTTTCCATTTCTTGGCAGATGATATTATGGTGCCACTAAAGATTCCAAAAAGCTTGTGTATAATTACTAGAATCACAAAGCTTTAGAAGGTTAATTTTTACAAAATCAAGACCGAAAAATAAGTTTACTTTTATAAACAATATACTCTTTAATGATGTGAAATTTTGCCATATACAATTTATAACAGAAAGATTCATAAAGCATCCACTAAATAAAACTATTAAACTCTAGAAGACTTCTATTGAAGAAATTCTAAAATTTTATTGAGAAGCATTAGAGATGATTCAAGTGGACCCATATAGATTAGAATGTCTATTCTTCCCAAATAGATCTATAGATTGAATATCATTTTAGTAACAATTTCAGATATATCCTGTTTGTTTTGTTAATTAGTATACACGAATCTATCTGCATAATTTCAATGCATGTGAAAATACAAGGAGGCCAGTATTGCCAAGATGCATATGTAGGAGAAAGTGGATGAACTTTCAATAGTCTCATATCCATGTGAAAGTCGAACAATGAGTAAGGAAAACAAAAGATTTCATGCGTTTGAGTCATGTTGTTCACAAAGATTATTCAAAATACCAAGAACTATCAGAAGAACAAACAAATTTGCATAGAAAGAATTACTGCTAGAATGCTCTTTAGAAGTAAGTATGGCAAGCCTTTGTCTCCCATCTTTTGGGAATGCTGTCAGGAGAGATTCACACCCAATATTCATTGGGATCAAGTCTATTCTTACTTATAGTGACCATATAGGATAGAGTAGTTCTGTCCCTTTGGGTTACTGACACTTTAAATCCTTATAGGAGTATACAGTCTCATCTTTCTCCCATGGAGTACTGGTGGGTTCAACACTGACTTTGTGTTCAGCAGCTCAATAGGTGCCCCACTACCCCACTAGAACTCCTCCATGACAAAACAAACCCTGGAAAAGGGCATCATGGTAGTTAAAGTTAAAGGTCATTGAAAAAATGGAAGGTCCCCAAGGAGATGACTGACACAGTGGCTGCAACAATGGGCTCAAACACAGCAATAATCATGAAGATGGCATAGGACCGAGCAGTGTTTTGTTCTGTTGTACCCAGGGTCACTATAAGTTAGAACCAACAGATTGTTAACTAACAACACCACCTACATTGCAAGAATATCTCAAACACAGTGTAATGCATTGCACACTGACTGATCACCACTGCTGCAGGATTCCACAGAGAACACCATACAGGAGGAAACCCAAAGTGCATTTAAAAGACAAGAAAGAAAGGAAAGAGGGAAAAGGAATGCCAAAAGAGAGATTTTGAAACTTTCTTTTGCATATAGGGTCACTAAGATAACTGGAAGAAATGATGAGGTAAAAGAGCTGAAAAGGAGATTTTACAGGGTGGCTTCAGAAGACAACCCCTCTCCCCCAACCAACAAATCCCCCCAAACCAAACTATTGTAATTAAATGTGTAAAGACCTGGAGTAAGAAACTCAGATGAGAAGAGCATATTCAGCATTTCTCAAGCTGAAAGAACTGAATAAAAGATTTGAGTTGCAGTATTGCAGAGCTCTTTGGGCAAAGCAGTGAATGACACAGTAAGCATCAAATGCGATAGAGGGAAGTAGAAAGCAAATGTTTTGCAAACAATGATAGCAACAAATGTACAAATGTTCTTGACACAATGAATGCATGTATGGATTGTGATAAGAGTTGTACGAACCCCCAATAAAATGATTTTTTAAGAATAAAAATACAATGAGATTGAGGGACTGTAGAGTCACTATACCAAAAAGAATTAGTTGACATTCAAGAGATAACATATGATTAAGAACGGATGATATTGACAGAAGAAATCTAAGCTGCACAGAGAAATTGGGGTGCGGGGGACAAGTTTCAGGAATCAATAGACTATATATTATAGTGTTCACTAAATTGATGCACCCCAGGAAACTCTAGATTATGCTAAGACATTTAAAAGAAATGGCTAACTGACTGGAAGAGGTCTGTATTGGTGCTAATTCCATAAAAGGTAATTCAATACAATGCAGAAATAATTGAACCGTAAAAAATAACATAAAACCATTAATATCATACACAAGGAAAGTTTTGCTGCAGATAATTCAAAAACTGTTGCAGCAGTACATTGATATGGAGCTACCAGAAATTCAAGTTGGATTTAGAAGAGAATGTGGAATAATGGGTGTCACTGCTCATTTCACATGGAAATTTCCCCAAAGCAGAAAATATCAAAAAGATGTTTGCCCATGTTTTGCTGTCTACGCTGACTTTAAATGTGTGGATCAGAACAAATTATGGATGATGTTGAGATTAGTGGGAACTATAGAATGCCTAATAGTGCTCATGGGGAATATCCACATAGACGAAGATGCAATTACTTCACCAGAAGAAGGTGATACTTTATGGTTAAAATGAGGGAGGTGGTCATGAGGTATCTCTTGTCATCTTTACTCAAGCTGTGGGCTGAGCAAATAAAGTTGAGAAGCTGGACTCTATGAAGAGGAATGTGGCTTTAGGATTAGGAAACTCATGAACAACTTGTGATATGCAGAAAATACCACCTTACTTGCAGAAAGTGGAGAAGACTTGAAGCACTTACTGATTAAAGTCAAAGACTACAACTGTCCACTTGGATTACACCTCAACATGAAGAAGGCATTTCTCACAACTAGAACAATAAGTACGATCATATTAAATGGAGAAAAGTTTGAAGTTGTCAAGGATTTCGTTTTTCTTCCACAAAGAAAGCCCATGTTAGGAGCAGTCAAGAAATCAAATGATGCATTACGCACTGACTGATACAGTGGAAAACATTTTCTTTTTAGCCTTTCACTAATTCTCCTTTTCCTAGTTGGCCAGTTCTTACACTTGGCCAGTTCCCAAGTTACTCAAGTTCATAGGGTTTGACATTTGCAAACTCTATTCACATGGATTTCAATCTGTGTTGCAGATTCTGTCTGGTGAAGGAATAATGACAACTAGTATTTCTCTTAAATCACCAACTTTCATCTCATTTTGACCGCACTGGAGGCTGGAAATGCTGTTATACTCACTACCAGTAAAATTGCTCCCTGGGGTTCCTGAGGCTGTGAGTCTTTATGGGAGACGTCAGCATCATCTTCCATTCACAGATCAACTGATGGGTCTAAACTACCAACCTTTCCAAGGGAAAATTGACCCTTAACCCACCACGCTACTAAAACTTCTTCCCTATATTATAATCATAGGTTAATTAGCACCTGAAGGTGATTGGCTTTTGCTTTGTTTTCTTTTTGAGTGATCCCCATACTTAGCAGAAGAAATTCATATCTAGATCCGTCATTCCATTACTGACTATGAAGATCACTTAAAGAGAAAAAGAAAATGAACATATGAACATCATCTGTGTGCTTTAAAATTTGTTCCCACTCGACCTGTGGTTTAATCTTACCAGCCAAGGAATTGAATGCTATAAATGGTAGGGTTAAAACAAACACATTTGACTGCTTTGAAGAATTAATAATCAAGTCATTCAAAGTTTTGTTCCTACAAAATAATTTAGTTTTGTTTCTGGAAAAATTGTGCTGAAGGTTGTTTGGGGTTTTCATACATAGCTGTCTTAGACGATGTGCTTGTGTTTTAAACTTTATTTATTGTAAGTGCTTAGTAACCCAAGCCACAAAATCGCAAAGACCGTATTCTTTTATTTTCCCAGGTTTCTTTTCTTAGTGGTGCCAACAACACAAGGATGTGTAACTTTATCCTTTCTGTAGTTAATACTCTACCTTGTAGACTCTAGGACAAGCTCTATAATTATTGCTATTTTCATCATTTCTTTCTTTTTAGTGAAATGAAGTGGCTAATATGTGTATCCAAATTATATTTTAAAATAAAGTTTCTTTAACTTGACATAGGGTAAAGGAATAAGCAAGCAAATGTGTTTTAGAATTAGGATTCTTTTTTTTTAAACAGAATTTGGTTTTGCAGCTACAGAAATGGATCACTTCAAACTTCCTAGGTTTTCTTTTCTGGGGCGCATTTTGTTTGTATGTTTTAATATGTATCTTTTTAGACTGTAAAAAAATATTTAGGTTTATATTACTTGGTAGAGATGGAAAGTACTCCATTGATGATTTTTAACATATACACACACACACACACACACACATGTTCCATATATGCACAAGGCCTCATCTTAATAATGAGAAAGTCTAGGGAAAAACATAAGGTAGAAATTGCTACTAGTGTGGAAATCCTTGACTATCATAATTCAATAAGACTTCTAAAAAGTTAAAATAAGACAAAAATTTAGATCTATTCACTGTTTTTTGGTACACACAGGATCAATGTGTTGCTATTTCTCCTTTCTTCTGCCTAGATCTTTAGGAAAACCAAAGCTGTTTATCCTAACTTCCCAGAGTTGTATTTGCTGGTTACTTTGTTCCATGATTATTAATGGGGAGAATGCTACTGTCCTACTAGGCAGGATTGCCATCCTTTATTGACTAAATCCCACTATTTTTCATGGTAATTTGACAAATGACAATTTTGACATAATAAAGAATTCAGAAGATATCAATATACTGAAAAATATGTAATAATCAAACAAGGTTTTGTTTACTCATTCAGTATTTCTCCTTGGACATATTACCGTTTCTCGGTAGTGGTACTGTGGATGAACATGATCCTGCTAACCACAGCGTGGCCATTCAAAATCACCATCTGCTCAGAGGTGGAAAGATGAGTCCGTCTGCTCCCATCAGGATGTATAGCCCAGAAGATGGCCTGCAGGTGACAAGCATGAGAAGATTTCCTCAGCAACTACTAGAGTTTTCACTAGGAGGGTTTTCCTGAACTACCTGGAAGTGAGAAAGTTAACTTCAAACAGAATATTCAAAAATTTCTCAACATAGGAGATCAGCAACGTCTGCTGACAGACTCCCCATTAGCATTGACCAGTGGCATGAGTCTTTTCTGGATCTCCGCCTGCAGAAGAATTAAACAGGAGCTTTACATTGCCCTTGGACACACATGAACTCAAGATGGTTTATAGACCCACATGGAAAAAGCAGAGCAATAAGAACCAAAGATGAAGATATTGGAGCAAGCTTAAAAGCCCTTTTGCAGTATATACATGGACTACCAAATATAGTACAGGAACATACACAATAGAAGACAAAATAGATGACTGGGACCTATTAAAAATAGAACACTTATGAACATCAAAAGATTTCACCGAACAAGAGCCTGTGAAAAAATCTTTAGCAATGACACAACAGACAAGGGACTAATTACTAAAATCTCAACAACTCAATAAGAAAAAAACCATCCCAATGAAAAGATGGAAAAGCATATGAATAGGCAATTCAGAAAGGATGACACTTGAATGGCTAACAAACAATGAAGAAATGCTCACAACCACTCCCATACCAGAGAAGCAAATCCAAGCAACGATGAAATCACATCTTAAATCCACAATGGTAGCTCAATTAGAAAACAGAAAACAGTGTACATGCTTAGGTCTAGTCAGATTCATAACATAGAATTGGGGTCATGGTAGTGGGGGAGGGGGGAAGGAAGCATTAAAGAACCAGAGGAAAGTTGTATGTTTCATTGGTGCTGTACTACACCCTGACTGGCTTATCTCTTCCTTGTGACCATTCTGCTAGGGAAAGTCCAATTGTCTACAAATGGGCTTTGAGTCTCCACTAGTGTCCCCTCCTCATTCACATTGATGTGATTTTTTGTTCTGGGTCTTTGATGCCTGTTACCTGATCCCATTGACACCTCGTGATCACACAGGGTGGTGTGCTTCTTCCATTGCTACAGATAAGAGCTCACAACACAGATAAACCCCTCAGGACCAATAGTGAGAATAGAGATACCAGGAGGGGAAGGGGAAGGTGGGAAGAGAAAGGGGGAACCGATCACAATGATCTACATATAACCCCCTCCCAGGGGGATGGACAACAGAAAAGTGGGTGAAGGGAGACATCGGTCAGTGTAAGACATGAAAAAAAATTTATAATTTATCAAGGGCTCAGGAGGGAGGGAAGGAGAAAATGATGCCAAAGTCTCAAGTAGAAAGAAAACGTTTTGAAAATTATGATGGTAACATATGTACAAATATGCTTGACACAATGGATGGATTGTGATAAGAGCTGTAAGAGCTCCATAAAATGATTTAAAAGGAAAACAGAAAACAGGTGCTGAGAAATTAGAACTCTTATACATTGCTGGTGGGCGTGCAAATATATACAACCACTGTGGAAAGTGATATGGTGCTACCTAAACTAATGGAATAGAAATCCTCTATGAACTGGCAATGCTTTTGTGGGAATATAGTTTGAAAAATTAAGAAACAGAGCACGAACAGACATTTGCTCTCCCATGATCTTTGTGGCACCGTTAACAATAGCAAGCAGCTGGAAACAATCCAAATGTCTAAAGAAACTCTGGCATATAATATGCAATGGAATACAATGCATAGCTGAAAACCAGTGATGAAACTCCTCATGACACAGATGGCCCTGGAAACCATTGTGCTGAGTGAAGTTAGTCAATCACAAAAGGACAAATACTGTATGAGTCCACTACTATACAGATAAACACTAAGACAAAGGCAGATTACTGCTCTCAGGTTATGTAATCTTCTAATCTGGCCCCCGAAGCAACAAGATAGTGAGCCTGCCTAGTACCTGTGAATCACATATCACCCCCTTTATTTGTACGTCTTAAAAACCACTTCCAAAGAGAAGGCGTCACACAGCTGAGGTCAGTTTCTCAAGATGGGGAAAGAGGGAGGAAACTATTTAGTTGTTGCCGTACAACATTGTCATAGGTAATGGTAAGTGAAACATACTGGAAATTCAAATCAATATGGCAGGGGATGGAGTTTTCCAAGAAAGTGATTACATTCCTATTGGTGGGTAAACCAGATGTAGCAGCCTCCCATTGGGGAAAAATGCTTAACAATCCTTATACAGACTACCAGGGGAGAATATGCCTAGTACTGGGTTCTTAATTGGACACTTTTGATCTAGTTTCTATCCAGTGCTTATTGGTCCTGGCTGTGTTCTACAGACTACTGGGATTTTAGATTTTGTCCTTTTGAGGTGCACAACATCCTGTATAGGCTACACCAGAAGGATTTGATATGGAAGCCTCAATAAATGAACTGGGATATACCTTAAACTCACCTGCAGTAGATATAAAGAAATGATATACTCCCTTGCACTAAGGCTGAAACGTGTTGGTGGGAGAAGAAACAGATGACTGCTATCCCAAAATTGTGGAATTGGTGGTCATTGGACTTTCGCTTGGTTTCTTGTCCTCAGGGTGTCCAATGAATGGTGGTCAAGGACTACCATATATTTACTATTTTCATATTCTCTTTTCTTCTTATATGTCATGTGGTAGTCCGACAGGCATGGTTCTGCTTTTGTGACTGTTATTGAAAGTTCTGTCCTATCCGCAGCCCTGTGTTCATGTAAATAGTGTCCAGTTAATTAAGCTTTCAATCTCTACAAGTAAAAAAATTATGTATGTCTGAAAATTCAGCCTATACATGTATAATTCTCTTTTCTCAACAGTGTTTTAAATTCTATACCATTGGTTACATTAATGATATGAGCAATAGAATTGCCTTATGCCCATGGGGATCATTTGTAATGTTCTCTATCATAAAAGGATAACTATTTCTCTAAAGAAAATTAGAGACATATATAAAGCATCAATGTATGAATGGATTTGGGGCTCATATTTAATCATAGCCCAACCTAAGAACAATTCATTCTTCTTTTATTATTGAAAGATCATTTTATTGGGGACTCTTACAATTCTTGTCACAATCCATATATCACTTGCATCAGGTGAATTTGTGTATATGCTGCCTTCATTCTTTCCTAGACATTTACTTTGTATTGAGTCCTTTGTATCAGCTCCCTGCCCCATAACCCCTTGATAGATTGCACACTGTTATTATTTTCATATCTCACACCAACCACTGTCTCCCTTCCCCCATGTTTTCTGTTGTGCTTGCCCCTGGAGAGAGGTGTATGGTTATTTGTTGATCATTTCAATTGGTTCCCTTGGGTGCTGCTTCTCAATTTAGACTAGACCAGAACATGTACACAGGTATAGAAAAGAAATGGGAGCTCACAACACACAGAATCCAAGAACAGGAGTGGGAATAGTGATACCAGAAGGGTAGGGGGAGAGGGGGAGAAGAATGATTAGTTCTTATGATATGGCCCTACTCCATACTTACCCTCATGAAGAAATCATATGGGTGCTATATCAAAATGTGGTAAAGAAACTAGATTGCTCAGATATCAAAAAGAATAGTATCTGAGGTCTTAAATAAAATACTTGTCTTAAAACAAGTAGTCATCTAAGTGACATGTCAACTAAGTCCACACAGAAGAAGCACATGAGCATATATGATCCAAGGATTTTAAATAATAAAATCCAATTCCAAAGGAAGGAATAGTATCAGAATTTAAATTGTGAAAACCCAGTTTGAAGAAAGCTATGGGAGACAATGGTAGGCTAATGTCCATATGCAAGGTCCAAGGGAGGATTAAGTCTCCTTTTAATCCCTCTGACCATTGTCCAGGGATGTGAGTGGCCTTGCTATCAGTGAGAGAGAGCCTTGTAAAATAGATTATGGCAAATGTAGTTAGTTTAAAATGTAACACATTATCATTTGATCTTCCTTTTGACAAAATTGTTTCCGTTTTTAATATTTTCTGCTTTTTTCCCCATTCAGGTTTTTCTCTATTTTGTTTTGTCATTGCTCTTTTCTTGGTTTGTTTTCTGTTTGTGTTTTGTATGAATTTCTGTATATGAGATCCAGGATAGGCAAATCCATAGAGACAGTAATTGAATTAATGTTTACCAAAGAGGTAGCATATGAGCAAGATTCAGTGGTGCTGAAGGAATACCGTCAAGCTACCCTGAAAGCATTATCCAAAAACAAGGCTTTAGGAATTGGTGGAATAGCAATAGAAATGTTCAAACAAGCTGATAATGCACTGGAAGCACACACTTATCTATGCAAGGAAATTTAGAAGATAGCTACTAGGCCAACTGATTGGAAGAGATCCATATTTGTACATATGCCAAAGAAAGGTGACCCAACAGAATGCGCAAATTATAGAACATTGCCACTGATATCACATACAAATAAAATTTTACTGAAGACCATCCAAAAAAGATGTAAGTGTAAACAATGTAAAGCAATATTTGGACAGGGATACCAGAGGTTCAAGCTGGATTCAGAAGAGGACTTGAAATAAGGGATATTATTGCTAATGTCAGAGAGATGTTAGCTGAAAGCAGAAAACATCAGTAAGCTATTTACTTGTTTTTTATTGACTAAAAAAAACCATCAATAGCCTTGAGAAAAACTGAGAATCCCAGAACACTTCATTGTGCTCATGCAGAATTTGTACATGGATCAAGTGGCAGTTGTACGACAGAACAAAGGAATACTGAATGGTTTAAAATGAGGATGGGTTGTATCCTCTCACCCTACTTCTCAATTTTTAAGCTGAGCAAATCATCAGAGGAGTTGTATTATGTGAAGAACAACATTGGAGGAAGGCTTTCTTACAACCCGCAATATGCAAATAACACAACCTTGCTTGCTGCAAGAGAAGACTGTACTTACTGATGAAGATCAAGGATTGCAGAATTTTTTTATGGATTACAACTCAATGTAAAGAAGATCAAAATCCTCACCAATGACCATTAGGTAACATCATGATAAATGGGAAAAAAGATTGTACTTGTCAAGGATTTCATTTGGTTGGATTCACATTAATGCTCATGGAAACAATAGTCAAGAGATAAAACAATGCATTGCTTTGGGTAAATCTCCTGCACAAAATCTCTTTATTGATATAAATACAAGGATGTTCCTTTGAGGCCAAAGGTGCCCCTGACCCAAGTCAGGGTTTTCTCAATTGCCACAAATGCTTATGAAAGACAGTTGACTAAGAAAGAATGAAGAAAAAGCAACGTGTTTGAATTGTGAGGTGAAGAATATTGAAGGCACCATGTACTGCAAAAAGGACAAAGAAATCTGTCTTGGAAGAACCACAATCAGAGTGCTTCTTGGAGGCAAGTATGAAGAGACTTTATCTCAAATCCTCTGGACATGTTGTTAAGAGATACTAGTCCCCAGAAAAGGACATAATGCTTGGTAAGTAGAGGGGCCGTGAAAGAAAGGCAGGCCTTCAATGAGATATACTGACATAGTGGTAGTATGGGGTCAATGGGGTCAAACATAGCAACAATTTAGAAGATGGCTTGTGATAGGGCAGTGTTTCTTTCTGCTGTGCATAGGATCAGAATGGGTCAGAACAGACTTGATGGTACCTAATAGCAACAACAGGGCAATGTAGAAGAAGTTGAGGGGAAATGGGGATCGAGCAGTGAGTTTGAGCAGGAGGAAAGTGTTTGAAATCGGTTGTGTGATGATTGCACGATTCTTCTTAATGGGATTGAACTACTAAGACATATGTGAATTATATACCAATTTGTTTTAAAAAAAGAGAGATTTATAGGCCATCTTATCTGGTGTATTGCCCCTTTTAAAAATGCTGATTTCTGATTTTAGAAACCCTATACAGGTTCACTGTGAGTTGAAATATGCTCAATGGCAATTGATGGATTTGGTGTTCCAAAACCTGTAGCATCCTGTCTTGAACACACCAAATGTGAGTAGTTTGTCTAGCATATGTATAATGAACACTGGTGGTATAGAGGTTATGCATTGGACTGCCATCCTCATGATTGGCAGTTCAAAACCACCAGCAGCTCTGCAGGAGACAGACTAGGTTTTCTACTCTTGTGAACAATTACAATCTCTGAATCCCAAAGGGGGTCACTAGGGGTCAACATTGACTCAATGGCAGTGAGTTTTGAGCTATGGGCAGCCTCTAACACCCTCTAACTTCACAAGTGTGGAAGAGGAGAATTACCACCTGTATCCTCATAAGATCAGCTAGGCTCCCACGCTTCAACTTTTATTACAAATACTGACACCAACTGACCCACCCATGATACTCCCTATATCTCTGTTGCATTAAATAATTCATTACAGTGGTCACATAGAGCTCACAATTAATACTCAGTTATGGGGTTTATTAGGGAGGCAACTCAAAAATCCAGCATTAAGAATGCTCAAAATAGAACTCTCTGATGAGGATAGCCTATTCCCTGCCATGCCTACATGCACAACTTTACTTGTCCCTCGGTCCTCAGGCTGCCAGCTCAGGCCAGTGTTACAAAGTTAGTTTTGTCAACCCTGTCAATACGTGCGCAAAGTCACCTATTCCAACAGTAAGTCCCCTGCCTTGTAGGTACTTTGGCTTTCTGGTTCTGTGTGCCAAAAACCCAGCATTCTGTCCCCAGTTCGTCTCTTAGTTCTACTCTCTCTGCTGCTGCCACATCACAGCCATTGCCTCTACCAGTCCTTTGACCTCTACTGTGTCATAGCTCTCTGTTTTCTTGAACAAATAGAGTCAGTGCATGGACTCAAAGGACATGCTCCACTCTTGGACCTTCTCTTTTATGTTAAGGAAATTCCACTTTATCTGACCTTGGGATGGCTCATTTTAAGCCTAGGAAGTTAGCAAAAGTAGCCAATCCCCATACATCTTTATTAGCATGGCTCAATCCCACAAGGATGCCAGGCACCTTATTATATACTAATAGCAAGCTATCCAATCCCCCAGGTGGAATTCAAGCACCTCACATTTGCACAGAGTTGACCAATCATTGGTAGAAGTTACAAAGACAATGACTAGGAGATCCCATATAAGATAATTCACTGAAATAAGTAGAAGAAAATGGATCAGCATATGACACTTCCACCCTAAATATTATTCACACATGTTGATTTTATGTCACTTACAGCTCACCTTATATTCATACAGTGAGGTGTAGACTCCAAATTCACTCCCATTAAATATGTTTGTCATTACATGTTGCCACTAAATAGATTTCAGACATTGTTTCTACCTTCTGATGAATTAGATAAAACTCTTTCACAACACGGCTGTTGGCATGGCAAAATAAGCACTGGGTGGTTAACCCACCAGCTGATCACATAATGCATAATTGTAAAAAGGGGTGTATCCTTTAACCACACTTAATCTGTACGCTAAGCAGACAAAGCAAGAAGTTGGACTGTTTGAAGAAGAATTCAGCATCAGGATTGGAGGAAGGCTTATTCCCAACCTGCCATATGCCAATAAAACATCCTTGCTTACTGCTAACAGTAAGATCAGTAGTTTGAAAACACCAGTCATTTCATGGGAGAAAGAGGAGGATTGTTACTCCAGTAAAGAATGATACTCTCAGAAACTCAAAAGGGAAGGTCTACATTGGCCTATAAGGTTGCCATCAGTCAGCATCATCTTGATGGCAATGTTTGGTTTGGTTTGAGTTGTTGTTTACTGAAAGCCAAAAGGACTTGAAGCACTTACTAATGAAGATCAAAGATGGCAACTTTTAGTGTGAATTACACCTCAGCACCAAGAAAACAAAAATCTTTATAATTGGATGGATAAACAGCATCATGATATATGGAGAAAAGAATGAAGTTGCCAAGGACTTCACCTTACTTAAATTCGGAATCAAACCCCAAGTAGCCAAGAAGGAAAATGATGAATTGCACTAAGCAAATTTATTGCAAAAGACCTCTTAAAATGTTCAAAAGCAGATGACGGGACTAAGGTGCTCCTGACTCAAGCAATGGTGTTTTGAATGGTCTCATATGCAATAAATAAGGAAGACCAGAATAGATTTGATGCACTTTAATTATGCCCTAGGGGAAGAATATTGAAATTACCATGGACTCCCAGAGAAGGAACACACTTGTGTTGGAAGATCTATAACTAGTATGGTCCTTAGAAGTGAAGATGGTAAGACTTAATCTAATATACTCTGGGTATGTTATTAGGAGAGGCCAGTCTTTATAAAAAGACTGTCACAGTGGCTGAAACCATGGGCTCAAACAGAGTAAAAACCGTGAATAGGGCATTTAACTGAACAGTATTTAATTCTGTTGCACATTGGATTATTATGAGTCTTCAATAATACCAAATAGCAACATAATTTAAAATATTGAACAGAATACTGCCAAGAGCAACATATGTGATTTTAATCAGTGATTATCCAATATGTTACTAACCCAATCTCCTCTACTATTTTCAGGTCAAATTTCTCCATGGAGTGCTTTGATCATTCAGTAAATGCTTTGCTGAAATCAGGGAGCACTATGTTGTACCATGCTCTTGACCCACAATTCAAAAGGTGATTGAAACATAAACGTGTCATTCTGTTGAATCTCCCGAAGTCTTCTTAAAACCAAATAATAGTTTAACTGAACTAGTTAAAAATATCTGCCTCATTAAAATAAACACCTTAACACATCAACTACAACAATCAAAAAAAGGGGAAGCAAAATAAACCATCAGATAATAGAAGAAAAGAAATAATAAAGAAATAAATCAATTAGAAAAAAAGATCTATAGAAAAAAAGCAATAAGACAAGAAGTTAGTTCTTTGAAAAGATTAACAAAATTGATAAACCATTGGCAAACTTAACAAAGAAAAATAATGAGGAAGAAACCAAGTTATTTGAATAAGAAATGAAATGGATGATAATACAACAGAACCAAATGGAATTTTTTAAATCACATAATATTATGAAATACTGTACCCCAACAAATTTGAAAATCTAGAAGAAATGGATAAACTTCTAAGAATGCATTATTTATCTAAATTATCAAAGAGTGATGTAGAAAACCTGAACAAGCCTTTAACTGAAGAAATAAATCTAGTCATTAAAAAACTCCCAACATCAAAAAGTCCAGGTTCACATGGTCTCACTGGGGAATACTTTCAAACATCTAGAGAAGACATAATACCAATTTTATATAAACTATTCACAATATACAAATGGACAGTGTATTACCAAATTCATTTCATGGAGAATCTAGAAGTCTGATGCCCAAACCTGACAAAGGCATCCCCAGAATTGAAAATTAAAGACCAATACCTCTAATGAATGTAGATGCCAAGATATTCAATAAAAATCTAGCCAACAGAATTCAACTAAGCATCAAAACAAAATCAAACAAACAAAAATCAACCAATCAAGTGGGATTCGTACCAAATATGCAAGGACGATTTAATAGTAAAAAAACAATAAATGTAATTAACAACATAAACAAAATAAAGAAGAATCATATGACTATATTAATCTAAGCAGAAAAGGCATTTGATAAAATAAAACATACATTTCTGATAAAAACAGTGAAAAAATACATGTAGAAGGGAGACTTCTCAACTTAATAAAAGCCATATATACAAAATGTGTAGCCTATATCTCACTTAATGGAGAGAAATTGAAATAATTTCCTCTTTGAAATGGAACTAGACAAGGCTTCTCTTTAACCCTACTTTTATTTAATATAGTCCTGGAAGTTTTAGCTATAGCCATAAGACATCAAAATATATTTATTAAATGTATCCACATAGGTACAGAAGAAATAATAATCTTTTTATTTACAGATGAAACAATCCTATATCTAGAAAACCTCAAAGATTCCTTTTTTATAAAGATCATTTTATTGGGGGTGGGTTCTTATAGCTCTTATAATAATCTATACATCAATTGTATCAAGCATATTTGTACATATGTTGCCATTATTATTTTCTAAACATTTACACTCTATTTGCGCCCTTTGTATCAGCTCCTCTTTTTACTCCCCTTTTCCCCCTCCCACCCTGGTGACCCCTTAATAAACTTATAAATTATTATTTTCATATCTTACACTAATTGAAAATTTTGCCAGCGTGGCCAACTATAATGATCAACATAGAGAATCAGCTGAATTCTTGTATACCGTGGATAATTATACCAAAAAACAGAACAATACCCAAAGATAAAATATTTTGGAATAAATCTGAGCAGAGAAGTAAAAGACTTATTCAAGGAAAGCTGCAAAACACTTATACAAGAAACTGAAGATACTTACACAAATGGAATAAGTTACCATGCTCCTGGATAGGCAAACTAAACATTGTGAATATGTCAATATTATTAAAAATACTTTATAAGTTCAATTCATTTCCTATTCAAATCCCACCACAATTCTTCAAAGAAATGGAAAAACTAATCACCAACTTTATATGGAAATGAAAGGAATTCAGAGTAAATAAAACATTATTAAAAAATAAAAACAAATTAGGAGACATTTCACTGCCAGACCTTAAAACCCACTTTATAGTCATGGTAATCAAAACAGCCTGGCACTGAAACAATGGTAGTTATGAAGACCAATGGATTAGAATCTAAAACCCAGAAATACAATCAAGTACCTGTACAGACCTAATTTTTATGAAGAACTAAAAACACATTACATGGGCAAGAATTGCCTTTTCAACAAATGGTGCTAGAAAAATTGGATCTCCACCTGTAAAAGAATGAAATAAGACCCATACCTCACACCATGTACAAAAACAAACTCTAGATCAAAGACCTAAATATGAATCACACAACTATAAAGACTAATATTGAAAAAATGGGGCACATTTATGGACCCTAAGAGAAGGCATAAAGCAATACCAAACATGATGAAAAATATCCAAACAATAGAAGACAAAATAAAGAACTGAAATCTATTAAAAATACAACATTTAGGCACATGAAAAGACTTTATAAAGCAAGTCAACAGAGAACCCACAGGTTGGGGGAAAAAATCTTTCAGTGATCATACATCAGAAGCCCTGGTGGTGTAGTGGTTATGAGTTGGACTGTGGGCTCAGGGTTAGTAGTTCAAAATTACAAGTTGCTTTGTCAGAGAAAGATGGGGTTTTATACTCCCACAGATATATAGTCTCATAAACCTACTCTGTCCTATGGGGTAGCTATGAGTCAGCATTGACTTGATGGAAATGAGTTTCCTTTGTTTTTGAGACTAATAAATAGGATAAAGGGCAAATCTCCAAAATCTATTTAAAAAACTCAACATCTTAACAACCCTACAAATAACCCAGTCAAAAAACAGGCACATGACATGAATAAATAATTTATCAAAGACAGTATCCAGGTGGCAGACAACCATATGAAGAAATGTTCAAAATCATTGGCCACAAGAGCAATACAAATTAAAATAAATATGAGATCACCTCACACTGAAACCTTTAGCAAAAGTCAATAAAACATGAAATAATAAATACTGGAGAGAATGCAGAGAGGTAGGAACACTTTTAATTGCTGGTGGGACTGTAGAATTGTACAACCACTGTAGGAATCATTATGCCACTTCCTTAAACAGATGCAAATACAAATACTTATGATCCACCAAGCGCTCTACTGGGTATATAACCCTAAAGAAACTAAGACTACAACACGAACAAATATTCCCACACCTGTATTTATTGCAGCAATTTCTACAATGGCAAATTCATGGAAATAATTAAAAAAAAACAATTATAGGGAAATGGATAAATAACTGGTCCATTCATATTATAAAGTATTATGCATCAATAAAAACAATGGCAACTCTCTTAATGACTGCAAGAGATGGATAAAGCTAGAGTACATTATGCTTAGAAAATTCAGTCAATTTTACAAAGATAAATATTTAATAACACTTTTGTTATAAGGAAAAGCAAAGAAACGTGATCTATACACCAATAGACAAGGCTTGAATGACTATAGGAATGCCAGGGACAGGGATCAGGAACAAGAAGAGTAGAGAGGGAGGAACGATTGTAGGGGGAAGAAAAGGAACCACATATATGGAGAATTTAACAGAATATTGTTGTTGACTCCATTTCTTGAGATGGACTGTGTAAATATATATCTAGTGTATTTCTTATAAAATCAAATAAAACAAAATCCCTTCAGATTTTTTATCCCTCAAACCTAAATAGTGGCCTGGGTGGCTTAAAAAAAGAAGAAGAAGACAAGGAAAAGTAAAATTGAAATGGACTTGTAGTCTTTAGTGACAAGTTCATCTCAAACAAATAAACAAATATCTGCCTTGAGCATTGTGCTCTTTTAAGAATGATGGCTCCAAATTGACAATGGCAAGTGGAAGGGTTAGACAGG
>NW_022111373.1:12308693-12321310 GCF_000313985.2 Echinops telfairi
TAATTTGATTTCATACAACCCATCTTTTAAGAAGCTGATCTGGAATCTTGCTCAAGACTTGTAATAAGTTTGTAGTATTTACTTTCCTGAGAATTTCAAACATTTTTCTGTTCTCCATGCATTATAAGATAATTTATAAAGTATCACACAATGTTCATGAATGCCACTTAACATATTTTCAATGTTCTTCTCTGCAATTTTTCCAAACTAAGAGCCTGAGATACACTTAGAGCAGCCAATATTTCATAGTACATTTTTTTCTGGGAAGAGAGAGAGAGAGATACTGTGTTTACTAAAAGAAAGAAAGAAATCTATGCTTGAATGTACCTAAAATGAACTTTGTTTCAAATGGTAAAAAAAAAAAAAAAAGGAAAACAGTTTTCACAGAAAAGCTCTGCTAACACAGATTTCCTTCTATGATTCTTTCGTCTCCTCTTACCTAGACTAACTCAGTTAACACATATTTCCTTTGATGAAGTCTCTCTTCTCCCCTTACTTGGACTAACTCAGTTAACACACACTTTTTGATGCACTTCTTTCTTTGCTACTTGCCTGGACAACAAGCCTTGCTTTGAGTCAAGGATCTGATATAACCAGATATTTTAGTGTGACTTTAAGTCCATGTGCTCTCTTTCAAAGGGAGTATTTGTGTTTTAATCCCCATCTCCCTTATCTTCAAGTGTGGAATTTAAATCTAGGTTCTTTGTTGAGGGAATTTCAAGTAGCAGAGTGCAGGTGGGAGAAGTAAGGGTAAACTGGGAGTGGGAGAAGGG
Source organism: Echinops telfairi (assembly GCF_000313985.2). NCBI lineage: Eukaryota > Metazoa > Chordata > Mammalia > Afrosoricida > Tenrecidae > Echinops > Echinops telfairi. Next base: position 12,309,467 of record NW_022111373.1, read on the forward strand.
TTCCCACTTACCCTTGATATCACGCCACTTGACTGCTAGGCTACTTCTTCCTTGGGCTCGTAAATGAAAACCAGCTGGGCCAGAAGAGTGCAAGTGATTCAAGAAAGATAGTGGATCCACCATTGGCTTCAATCTAGTTCTCACCCCTTTGTCTCTGAAATATGAGTTTGAAAATATACGACTGTATTTATCTTCAAAAGCATGAAACTGGGATTTCCATCAGTAATTCAATACGTTCTGCTAAGCGACTGCCAGAGACACTCTGGAGAAGGAAGCTAAGAGTCACCTCAGCTTCAACTCAGACAAACATTTCAGAGGCTGATACTTGGAACACTTCCCCCCTCACTATGGTTGAATAGTGCCAATTTGGAAGCTTCACCAAAATATTTCAGACTCAATTTTAACATAGTTCATATGTAATAATAAATGTAATTACAATACTTCCAGTTAAAATAGGCTTTTAGTCTTGCAAATGATCCTCCATGTAGTACACCGCTGGAACTTGTAAGCATCTGATAGCTGCAATGAACCTTTCTTAAATCAGTCCTTAGACATCTTCTTAGATGAAAATAGTTCATTTTCTCATTTTACCAGAAGTGTGGTCCATGTTTATTAACTGATAGTTCAAATTCAATATATTTGTGTTTTAGGTTAAATATTTAGAAAAAGACATTCATTGTCCAATCGAGCTGTTCAAAACCCTGAGCAATGAGATAGTCACGTCGATCAATGTAATGACTGGGTTGAGACACGTTCAGAAGGTATTTAACATTTGTTTCTCACATTTATGGTGATTTCATTGGTGATTCCAGGAAGTTACTTTATTGGGAATCTTTTTCCTTTTCTTTTGAAGATCGGAAAAATCTATGACAATTGACATAGAAAATGAATAATACCTCAATACACAATTGGGAAAAACGGAAAATGATCACCACCTAATCTAATTGTAAATCTATTGCAGCAACATTCTTATGCAATCTTTTTCTTAGGTTGTCAAACAAAAAGAAAGTCAAATTGACAATCCTTTGAAATGTTGCTCTTGGGACATATAGTAAGAGATACATAGGCAAAGTTCCAAACTTTAAAATTTGCCACTATAATTTTCAAATGAAGGGAAAAAATAACAATATAGATTATTGTCATATTGATAGACTGTGATATGATATAAATTAGAAACCAGGATTTTGTTGTTGTTTTCTATTGTTTTTGCTAAAACCACTTCAAGATAAAATGATTGCTTCTTAATTCCAATAACTAGATAATGTCAAACATCTGAAAAGAGAGTTTAAACACAAAAACATTATTTGTAGAAAGGTGACGGTTAATTGGACTTCACTTGGAATTGATAGTTTAATTTCTTAGTAAAATGTAACTGCCATTATCTGAGCCCCTTAGAATACTACAAAATATATTTTCTCTAAAAACCAAACCAAACTCACTGGCATCGAGCCAATTGCAACTCCCTGCATTCTTATAGGATAGAACAGAACTGCCCAGTGGATTTCTAAATCTGTAACTTTTTACAAGAGTAGGACACCTCCTCTCTCTCACACAGAATGGCTGGTAGTTTTGAACTGCTGACCTTGTGGGTAGCAGGCCAATGCATAACTCAAGATGCCACCAGGGCTCCTAATACAACTTCTACTTGAGAAAATTATTTACGCAAAAATTGGAATAGAGTGATGTTGAAAGGATTCTCTTGGGATGTAGTGAAAAAGAAGTATTTTTGGTCACTATTGTTCACTGGTTTTCACATACCTACACATATACCTGGATTTCACATTTCTTCCTACTTTTGGCTAAAAACACACACAATAATCTTGGGGGATAGAAATCATTATTGCCATCTCAATGATCAGAAATGCTAAATAGCTTGTCCAATGTTGTCTAGAAAGGATTCACATCAATATTGCTAATTCTAAAATCCATGTCGTTTCTGCCTGCCAACAAGCCGAATGGGTAAGAAAAATTACAAATAATTAACTTCAGAAAGTAATATGCAGTATGATTGTTATACTTTTGGAATCTAAAAACATACAAAGCAGCTATGATCACTGTTGACTGAACAAGAAGTACAGTACATTGTAGGTATCCTATGGTTTTTATTATGTAAAAATGAAAGTAAATTAATTTTATAAAGTGGTAGTGAGATTATGAATTCTAAATGTAGTTCATATTGTGGTGGCCATGTGCTGTTGTGACCCTGGAAACAATAACACTGGTATTTCAAATACCAGAAGGGTCGCTCATGGTGGACAGTTTCAGCAGAATTTCTAGACTAAACCAGAGTAGGAAAACAGACCTGGAAATCTACATCTGAACTTTTTTAAACCACTGCTATCAATTCTATCCAGTAATGATTTTATAAGCCACAGAAGAACTGCCTCATATAGTTTCTAAGGCTATAATCTTTACAAAAGTATACTCTCTTTCTTTCTCCCATGAAAAGTTCAGTTGGCTGGTACAGCGAATCTTTAGACTAATTTAGGAGAATTTATTCATTAGGGTCCCTGCCTCAAAACTAGGCAATCAAAGTTTTATAAATAAATTCTGGAGATGAGCCCCTCATGTTGGAAACACACAAAATACAACTGGGGAAAGCTGCTTCCTCACAGTAGAATTTAGACTGACACAAAGTGACAATAGGCTAAAACGTACCAGAAATTATAAGAATGACACAGGACTGGACATCATTTTTCCAATTAATACACCAGCTGACATGAGTTGGGGCCAACTAGATGGCAGCTAATAACCGTGGCAGCTTTGTTCTAAAGGGATTTGAGAGAGAGAGAAAAGGGAGAGGGAGAATACATGTTTCTTGCTGCACAATATAATATTGCCAAATGAATAGTGAATCTAAATGTGTCATATCATTTAATCCTTACAACTATATGAAATGGGAACATTGCTATCCACACTTCACAGGGAAGGAACTGAGGAAAGCAAATATTAAGTAGTTTACCGGCAATCACTCAGCAAATCACAGATGAAAGCAAGATGTTGGACGCACTCCTCATGTTTTCAATTGAAGCATCTATGCAGCTATTTTCTAGAAAAGACCAACTGTCTCAACAGTGCTTACTTTATGGGAAAGAAAGTGGAATGGTGACACATGACACACCATGAGAAATGTCAGCTGATATGAAAGACTCAAAAGGATATTAGGAATATTTCCAAAAAGGTCAGTAATGGTGATATGGTATCATAAGGTAACAAAAAAAGTATGCTTTTCAGCTAGTAAGTGAAATATAGATTGCCCCCTGAATCCAACAAATAGCTCGACAGAAAAAAGTCCTGGTGATCTACTTCCAAAAGATGACAGCCAGTAAAGCATCCACAAAGTACAGGTCTACCTGACATCCATGGAGAGGCCATTTGTCAGAATAAACTCAGTCATAAAGGTTTATTTTCCTTCGTATTACACAGGTAACATTAAAGAAAAGTAAAGAAAAACTTAAAAAATATTTTATGGTGACTCATAAAATGACATTGATATTTGTGCTATATATTATTATACATATTGTATAGAAAATAATATACACATATTGTTGTTGGGGGCCATCAAGTCGGTTCAAAATCACAGCGATGCTACGTACAGCAGAATGAAATGCAGCCTGGTCCCTGTGCCTTCCTAACAATCATTCTTAGGTTTGAGCCCATTGTTTAAGCCATGTGTCCACTCATCTTTTCAAAGGCCTTTCTCTTTTCCATTGTCCCTCTACTTTACTGAGCACAGGGACCGGTCCTTCTCCAGGGACTGGTCTCTCTTGACAGCACGTCCAATCTACGTGAGACAACATTTCACCATCCTTGCCTCTAAGGAGCGCTGTGGCTGTACTTCTTCCAAGACAGATTTGTTTGTTCTTTTGGCAGTCCATGGTACTTTCAATATTCTGCATGAGGATCATAACTCAAACACATTGATTGTCCTTCAGTCTTCCTTATTCGTTGTTCAACTTTCACATGTGTATGAGATAATCAAAAAGATTGTGGTTTGGGTCAAACTTACCCTAGTCCTCAAAGTAACACCTTTGCCTTTCAACACTTTAAAGAGATCCATTGCAGCAGATTTATCCAATGCAGTGTGCCATTTGATCTCTTGACTGCAGCTTCCATGAGCATTGATTGTGGATCCGTGCAACAGGAAATCTTGACAACTTCCATCTTCTCTCCATTTGTCATGATGCTACCTATTGATGCAGCTGTGAGGATTTGGGATTTCTTTATATTGATATGTAATCCATACTGAAGGCTGGGATCCTTGATAGATATCAGCAAGTGCTTCATATAATATGGTATGATACATATAATATTATATATTTATATTGATATTATACTGAGTGGTGTATTAAAAAATCATTGAAAGAGTTCAGAATGTCAAGGAGAAAATGTGGAAATGAAATGAAGTCTCCATATATGTTGTTGTTATTAAATGCAATAGAGTCGATTCCATCTCATAATAGCCCTGTGCATACAGAACAAATCACTGTATGCAACAAAAAATTGAACAAAGAATGCTTGTACCATCCTCATAGGACTGGGTAGTGTGAGGATTTGTATATAAGAGGAGAGAGAGAGAGAGAGAGAGAGATTAAACAAAGATCCAGTAAAGGATATAAAACTTGTAACGCAAAGGCAAGAGTGGAGGAGATTTTCATTCATTCTTTCTTTTTTGTGTGTGTGTGTGTTTTGGGTTGTTATTAATCATTTAACTGGGAGCTCTTACAGATATCATAACAATTAATAGTTCAATCACATCAAGCAGTACTATACAGTTGCTACCACACTAAGTTTCAATATTTTTTTTCTTCTTGAACTCCCTGATATCAGCTCCCCTTTATCTCCTCCCTCCCCTAACCTACCCCCAAGGAGCCATTTTCCCCTCTTATAATGTTTTTGTGTGTGTGTGTGCCATATGTTACATGATCCAATATATCAATCCATATCCAACTTTGCTGTTCAATCCCATTGAGTGGCATTATACAATCATCAATGCTATTAGCCCCCTAACCCCTCCTCCTTCCTGTACCCCCTGGGAACCATTACTCCTGTTACTGCTTCTGAAGGGTTGTCTATCTTGGCTTTCATGTACTGGACGATCTTAAATATATAAATGAACATACACAAATCTAACATGATTAATAAGGTGAAACAAATAAAAAACATAATAGTAAGGGGAGGAAATATTAAATAACTAAATGATAGTTATGTTGTTCATCAGTACTGTACCACCCCTGGATTTGTCATCCCTCCCATGTAGCCTTTCTGAGAGGGACGACCCAATTATCTTACAGGTGGATTTTGAGTCTCCACTACATCCATGCCCCTTCACATCAATTTGGTTGCTTGCTTTTGAATTTCTGATACCTCTTCCCATTGACACATCATGATCACACAGGCTAGTGTGCTTCTTCCATGTGGGCTTTGTTGCTTCCCTGCTAGATAGCCAGTTGTTTAACTACATCATTTTATTGGGGGTTCACACAACTCTTATCACAAGCAGAAGATATTTGCAAGGTATATACACACACAGACACACACACACACACATACATACACAGCTTGTAATAGTGATATAATTATTTACCACTGGATGGCATTAAATTGAGTATGGCCAAAATAAAACATTTTCTATGTTTGCATATAAAAGGTTCTATATATCACCTTCCAGTCTTCCTATAAAACAAGGCAATGACCTTGCCTCTGATACTCAGTGTCTTAATCTGCAAAGAAAGGAATGGATCTGGGAGAATCTTTCTAAGATAAACCTATGGGTCTAAATTATTACTGAGCTGTATGCTACCAGTTCTATTATTTGAGCTTAATTAAAAATTTAACATAAAAAGGTAGATGAGTTATAATATTAGCAGGTGGCAGCAGTCTAACAAAATTATTATTGTACACAAGTTGTTATGTAAGTCTATATTTCTGAGTGCCTAATGAATAATTTATTTACCTATGTCTAATTGTTTTAATCCACAACTCATTGTCAGTTTGTCTGTGGTGACTTGTGATGCTGGACCTCATGCCACCGACGTTGTAAATACCAGCAGGGTGGACAGAAGATCGCTAGGAGTTGGAGCCATCTAGTTGGCACCTAACAGCTGCAATTGTTTAAACACCTAACTAGTTGCAACTCATGATGGCTCAAGTACTGAACAAGAGAAGAGGATTTAAAAAGGCAGAGTCTGAGTGTTTTGCTCTCATGCTTGCTATGGGGTTTACTTTATCTCTTTAAGCCTCAGTTTCCTCCTCTATCCTTTTCTATTTTAGGGGATTATGATGAGGATTGAAAAAATAAACAATGTAAATTAATCTATCCAGTGACTGTTATCTGATAAGGATTCTAATAGATGGTTGCTATCACCATGGTGCTACATCACAACAGCTTTAATGGCTAATGCCATCAGCCTTATCAGTTAAGCAGCAGTCCATGCAGATTGAAAGACTGAGAGAAATAAACCAGGCATTAGCCATTTTGCTGGCTTTATGAGATAGACTATACAGTGGAAGTATGCCAGCAAAGAAATCCAGGGAGAAGTAGATGACAAAAATAAGAAGAAATCAACACAGGAGAATGCAGATAAACGTGGGAGAAAAAGGCTAAGCTAAGGGGAAAACTATTTTGATTCTGAGTCAAGTATGTGAGAGATAAAGTCCTGACCCTTCCCAGGCTGAGCTGATGGCGATCACTGAGTGCACATGTGATCCCAAGAATACATTGACCTAGATTTCGCTTCACTGCATTTATATGTAGGTCCAGTGGCAATTTTAAAACATGAGAAGACTTTAACTGCAACAGGAAAGTTTATTGGTCTTAAATAAGACTTTTCCTCACACATTCAGCTTCCCACTAACTAAAAGCAGACACCCAAGCCAAGGGAAAGCAACTAGACTTCGGAAAATGTTCGCACACATCTGAACGACTCCTCTAAAGGGCCATCCAGGGCATCGCAAGCTGCAAAGACAGCAGTTTCTTCTTCAGAGACTGAAGTGGGTGTTAGGGACCTACTGGCAAAGTCCACATGGGAAATGCCTAGTGCTGAGAAAAGAATTCACAAAATTGTTCTCAGCTTAATTCACATAAATGGCATTTCTCACCCTCCTGCTTTTTTGATTGGGGAACTCTGTTTTTTATAGTCTATCCGTTTTTCAAGTTCTCCAATGACATCATCTTTGTGAAGATGTTTTCCCCCATCTCTCCAGAACAATAAACTGAGCGGTCACTTTTCCCCTCTGGGTCCTCCCCTAGCATCACTTACTCTTACCTTATGAGATACGTTGTTTTATATCATATAGATTTTTCTTGCATATATTTTCCTCAGGAGGATTCAAATTCTTTTAGGATATAGCAATTGGTTTATTCTTCTTTGAACATCAGTTTTCAGGTATACATTTCCACACCTGGTTGGCACTCACTAAATATTGTTAAATAAATGCTATATAAAAAGATCAACAGTACCCTGAACATTTTAATTTTAAATCTAGAGGAATGTGGCAAAAATCTCTAAACAGGCTTTGCTCCAATGGATTTTCCAGAATAACTCCAGTTACTAGAAGCCATGCCAAGGGTAAAGCAGCTGTGAGGTCAAAGAATTCCAAAAGTTCAATGTAGCTTTAGGTTCATGATTTTCTGGCAGGCCACATAAGCACAGACTCTCTACTGAGATTGTTTGTGATCTTTTCACCTGATAAGTTTTAAGAAACCTGTCATATGCAGAGTCACAAAAGTCAGCATTGGAGGTTTTGGATATCTATTCACCAATTCACTTACTAAATAAATATTTGAGTATTTCCCCTAAGCCAGATATTGGGCATAAGAGATTAATAAACAGAAACCCTCCCTTCAAGGATGTCCTGAATGGTTCATGAAGATGGTAGCCATGTCTACTTGGCTCTTTGCCAGGCCCTCAATGCTATGCACAGATCCTGGCATGTTGGGGTACTCAGGAAATATTTGTTAAATTAAACAATGTAAGGTCATCTGTCATATAGAGAATAGATGCCTGAAGGCACACTGTGCTAAGTATTGAGCTGAAAAGATGGCAATTCAAAGTCACTCCACAAGGGAAAGATGGCGCTGTTTTCTTCCATGCAGATGTTAGTCTCAGAAATCCTCTGCACTTCTCTCTTCTCTAGGTCTTATATGTCAGAATTGACTCCGTTTCGCTGGTTTGAGTTACAGAGGGATGGAGTACATGAACGGTAGGGATTTATTCTGCTAGAAGGAGGAGTGTAAATATTAACTTGAGGGAAGGGAAGGCATGATTATTAAACCTTGTCTTTGACAGACACATCTACTGTGACCAGGCAATCTTGCCTCTCTTTGGATTCAGAATCATTTTAAGAATTGGATGATTATTTTGATCAAATTGCTCCATGAAAAAACATATATACTTAAATATATATGAGAAAGCTATTTTTTGACTTAGTGTGGTTGGGGTACAAAGATTAAAAATTAAGCAGATGTCATACACCCCATATAAATTTTAGGCAATAGACCACCTCAACAAGATGTGCTTGGGGTGGGAGCATGGTCTTGAAATCCATAATTCATCAAGTAGCCAGAAATTATAAGAAGAGGCTATTATCACTATGGGCTGGGATGTCCCTTATCAATTCTTATGGGGGGAAGGGGTAGAAGTGCATTTCCACACTCTCAGTTCAAACCAAGTAAGAGTGCTACAATGAATATACACAAATTACTTGGGAGACACAGAACACTAGGGTCTACATCATTATTGAGAAAGACCTTTATGAGAGTAAGACCAAATATATTGCTACAATATCACAATTTACTGCCACGGAGTCAATTGTGACTCATCGTGACCCTATATAACTGGATAGACCTACTGCTGTGAGTTTCAGAGACTGACTTTTTACTAGAGAAGAGTTTTTCATCCATGTAACTGGTTGGTGGTTTTGAACTGCTGACCTTGTAGTTAGCAGCCCAATGTGTAACCACTGCACCACCAGGACTCCTACAAAATTATGGAAATCTCTATTAAACAAAAATATCAAAATTCTAAGCAATTATTACTCAATATATCCTCCACCTTGGTCTATACAGTTCTGAAGAGTGTCTCCATCTTTCTAAGTCTTCCTTGATAATTCTACACTCTTGATTTAAACCACATTACAACAGCAGGTTGGCATTAGCAGTGAACTAAAACCATGCTCCTTTTCAGTGTTTTTTGAATGTAGGAAACAAAAAAGACATCTGAAGAGGTAAGCTCAGTGCTGTACAACAGATGCGTAAGGTTTCCCAGAGAAACTCTCACAGGACAGCCCTGACTACTCTTGAAGAATAAATAAGTGTGTTGTGATGAAAGAAAAAAAAAAAATCCTTGGAACAACTTTCCTAGGCTGATTCTCACCAATGCAGTTTTCAATTTTCTGAAAACTTCTTCACAAAAGCCCTATGGTCGTTATATATACTTCAAAAATCCATCAATATTACCTCTTTGGAATCTCAAAACACAGTCGTCATCACCGTCTGAGCTTAACTGGCCAGAGGTCCCCTTAGAACACTTTCTTTGAAAGCATCCTAACAAGACTAAGACAAGTGTATTACTGATAGAACTTATCACACAGGCATATTTCAGAAGGTTTTCTTTGCAATAAGCCCATGCATGTATAAATGGAAACCCTAGTAGCAATACTTGTTTACTTACCCTCTTTTAAATAAACTGGTTTCTGGAAGCAGCTAACAAGAAAGAGTAAGGCAAAACAAAAAGGAAACAAATGATTGAATAAAAAGAGAAAATAATAATAATAACTAGGAATAAAAACCAAAATAAAAAAGCATACATAATTCCATGTCTGTCCGCGGATCTTTATGGCTATCTCCCCACTGGTCCTGGGGATTGTCTCCATTATTGTTGGTTTGCCCACCTATATAAGATAGGCATGGGAAGCAAGTGGGACCAATGGTTCCAGAGGGACTCGGTGGGGGAGGAGACGGGGAAAGGGAGCGATGAGCAAACAACACCATAGACAGGGGAACAATTCGAAAATTAAATTAAACAACAAGCAGGACATAGAGATCCTGGGGGTGTTGGAGAAACAGCTAGCTAGCTGAGAGGAAATTACTAAGAGCCAGAAGAAGAGCAAGCATGATGGTGGGGCAGGAGGAAAGTAAAAAGAAACAGAGGAGAGTTCCAGGAAGCAAAGCTATGGATACTTGTATAAACATAGGTGTGTACATATGTAAATACATTAATTCATAAAAATGGAGGTATTGGTGTATGTACATATATTTATACAGAAATACATTGAGGAAGTGGACAGACTGTGAGCCTCAGCTCAAGCCCTGACTCAACGCAAGAACACTTTGTTTTAATAGCCTGGCATTCTGTGATGCACACCCTGCCCAATCGCTGAAGACAAAAATGGGTGCACAACAAATGTGGTGAAGAAAGCTGGTGGTGTCTGGCTATCAAAAGATATAGCATCTGGGGTCTTAAAGTCTTGAAGTTAAACAAGTGGCCATCTAGCAGAGAAGCAACAAGCCCACATGGAAGAAGCATACTCGCCTGTGGGTTCATGAGCTGTCGACAGGGTCAAGTTACAGGCATCAGAAGACCCCAAACAAAAAGCAAAAAACATATTGTTGAGAACGAGGAGGGTCTGTAGACAATGGGGCATCTCCTCACTGAAGGGTCTCAAGAAAGGGATGAGTCAACCAGGATGCAGTATAGCTCTGATGAAACACCCAATATTCCCCTGGTTCCTTGAGACTTACACACACACACACACACACACACACCACTATCATGACTTCAGTCCTGCCTTTCACTGTGGGCTAGACTGGAGCATGTACCCAGGTACAGATAAGAGCTCACGATACACGGAATCCAAGTCAGATAAACCCCCAGGAAGAGAAATGGGAGTAGTGATACCAGGGTGGTAGGAGGAAGGTGGAAGAGGAGGGATGGAAGCGGGAACTGATCTCAGTGATTGACACATAACCACCACCACACATAACCACCACGAACAACAGAAACCGTGAGGGAAGGGAGATAGTGATCAGTGTAAGATATGAATATAATAATAATTTATAATTTATCAAGGGGGCACAGGGTGGGAGTCGGGGAGGGAGGGTCAAAAGAGGAGCTGATACCAAGGGCTCAAATAGAAAGTAAATATTTAGAAAATAATAGTGGCAACATATGTTCAAATACGCTTGATACAATTAATGTATGCATTATTATAAGAGGTGTAAAAGTCCCCAATAAAGTGATCTTAAAAAAGAAAGAAAGAGTAAGGCAGGGGTGTGCAAGGAGAAGGCTGCATATCTGCAAAGCTGGGTGTTGTTTTTCTTTAGGCCAAATGGCAAAGTGGGGTGAGATTTCTTTGAAAGGGACTCCATCCAAACTACTTCCTAAGAACCAAGGCTGATAAGCAAAAGGAAACAACAAAGAGTAAATACCTGAGACTAGGGGCTGATGGGCATAGTCATCTGGAAGAAACAAAATGGCCTGGCATTGGCTATCCACAGTGAGGGACCTTCCGGAGATACATGCATCAGGAAGGAACTGCACATCAAGCCTTACCAATATCAGCCTGAAGCTCCTCGGCGGTTCTGCTGGGACTAGAACGCACATTCAGAAAGTTGGGCGGAGCTGACCAAGTAAGGTTAAAAGAAGCCAAGTATCTTGCAGAACCAAAACAGTTGGGGGGAATGGAAGCCCTACACCAGATAAGAGTTTGCCATTTTGATTATTACACTGCACGAGATTTTTCCATTTCTGAAATAAAATTGGGGTTATGACTGGACAGGATCAGAAAATTTTATAAAAGGAGGTAAAGGACATTCATAGAGGTCTAAATAAAGGCATGCAC
>NW_022111373.1:12321900-12334673 GCF_000313985.2 Echinops telfairi
GATGAAACATACAACTTTCCTCTAGTTCCTAAATGCTTCCTCTCCCACCAGCCCCCGCCCGACTATCAAGATCCCAATTCTACCTAACAAATCTGGCTAGACCAGAGAATGTACACTGGTACAGATAGGACTGGAAACACAGGGATCCAGGATGGATGATCCCTTCAGACCATACTGGAAGGGTGGAAGGAGGGTTGGGTAGAAAGGGGGAAATGATTACAGGGATCTGCATATAACCTCCTTTCTGGGGGATGGAACACAGAAAAATGGGTGAAGGGAGACGTCAGACAGTGTAATATGTGACAAAATAATAATTTATAAATTATCAAGGGTTCATGACAGAAGGAGGAAAGGGAAGGGAGGTGGGAAAATGAGGACCTAATGCCAGAGGTTTATGTGGAGAGCAAATATTTTGAGAATGATGAGGGTAATGAATGTACAAATGTGCTTCATACAATTGATGTATGTATGGATTGTGATAAGAGTTGTATGAACCCCCAATAAAATGATTTTAAAAATAAATAAATAAATAAATATTAAAAACAAAAAGTTGACAACATTGTAGCCAAAGAAAAAGAACACTACTACATCAGCATTGTTTCAAAATGATAGTGCTCATTAAATCCTTTTGAGTCATGTAATCAGGCAGTTACATAAATAAACACATAGCTGCATATACAACATCAGCCAAGGGGAGCAATTCTTAGATAGACTATATCAGGGTGTGTGGTGAGAGAAAGCTGGAAAGGAAATAGGCTAGCACAGTTATCCAAGGATCTTCTTGGTTCTCCGAAGTGGAATAAATAAAAAATAAAGTTTGTCTTCCAAGAGGAAAAGAAGCATAAACAAATTATTATATAATAGAAACATAGAGACACCACTAGGGATAGTAGAATTCAGAAGAAAGAGAAATTCTCAAAGCTAAAAGAGAATTCGGGAGAAAGAGACATGATTTCTCCATGATAGGGATCAGGAAACATTTTCTGCAAAAATATAGAGTTCATCCTGGTCAAGTACAGCATTAGGAAATTTAGGGTATTCCAGCTAACGGTGATAGTAAGCAAAAATGACCACAAGTGGTATGACTTACCATGACAAAGGTTTATTCTTTAAAATGTCTGGAGGCTAGACCTCTTAAAGCAAGATCTCCACAGGCTGGTTCTTTCCGAGGCTTCAGAGAAAAACATTTTTCCTTCCTATCTCCTAGCTTCCAGCAATCCTTGCCATTCCTTGGACTGTGGACACATCACTTCAATCTCTGTCTCCATTGTCAGATACTTTCTCTGTGTCTGTCTCTGTACGTTTGTATGACCTTCTTATAAGAATAACAGTCGTTGAGTTTAAGGCGCATCCTATTCCAGATTAATCCATCTACCTAATTAGACCTGCAAGTTCTCACTTCCAAATAAAGCACATTGTAAGTTTCTGATGAACCTAAATTTGAAAGGATACTGTCTTCATTGTCTAGTGCTGCTCTAAGAAAGATACTAAATGGGTGGCATTAAAAAACAGAAGATATTTTTTGCACAGTGGGAAAGCTGGAAGTCCAAACTCGGGGTGCTGACTCTAGTAGAGAGGCCTTTTCTTTCTGGCAGCTCTGAGCAAAGTCATTGTTCTGCTCTGCTTCCTAATTTCCATGTGGGTGGACATCTCTCTTCCCCCTGCATGTCTGTTATGTACTCTACTCCTTTTATATCTTGTAAGTGACTCAGAATAAACTATACACTAATCGTGTCCTGTTAAAAGAAGAAAGACAACACACCCCAAATGTGCTTCTAGCCACAGGCGGGTTGTTGGTTGTTTCGGGTGCCATGGAGCCAGTTCTGACTCTAGACAACCGAACAAAAGCTGCCCTGTCCGGTGCCATCTTTTTAGCCAGCACTGTCTTTGAGCATGCTGTTGTAGCCCCTGTGTCAATCCATCTCTTTGGGGGTCTTCCTCTTTTTTACTGACCCTCCACCTTACCAAGAATGACAGACGCCCTTTTCCCAGGGACTGGTCTCTCCTGATAACACGTCCAAAGTGTGTGAAATGGAACACATGGCTTTCATGAAAGCCTTGGCAACTGTCAGAAAGTACTTCTCATCCGAGTCCTTGGAGGAAGAAGGAGGCTTTGACTAGGGCTGAAACAAAGGGGGCAGAGTCTTTGGGGGATTTAGATCAACTTTATCCAGGACAGTCCTGGAGAACATGGCTGCCAGGTAACCAACACAAAAAGACCTCCTCAAAAATGACCCCCCAAAATCCCAACCCAAAGGAAATCCTGCAATCCCTGGAAGGCAAAAAAATGACTTCAAAGCTTCATAGACCAAGGCTCCTCCAAGTCAGATTTTTAGGAAACAGATGAAGCAAGGGGAGGAGGCAGTGCGTGGAGTTTGGCAACTCCAGCAGGTCGCTACTGGCAGCCTGTGTGACCTCGGCACTGGGAGCTCACAGGACTGCCTTGCTTCCCCACTACCTCTGTCCAAGAGTTTGAGCTGCTTCTGAGTGCGCCCTCACCTGCAATGTGTGAACCCACTGTTGCCTATCCCAGAACTTCAACTTCCCTGTTCCTGCTCTCCCCCCACCCCAAGGGGCATCTCCTGTTTATACAGCCTCCAGTGTCCCTGTACAAATAGAAGATCATGGGTGCATGCTAATGCTGACATGGAACCACACATCTCGACTCATTCCCCCTCCTCAGCCAATGCACGCCGATGGTTTGTGCCTGCACATGAATGCCTGCACGTGAATGCAGGCACAGCAACGGAGCTTTGCATCGCCAAGACATCTCTTCTTTGTTCTTCTCCATTTCACTTTCTTTCTTCTCTATTTGTTCTCTTTTTTCTGTAATTCTGCATATGTATATACATGCTTTCTTGTTTGATTATTTGCTTACCGTTTTCTCTTTCCACAACCACTCTCTTTCTATTCTCTCTCCTTTTCCTGGTGATACATATTTCATAATACCTATTCATCATAGTATCTCTTTTAAAATACATTTTCCATTATTGCTGCAAACATCTAGGTCCATTCATAACCCTCCCCCCTTTTCTCTCCTTTTCCACACTCTTTTCCCCTTACATCTCTCGGCTTTCCTTCCCCACCACTTTATATCTAGTTCCTATTAAATCTTTCCTGCCTCACTTGACAGTGCCAACCACCCCAGCATGACCAAGTACCCACTCACCACTAATAGCTGTACCATGAGGCTGAGGTAACAGCAATCGATCGCAGAGGCCGCCGACAGAATTTTTTAAACACAAACAAAAAATTAAAAATAACCCAAACCTAATGGAGTGCTCTGAAAAGAGGTCATTAAAATTGTCAGAAATAAAATTTAGAAGAATGTTGTTCAGATGCCTTCAATGGCTGGAAGGACTGTTGGTGAGAACACCTGAGTGCATTGAAAAGCTAAAAATCCCACTCCAAATCAAATTCTAGAAGTTAAAAAATCAGATATAAGAATAAGACAACACGCTAAGAGACCTGAGTAAGAGAACAGAAGAAAAGGGAAACTGAATTAGTGAGCTCAAGGACAATTGCTCTGACTACAAACAATGGCAGACACAACCAACATAAACAACAAAAGAACCCAAAGAAAGCCTGAGAATTGGTTGGGAAACGTTGAAGAAGAATCATCTATACATTCATTGGGATCCCTGAGCAAGAATAAACAAAACCACAGGTACAGAGAAATATACAAGAAATCACGGAAGAAAACTTGTGTAACACTGGGTTGTTTTTAGGTCCCATCGAATCAGTTATAACTCACACCGACCCTGTGCACAACAGAACAAAACACTGCTCAGTCCTGGGCTGTAGTGTTTCAATCCATCTTGTCAAGGATATTCAAATGTGTCAGTACTTCTTTGCTTTTCCTTATTCAGTGTCCACTTTTCACAAGCATATGAGGCAACTGAAAAATGCCATGCTTGGCTCAGGCACACCCTCTTCCTAAAGGTAGCATCTTTGCATTTAAACACTCTAAAGCGTTCTTGTGCTGTACATTTACCCAATGCAGAGTGTATTTTGATCTCTTGCTGCTGCTTCCATGAGCATTGCTTGTGGATATAAGCAAGACAAAATCCTTGACAATTCCAAACTTTTGTCCATTTACCGTGTGAGGTCCCGGTGTGAGGATTTTTATTTTCCTTACATTGAGTTGGAGCCCTGGGAAATATAGTGGTTAACGTTGGACTGGAATCTGCAAAGTCTGCGATTGGAAACCACCAGCCAATTCAAGGGAGAAAGACAGGGCTTTCTATTCCTGTAAAAATGTTTCAACTCCTCACTTCAGAAAACAACATTGTGTCATCTGCCCAGCACAGATTGTTAATAGGCCTTTTTCCAATCTTCATACTATATTTTTCTCCATATAATGCACCTTCTGGGATTATTTGATCAGGTGACATATTAATAAGTATGATGAGAATCATAATGCACACCTTTCTTGATTTTAAATGATGTAGCATTACCTTGTTCTTTACTCCAATAAGTTTTTTAAAAATCATTTTAATGGGGGCTCTACAATTCTTATCACAATCCATACATACATCCATTGTGTCAAGCACATCCTCATTCTCAAAACATTTGCCTTCCACTTGAGCCCCTAATATCGGTTGCTCATTTTCCCTCTCCCTCCCCCCTTCCCCATGAACCCTTCATAATTCATAAATTATTGTTATTTTGTCATATGTTACGCTGTCTGATGTCTCCCCCCGCTCACTTCTCTGCTGTCCATCCCCCAAGGAGGAGGCTATATATAGATTGTTGTAATCAGTTCCCCCTTTTTACCCCACATTCCCTCCACCCTCCAGGCAGCGCCACTATCACCACTGGATCTGAAGGAGTCATCTGTCCCGGATTCCCTGTGTTTCCAGTTGCTATCTGTACCAGTGTACATCCTCGGGTCTAGCCAGATTTGTAAGGTAGAATTGGGATCATGATAGTGCGGGAGGTGGGAGTGGGGGAGGAAGCATCTAAGAACTAGAGGAAAGTTATATGTTTCATCGTTGCTACCCCGCACCCTGACTGACTCATCTCCTCCCCACCACCCTTCAGTAAGGGGGTGTCCAGTTGCCTACCGATGGCCTTTCAGTCTCCACTCTGCACTCACCCACATTTACAATGATATGATTTTTCTGTTCTTTGTTGCTTGATACCTGATCCGTTCGACAGCTTGTGGTCACACGGGCTGGTGGGTTTCTTCCATGTGCGCTTTGTTGTTTCTGAGCTACTTGGCCGCTTGTTTATCTTCAAGCCTTTAAAACCCCAGATGCTATATCTTTTGATAGCCAGGCACCATTAGCTTTCTTCACCACATTTGCTTATGCACACGTTTGTCTTCAGTGTTCGTATCAGGAAGGTGGGCACCCACTGATATGATTTTTAGTTCTTTGATGTCTGCTAACTGGTCCCTTCTACACCTCATGGTCAGACAGGCTGGTATGCTTCTTCCATGTGGGCTTTGATGCTTCTTAGCTAGATGGCTGCTTGTTTATCTTCAACCGTTAAGACCCCAGATGCTATATCTTTTGATAGCCAGGCACCATCAGCTTTCTTCATCACATTTACTTATGCGCACATTTTTCTGCAGCAATTTTGTCAGAAAGGTGTGAAACCTGGAATGCCAATTTAATAGAACAATGTGTTTGTGTCTCCACAGGGAATGAGGGACCACACTTAAAGCCAGTGCCAGATGAAGGCAGCATGCCAGCAACGAGTGGGGAGCTAGTGGAGGGGCCTGAGGGCTTGGCCCCCACACCAGCTACTGGACAACTGCACCTTCCCCCAGAAAAATTTACTTGAGAGGATGGCACTGAAGGAGGATATCCCCACCCTGAACAGCCAATGCACAGAGTGGACAATATGGCTGATCCCACTACGAGACACACTGTCCCTTACTGGCCCATGACCCTAAGGGGGACGACACTGGAGACTCAGTGTCAGGACTGGCCCAGACTGACCCTGTGACACCAAGGCAAACTACTAAAGGTGTGTGGCAGAGCAACCGTGGGAGCGGAGCAGGGAACACCTGAGGGAGTGCAAAGAACAGACTCTGGGCCCAAAGCGTGGTACCCCATCAGATCTGACTGAAGGACACACCTAGAGATCAAAAATCAGACCTAGATCTATTTACAGGTTGTTCTTTCTTTTTAAATTTTTTCTTTTAATTAAATTAATTTATTCTTCTATGGGTGATTGGTTCTCTTTTTTGTTGTCATCGCTGTGTTCTCATTTGTTGCCTGTCTTGCTATGGCTTGATTTTTGGTGCATATTATTATCTCTACAGATCTATCTAGATAAGATAGACTGGATGAATAGTCTGGAGGAGAAAACAATAGGACCAATGGTTCCGGGGGAACACGGGAGAGGGGGAGGCGGGGGTAAGGAAGTGGTGCTGACCAACCCAGGGACAGGGGAGCAACAAGTGATCCAAAATCAGTGGCAAGGAGGGGGTGATAGGCCTGGTAGGGATTCAGCAAGGCCAATGTAACCAAGAGAATTTACTGAAACTCAAATGAAGGCTGAGCATGATAGTGGGACAAGAGGAAAGCAAAAGAAAATAGAGGAAAGAACTAGGTGACAAAGGGTATTTATAGAGGTCTAAAGACTGGAATGTACATATGTAAATATATTTATATAAGAGTGTGGGGAAACAGATCTACATGCATGTATTTATAGGTTTAGTATGAAGGCAGCAGATGGACAGTAGACCTCCACTCAAGCACTTACTCAATGCAAGAACACATTGTTCTATTACATTGGCATTCCAGGATGCACTCCAATACGCTTTAAAGCCTAGGAGAAATGAACAAGTACCTAGAAACATACCATATACCCACATTAACCTAGACTGATGTAGAAAACCTCAACAGACCCATTACAAAAGGAGAAATCGAGAAAGTAATTTAAAAACATTCAACCAAGAAAAATCCAGGACCTGGCAACTTGACATGAGAATTCTATCACAGATCAGAAGACCTGTCAACAACTCTACAAAGATATTACAGAAGACAGGGAAGGGCAGCCCACTCTTGAACTCATCGTATGACATGAGCATAAGAACCCCGTTAACAAAACCAGGCAGAAATTCTCATGCATAGAAAACTACAACCCAGTATCTCTCATGAACAGAAATGCAACATTTCTCAAAATTATCCTGCCAATAGAATCTAAGGACATATATATCTAAAAAAAGAAGAAGGAAGGAAGGAAGGAAAGGAATATACCTGGATCGAGCGAGATTCACAGCAGGTGTCCAAAGACTGTTCAACGTTAGAACACAATCACTGTAGATCGCTACATAAACCAGATGGAAACTAAGAACCATATCATCATATCCATAGATGCAGAAAAGGCATTTACAATACCCATTCATGGTAAAACCCTCAACAAAGTATGAATAGAGGGAAGTTTCTCTGTACAATAAAGGCTGTATTCAAAACTTAAATGGCCAACATCTCTCTCTCTCAGTGGGGTAAAACTGAAATCATTTCACCTGAGAATGGGAACCAAACAAGGACGACCCTATCACCACTCTTATCCAACATCATGCTAGTATGATTCTTTGCCAGAACCATTAGACAATATAAGAAATCAAAGGGATACAACTGGGCAAAGGATAAGAGAAACACGATTGCAATGGTTTGATTTTATACGTAGAAAACCCAAAGGTTTCACAAAAAATATTGTTGGAAACACTTGAGAGATTAGGTAAAATGGCACTGAGCAAGGTTAACAAGCAGACACCACTCAGATCCCTCTGTATCAGCAAAGATGGTTCTGAAAAAACACACCAAGGAAACAACACCACTTACAACATCCACAGAATGTCGAATTAGTGAGCTCTTCACACATTCGGTTAATGTGTTAATGCAATACTTAGGAATGAATTTATCCAAAGAAATGAAAGACCCAGACAGAGAAAACTGTAAATGACTGCTATAGGAAACCAAGAGACTGACACAGATAGAAGAATAGCCTACGTTCATGAATTTAAAAACAAAAAAAGAAACTCATGGTCATTGAGCCCATGCTGACCCATAGTGACCCTACAGGAAAGGGTAGAACTAGCCTCGTGAGTTTCTGAGACTTCAACTTTATATGGGAGTAGAAAATCCTGTCTTTCTCTTGAAGAACACCAGGTGGTTTTGAACTGCTGAACTGGTAGTTAGCAGCCCAACATGTGACCACTATACCACCAGGATGCCTTATGTTTATGGATAGGAAAGCTTAATTTTGTGGAAATACCAACACTATCTGAACAATAGATACAATGAAATTCTGATCCAAATTCCAAATTGATTCTTTAATGAAATGGAAAGTCTAATGACTGACTTCAAATGGAGAGAGAAGAGACTTAGGCTAAGCAAGGAACTCCTTAAAAGAACAAAGTAGGAGCTCTTGCAGGACTGGGCCTAATAACCTATTACAAGACTCAGTGGTAAAACATGATATTTCTCATACAATGATAGATACACTGACCAATAGAACAGAATAGAAAATCCAGAAATAAACCCATCCACCGACAGGCAACTGATCTTTGACAAGAGTTATAAAACATTAAATGGGAAAGAAACACCCCATTCAACAAATGGTGTTGGCAAGCTTAGATCTCAATCTTCAAAAAAATGAAATAGAACCCGTACCTCACCCCATGTAAAAAAAAGAATCCACCCCCCCAAAAAAAACTCAAGATGGATGAAAGATATAAATGTAAATACCAGAGCTATGAAGATAGTCAATAAGAAAATACAGACAAACGTAGGGGCCCTAGTGCAGGGAATTGATATACTGTACTATCAAAAATAAGGAAGGAAAGACACGTGGTATAAGACAGACTAGATGACCAGGACCTATTGAAGCAAGACATTTATGTATATCAAAAGAATTCATCAGAAATGTACAATGAGAGCCCATGGACTGGTCATTCACACAGTTGCTGCAACGATGTGCTCAAACATAGGACAATTTTGTGGATGGCCTTCTGCTGGACACAGGGCAGCTAGGAACCAGAATCAACTGGATGGGACCTAAATACAATGACAACATATATGTGTATATGTTTTCTCAACAGTACGGTATTTAAAATTCTATACCATTGGTTAGCTTGATGCTATTATTATTAGAATTACCAAAGGTCTAGGGAGACTGTTTATATTATTCCTCAAGAAACTAATAATGTTGTTTCTAAAGTGTCCATATGTATAAACTTTAGTTATATGAATGGATTTTTGAACTCACACGTAATTGTAAACTCTAATCTAAGAACAATTAGCTCTGAGGATGTGGCCCGACTCGATCCTTATTCTCATGAAGGTTCACTTAAGATACGAGTGCAATGACAACATGTGGTAAAGAAATCAGATGGTGCTCAGCTATCAGAAAGAATTATATCTCGTTTCATAAAGGCTTGTCTTGAAAGAAGCAGCCATTTAAGTCCGGTATCGGCTAAGTCTCCACTGTAGAAGCATGCAAGCTAGTGTGATCGAAGGGTTAATAACAATAAAACCCAAGATCAGGTAGAGCTTAAATTCTAAGCGCTCAGTTTGCGGAAGACTTTGGATGACCATGAAAGCACCAAAACCATTTTGAGACCCCCGACATGGATTGTCTCCATTGAATTCTCTCAGTCTATTTACCAGGTATATGAATAGAATTGTCCCAGACAGACTCCATTGGGAATAGATTACTACACATACAGTTAGGTTAAAATTTAACATCTTATCATTTCTCACTGTTCCAGTTTTTATTATTTTATGCTGTCTTTTGGATTGAGGTTTTTCTGTGTTTTCTGCTGTTATTGTTGGGGATTTTTTGTTTGTTTGTGTCTAATTTTCCTGATATGAAATTCAGGATAGGTAGTTGAGAGAGCAACTACAATAATAGTTTCGTAGGGTTATAATAGGGATAGGTATGGAGTCCTGATAATAATAGGTACAAAAATGAAGAACACAGTTTAAAATGTATTGTGGTGATGAATCCACAGCTCTTTTTAATATATTTAAACCATTAAATTCTGTGCTACATTAAGTATACGTAAATAACTGTTTTTAAAAAATGTCTGATATGAAGTCTCACTATCCTCATGTAGAAGGAGCATTTTGGCTGAACTTGCTCCATGGCAGATTTGTTTATTCTTTTGACAATCCGTGGTATATTTAATCTTCTTCACCAACACCATTTTCTATAACCACCCTAGGACTACAGAGTTAAGATTTACAACACATATTTGTGGGTACACAATTCAAAGTAATACAGATACTAGTCACCCAAGGAACCTTGGTGACTCAATGGTTAAGTGTTTGGCTGGTAACAGTTCAAACCCACCAGTTGCCCATGGGAGAAAAGACCTGGTGATGTAATCTTCAAAAATTACAGTCTAGAAAATCTTGCAGGGCATGTTATTCAATGGGTTCCAAAAGTGTAAGATTTAAATTACAAGTAATTAGGCCTTGATCTATGACAGCATCAAGGAGATGCAGTAAAAATAATGATAGAAAACAGACCAGATCTGACATACTCGATATGGGAAGAGAGAAAACGGAAAAATCCAAGCCTAGGAGTCTGTAAGAACGGAGTCAGGGGATATTCAAAGCACCAACATCTGGCAGTTATCCATACATGCATTAGATTACAATAACATGGGAAATACCTGCACACTAGGATTGTTATTAGGGAGAGTCCTTGGTATGATTAGAATGGAAACTTTGGTAAACTGCTTAGGATAGATAAAGTAGGGGTGCTTAATATGTCGATCGCGATCTACTAGTCGATGCAAATGTAGTGTGGGTAGATCGCACGGCATTAAAAAAATAGACGTAAGCCTATGCCATCAATCCCGTCACTTAATTGATAGACGGGACAGCCGATCAGATGCAATCTTAGGTGTCAAACGCATGCGCAAACAACCGTGTTAAGTGAAGCAAAACTGACAAGCCAAATTATCACCAATTTTTAGACCTTGTTTTTTTCTCTTAAATGTAAGAAAGGGTATTAAAATGAGTGCGGGAGCTGGACCAAGTAAGAAGGCAAAAACGTATCACTTTCATACGGAACGGGAGATTTTGACACTAGAAGCAGACAGTCAGCTAAAGTCCAGAGTGGATGAACAGTTCTGGAACTTACTCGCAGAGGGAAAGTACCCAAGCCTGAGAAAATATGCTAGTTCCTTTACTGCGTTATTCGGCTCTACTTATTGATGTGAGTCAGCCTTTCTCACATAAAGATCATTAAGTCCAAGCACCGTTCCACCATGACTGATGATCATTTGGAAGTGTGCTTGAAGCAATGAAGCTGGCTGTCAGTAGCTCCTGCCCCGACTCTACATCCCTGGCTCATTCCATTCAGTGCAAGTCATCCGAGTCAACTCAGGTAATGACAACAAATGTACATAGTTAATTGTCTTGTGTTGTGCAATATGGACTCATGCGGTTATGCAAGGTACATAAACACACGTTGTACATATAAAGAACTCTCAATGCATCTATGAATAAATGTAAGAAAGAAATAAAAATAAATACATGTTTTTCATTTTTGTGGTTGGTGGATCCTTTTGACTTGATCATTTTATAAGTAGCTCGCATGCTGACACCCCTGCTCTGAAGGTAACAAATGATCGGAGATTGTCTGCTAAGGTGAGGAATCTAGTTCCTGGGTGGTGTGAATGGTCCACAGGCCCAGCTGCTAATAGAAAGGTCAAGGTTTGAATTCATCCAGAAAGAGCTTGGGAAGATTGTCTGGTAATCTATTTCTGAACGATCAGCCATTTAAAAACCTATGACACACATTTTACTCTGACACATGTGGGATCGCTATGAATTGTAATCAACCGGGGAGGGCCTGGAATTGTTTTGTTGTTGTTAGTTAACTGTATAACTGTGCTTTCCTGAGCAGGAAATATAAGTTTGGAAGTAGAGTTAAGTTGCTCAAGAAGAGAGAAAATAGACTAGGGTAGCTGTGATTTTCAGTGTCAATAACAAGAAAAAATATTTTCAAGTATTTGGTTTCTAGAGTCTCCAAATTACTAGCCTTGTAAATGTAGCTGCAATAGAAAGGGCAGTATTACTTGAAAGAATAAAACAGGTAGGACAATGATAACGTCAGAAGACAGAAGATAGACATAGATAGATAGTGTGATAGGTTTTATGTGCTAATATGGCTCCCATAGGAACATATGGGCAAATATTCACTTATCAATCAGGTTGCAGCTTGATTGGAGGGCAACCGAGATAAATGGATTTCCTTAGGCTAGCCTCTCTTTCTGCCTTCACCTTCTTTCTGGCAAGCCACTTGGAGACCATTGAAGACTTACCAAACCCCTGGAGATGTGTCTAATGCCATTGGATCCACAAGACTTTTCACCCATCAACCTGTGCTCTTCCTGCATTTTGCATCATTGCTTGTGCTCTGTGAGTCATAAGGGATTTAGGGACTAGTATCGAACTTATGGACTAGTATCAGACTTAAGGACTTGATCTGGTATGGGCTGTGATGTTTTTATTGATGCATAATTACTTCTTGATATAAAGCACTCTCTTACACATATATGAGTGTCACTGGCTTTGTTTCTCTAGTCAACACAGCCTAACACAAATAGGTAGATGATAGATAAAGATGATAGGTAGATGATAGATAAAGAGAGAGAGAACGAACAATGGCAGAGGAGCAAGATTGCAGGATCAGTGTGTACAGTCAGGGATGTAGAGTCACAAGCAACTTAAGGCCACTTTTTTCATACCATTTGAGTTGATAGCATCTTTCCAGAGAGCACACTCCCCAGGATAGCT
>NW_022111373.1:12335074-12360556 GCF_000313985.2 Echinops telfairi
CTGGCTGCCCGGCGTCTCCCTTTACCTACCCTTCTGTTCCCCATCCCCCAGAGAGGAGGTTATATGTAGATCCTTGTGATAAATTCCCCCTTTCTACGCCCCTTTCCCTCCTGGTATCGCCACTCTCATCGCTGGTCCTGAGGGGTTATTTTTTTTTAATCAATTTATTGGGGCTCATACAATTCATCACAATACATAGATCAATTGTTATTTTTTAATCACCTGGTCACAGTCTCATGGAACCCCCAGTCACCTGTGGGGATTACTCTGCACTAACATCAACAGCCACCATGGGGCAGTAGGCAGCTCTTTCTCTGTGTTTCTCAGCATATTGTGGGATTTCACTGCCCTAGGATTGAACACAAGGAGGGCTGGTGGCTCAATGGCTAAAGCACTTTGTTCTTAGCCTATGAACCACTTGGTGGGTGAAAGATGTGGTAGTCTGATTCCATAAAAATGTAAGCCTTGGAAACTCCATAAGGGCAGTCCTACTCTGTCCTCTAGGGCTGCTTTGAATTGGTCAACCACAATGGATTGGTATTTTTTGGCCTGAACACTCATTCGTAAAGATTTATTATGCAACCAATGTATTTGTAAGGTCAGTTCTTAAACAAAAGGTCTGCTTTGCCTGACTCGTAAATCTATTGCAATGGTTGTCATTGATTACCATCAAGTTGATTTCGATTCATGATGACACCATATGTTAGAATAGCAGTGTCCTGCAAGATTTTCTTGTCTGTAATCATAGACACCACCTGAGATACCACTGAGTAGATTATGACCCTTATGCCAGCTAGTAAATCTGTAGAGATTTTTTTTTAATTCTGTTTATACCTATGTATAACTTGCTTCTTGGTCTTTAATGAAATACCCTAATATGACTGACAAACAAAACAAAAAACACCACCATTCCAATGCATAGCAAGCTTACACAGGGTCTTCATGACTGTAAGCCTTTTCAGGAACAGGATAGGCTCATCTTTCTTCTGTAGAGGACCTGGTGGGTTTAAATTGCCAGTGTTGTGGTTAATAGTCCAGAGTTTAGCAGACAGCAGTACCAGAACTTTTTCCTATATGCTAGACAATGTAAATCAGTTATTTACAGGATTCTGAGACCTATTTAAATTTTGAAAAGCTTACTCTTTTCCATTTCTCAAGAAAAATGTTCCACTCTTGATTAATAAAAATTAACATTTACTGAACTTATATGCACCAAAGTACAGTTTTGGGATACTCTCTGTGCATTGACTCATTTACACGTCAAAACTGATATTCAATCCTTTTTCAAAAGATAAAGTCAATCAGAAATACCAACACATTCCAAAGTCCTATATATCCCTAGTAAGGGATACTAGGATTTGAATTTACACAGTTTTGTCTATTCCCAGGCCCTGTGGCTTGAAAATGTACCCCTTTATTCATAAACTCAGAGGCAGCCCCTAACAGCAGTAGAAATATAACTGAATGGTTCAAATTTAATAAATTCTGCTGTTTCACTGTCAGAGCCTAGGAACATATTATGGTCATGCAACAGAGCTACAAAATCACAATTTCAAAGCGAGCCAGTAAGACCATCCCTAAAATAATAAATTGAAAAAGAGCGGGAAGGAAAAAAGTGCTGTGAAAGGGTTAAGGATTCCAGAAGGCTTAATAGCAGGTTTGTAATCAAGGGCCACCATAAAGAAGCAGCAGGGGAGGGTGGGAGGTAAACTTGGTCATGCTGTGAGTGCACCAGTCTTTCCTTTAGAACTGTGTCAAACCACCCAGGAGCAAAACAGAAAACAGTGTTTAAACGTTGCTCCATTTCAGAATGGATGTGGCGTTTTCACTGAAGCCAGAACACCGAGGCTCAACTGAGACCAGTTGGTTCAATAGAATCCATCAGAAGACTTGGCCTGCGCTTTTGCTAACAGTTTTACGTAGGATAAGTCTATTTTTTCCATAAAAAAAATAGAATGAAAATTATCCATATGATTTAGCAACACAACGCTTTTTGAACCCACCTCCCAAGTAAAACCACAACATTTTTCAATTCTGCTGTCTGGAAGGTCAATTAGCCTGGTCTTAAAAAAAGAAGAAGAAGATGAAGAAAACCTTTTTAAAAAATATGTTGCATCAAGATTCCCCTGCGTAATTCCCCTTATGCATTTGGAAGAGAGCTTGGCTGAAGTCATGGGTGCTTGTGCCTTCATGTCTCTGGGCGTAACTTCCTTTTTTGAGGGGCAGAGCAAAGTCTCTGGAGAGCATGGATCATGCGATTACATTTTTTCCTAACAGGAAAGCCAAATCTTGAGGTTTGGAAGAGCTACATGAGCATGGTATTGGCAGTAATTTCCATGGCAAGTTGATCCGATCTGAAAATGGGCACTTTACTTTTGCATACAGTATGTTCTTTACCCACTCTTTCAAGATCCTGATGTAATCATGTAAAGCAATGGAATATTGTTTCCTTTCAAGGAGAAACAGAAATATGATTCAGAGAGTTCATCTGATGGAGAAAGTAGTTTGTTAATCATTCTACTCTTATGAAGTATCATTCCTGTTAAATAGGAAACATCTAGGAAGAGAAGAATGTAAGAGCTGTCCTATTTCTCCAAGAAACTCAGCATTCATCCTGAAGGCTGTAACCCTTTGATCAGAGATTCCTGGTGAGGAAGAACCAGCTCGCTACCTTGAGTCAATTCCACCTCACAGGAACCCAAGGGACAGAATTGAGCTGCTATGCTTGTATAAGGGAGCAGACAAAGCTGCCCGGAGCACTAACACCCCCCGCCGCCGCCCCCCCTCCAAAAAACCAAACAACCCAAAACCGTTCATAGGGCCTATCTAGGGATTCCAAGGGTGTAAATCTTTTTATAGAGCAGAGGACCTGATCTCTCTCCCACAGAGCAGCTGGTGGGTGTGAACTATCCACCTTGTGGTTAGCAATCCAAAGTTTATCTGATAGCACACTGACTCCCTTCAAGGACTAATTTGACAGTGAAAGCCTGTTTATCTGTTATGAGCTATTAAAAGTAGCAAGCACAAATTTCTAAGTAAATAAACTTTAAAAAAAATTTATATGATCACACACAATTAACTTTTATTTTCTATTTAGTATTAGTATTTCTATTTAATACAAAAGCTATTAATTCATTTAGAAAAATGAACTTTTTAAGCACACTTTCTAAGCAACTTCTTCTCTAATGATAACTTAAAAGATTTTTTAAATAGACTTTATCCCATCTACTCCAATTTATATTCATCAGCTTATGAAAATATTTCTTTCCTTCATCCCAAAGCCAAATGGATTCAATACATCCTTAACTTCTCTCAATTAAAGTTGGTTCACCATAATCCACATTGTGAAAGATTGGCTCCCAGTCCCCCACCCCCGCCAGTTTTCTTTATTTCTTTTATTCTCTTTATTTGTTTGTTGTACTGAGTACTTCTGTTTTCAACAAAGGGAATCACAACATACTGTCCTACTCCAGCTTTTCAGAGCCCTCCATCTGGGTGAAAGACTTTCATTTTACTATAGGGATCGCAAAGAATTCAAATCCTTATTACTTCTGATTGAGCATGTTTCATCTAATACGCAAGAAATATTTTAAAATCTCAGTATGATTTTTTTAAGGGAACATCATGGAGTTTCTAAAAAGTATCAATGTTACTAAAGTGAGGTTCACAAATATGCTCTCTCTTGTGATGAACACAGAATGGAAAACCCAAAGTCATTTCAAAGAATATTCCTTTTGTTTTCCTTAATTATAACCACAGAATAATATCCAGAAATTAATCAACACTCGATGTTTCAACTAATAGGAAACAAAGGGTAAAACTAAAGAAAAGACAAACTATTTTTAAAATGATACTTTAATAATTACAGTAAAAACTCCTTATATGAAAATACTGGTCCCTGCTAACCTTTTTCTTCCCCCTTTTCCTGTTACTAACTACAGCATAGTTTTTCAAAGAATTTTTGGCATCTCCTGATGATAAATTATGTGAATTATTGTTGGATCAAAATTCCTTTGAAATAACTGCAGGTGTTCAAGATCCTGTCAGAGCAAATGTACTGTGAGGACACGGAAAAGGCTGACAAAGGAGCCGTTTCTCAGGCTCCTTTGCGGGAGAGCTCCTGTTGGGAGGGGCGTTGTTTCAAATGGAAGACATATGGAAAATGATCCAGTGAAGGCAGAGGGCAGCCTATCCAATTGGCATGGGATTAGAACCTGACTTCCTTCGGTTGAAGCTCAGATCAGAGGGCCTTTGCTGCTGCTGCATGCTCTCCGCTTTGCGTCTTCTGAGTTCACAGTAAAATGTCAAAGGGGATAGCTCATGGCTGAGATGTACAGCTTCTTAAAAACACAAATTAGGTAAACATAAGATTATTAGTCATCATGTAATATGCATTACATAAATTATCTGTATTCCTATTCTATTTTCTTTGCATATATAGAAAAACTGATCAGGGGTTCAAACACAACCACAGCACCTCAGGAAAAAGTTAAGGCTATCTGTTCTTGCAAAGATTTATAGCAGGCGTCCTCAAACTACGGCCCGCTGAGGACATTTATCCAGCCCGCCGGGTGTTTTTGCCCCGTTTGCTTTTTTACTTCAAAATAAGATATGTGCAGTATGCATAGGAATTTGTTTATAGTTTTTAAAAAAAAACTAGCCTGGCCCTTCAATGAGTCTGAGAGACAGTGAACTGGCCCCCTGTTTAAAAAGTTTGAGGACCCCTGATTTATAGCCTCAGAAACCCTGTGGAGAGTTTCAATGAATTTGATTCAACTTGGTAACAATGAGTTACTAGTTAATGGGTACTAGAAATAAAATGCAATAGATACCTCTGTTTATTGAAAGAATGGCTGGAGGAATGAATGAACAGAGTCTTGCATTTTAAGGAGTCCTGATGGCTCAGTGATTAAGTGCTTGACTGTTAATTGGAAGGCCAATAGTTCAAAACCACTAGTTGCTTCTCAAGAGAAAGATATGTGAGCCTGCTTCTGTAAAGATTTATAGTCTTGGAAGCCCTATGAAGAAATTCTCTTCTGTCTTGTTGGGGGACTGTGAATCAGAATTCAACTCTGCAAAAATTCCTTTTTTTTTTTAAGGAAAGGAAAACTAAACATACAAACAGATTATGAGTCACGTTATGATGAACATTTACATGCCTCATTAGACTCATAAATAAAATGTAAGAAAGGACTAAAATTAACACTTTAATTCAACATCTCCAACAATTAGATAAAGGGTAGCAAAATAAGCCTACCATCACCAGAAGATTAGCGCACATAAAAATGAAACAGAAAAGAGAATAAACAATAAAAAAGTAAACAAGGCAAGAAGTTGGCTCTTCTAAATAAATTAATGAAATTGAGAAACCACTGGCAAATCTTTAAAAAAGAAAAGTACAAATAACATAAAAAAGAAATGAAAGGGGATGACATCACACCAGAACCCACTGAAATAAAAGAATAATAATAATAAAAAAATAATATAAAGTAGTGAACTCCAACAAAAATGTTTACACTTTATTAAAAACTTGAGAACAGAAAAAATGGACAAAATAATATAAACACACCACCCACCTAATTTAACACAGGCACTGTTAGAAAATTTAAGCAGACCCATAACAAAAAAGATATCGATTGAGTCATTTAAAAATTCTTTTTTTTTTTTTTAAACATTTTATTAGGGGCTCATACAACTGTTATCCCAATCCATACACACATCAATTGTGTAAAGCGTATTTGTACATCATTTCTCAAAACATTTTCTCTCCATTTAAACCCCCGAAATTAGGTCCTCATTTTTCCCCTCCCTCCCCATTCCCCCCTCCCACATGAGCCCTTGATAGTTTATAAATGGGTATTTTGTCATATCTTGCCCTGTCCGACTTCTGCCTTCATCCACTTTTCGGTTGTCTTTCCCTCAGGGAGGAGGTCACACACAGTTCCATGTAATCGGTTCCCTCTTTCCTACCCATTCTCCCTTTACCCTCCCTGTTTTGCCACTCACACCACTGGTCCTATAGGGCTCATCCATCCTGGATTCCCTGTATTTTCAGTTCCTATCTGTACCAGTGTACCTCCTCTGGTCTAGCCAGTCTTGCAAGATAGAATTCGAGTCATGGTAGTGGGAGCGGGGAGGAAACCTTTAGGAACTAGAGGAAGGTTGTATTTCTCATCATTGTTACATCGCACCCTGATTGGCTCATCTCCTCCCCGAGACCCCTCTGCAAGGGGATCTCCAGTGGCCTACTAATGGGCTTTGGATCTCCACTCCACACTCCCCCCATCATTCACTATGGTAAGATTTTTTGTTCTGATGATGCCTTACAAAAAAGTTCATGCTAAGACTTCATGCACGAATTTTGCCACATAGTGAAGAGCTGACATCAATTCAACTCACACTATTGCACAATATAGAAATAGATAGAACATTCTCAAATTCATTTTGCAAAGCAAGCATATTCCAATTACCAAAACAAGGTAAAGGCATCATTATAAAAGAAGATTATACTAAATCCTCAAGAACATAGACACAAAAAAATTCAAAGCCAATAAAAATCTAGCAATATATATATATCCTGACCAAATGGGATTTATATCAGATATGTAAGGATAGTTCAACATTAGAAAAATGATCAGCACAATCCCACACATAAATAAAACAAAGGGAAGAAAAACAAAGTCAAAACAATCTATTCAAACAGACATTTGACAAAACCCTACAACTATTTCTGATTTTAAAAAGCAAAATAAAATAGAAGGCAAACTTTCCAACATAATTTGGGGCATATATATAAAACAAATGACCAATATTAATCTCAATGTAGAATGAAAACATCCAGAAAACTGAAAAATACTACTACTGCTATATAAAACTGAAAAGTCTACATATATGAAAATATATAGAGAATATATAATGTTCATGGATAGGAAGAGTTAACATTCTCAAAATAGCAATACTACCCAAATCTATCTACAGATGTAATGCAACATTGATCTGGATTTCATCGTCATTCTTTAAAGAGATGCAAAACATTATGATACTGATCCCATGACAGCTACATAGATCAATGAAGCAGAATAGAGAACACAGAAGTAAATCCATCCCCTATGGAGAGCTGACCTTTAACAAAGGTCAGAAACTCATTAAGAGTAAAGATAGTCTTTTAACAAATAGGGCTGAGAAAAACTAGATATTCTTTTGCAGAAATATAAAACAAGACACATTCTCACCCTGTATATAAAACTAACTCGACTTATCAAAGACCTAAATGTAAAATCTAGAACTATAAAGATTATCAATGAAAAAATGAGGGCAAACAATGTACCTAATACGTGGCATAAATACACTACCTTTTATAATTGAAAGTTCACAAAGAGCTAAAGACAAACTAAATGACTAGGGCATGCTCAAAATTGGGTATTTATATGCATCAAAAGATTTCACTATAAGAGTAAAAAAGAAAAAAAACACCCAGCTGAGGGAAAACATGGCAATGGCATATTGGACAAGGGGCCAATCTCTAAAGTTTGTAGAAACTTCAAAATCTCAATAAGAAAATGACAAATAATCCAATTAAAACTGGGTGCAGAACATAAACAGACATTTCACCAAAGAAGATGTTCAAGCAACTAATAAAAATGGAGACATTTTCCTGATTACTAGCCACTTCTACTTCCCTTAAGTCTTTCAGGAGGTGCAAATCAAAACAACGGAGAGATATCATATCACCCTGGTAGTAACAGCAAAGTTCAAAAATAGAGGTAACCACGAATGCTGGCCAGGATATGGAGAGACTAGAACCCTGTGCACTATGGGTAGGATTGGAATATGATGCAGCCACTGTGGAGAATGTTATGGCACTTCCTTTTGACAAACTGGAAGTATAAATACCATAAGACCTAGAAATCCTTCTACTTGGTATATGCCCTAGAAAAATGTGCACACTCACGTTCATCACAGCACTATTAACAACAGCAAAAGAGACGGAAACAGCTTAAATGCCCATCAACGGAAGAACGGATAAGCAAACTACAGTTGTACTAATGTATGTTGTCCAGTGTACAACACTGGAGAGTCAGAATGGATCGGCAACCCTTTCATAGCATGGATGAGCCTAAAGAACATTATGCTGAAAGAAAGAAGTGAATCACAAAAGGATTTTTAAAAACCCCAACCAAACTCACTGCCATCTAGGCGATGCCAACTCATAGCGACCCAACCAGGCAGGATTGAGCTGACCCCTGTGAACTCCCGAGACTGGGACCCTGTAAGTGAGTAGAAAACCCCATCTTTCTCCCATGGAGTGCCCTGGAGGCCTCAAACTGCTGACCCAGATGGGACCACCACAGTGGGTTAGCAGCTCACGGGGTAACCACTACTGGGTCTCCTCACCAGAGGATACATGTTGTATACCATCATTTTGTAAAAAGTCGAGAAAATGTTCTTCCACCAAAGAAACATTCCTTGATGGTTGACAGAGGTGGGGGTGGGGGGAAGTACCAGGGTTGTGAGAAGAAGGGAAAGTGAACTACTAGCTACTGAGTAGACACTGTTAAAACTTGTGTGAAGGGGAAGACGGCATACAATATAAGCGAGATCAGCCAAAATAAAAAGAGAAATGAGGGAGCCATGGAAAGGAACTATGAGGAGTCTCAGAGTTAACGACAAAGGAGTCAAACACTGTTACATACACAATCCTGCAATAAGGTTGATTTTTATGTAGGTGAATGGATAGACATAGGCTGAATGGGTATGTGTTGGAGAATGGGAGTAATCCCACAAATACGTAATTGACATAGGATGTATCTCTATGTGTATTTGCTTATGCTGTGAATATATCCAGGAATGTGGCAGAGAATACAGGGATAAAATGATGGAAACTTTTCAGACATAACCACACCCTTGAGTCAATGAGGCGCAGAACCTGAGGGCTCAGGATCCTGGTCTTCAGGGACACCTAGATCAACTGCGATAATACGTGCATAAAGACAATGCTCTGCGTCCTACTTTGATGAGTAGCTACTAAGGCCTGAAAAGCTTGTGAGCAGGCACTTAAATGGCAACTGTCAGTCCCTTTCCATCCAGGAAAAAAGAAGTATAAAGAAAATTAAAGATGCATGAAAAATTAGTCCAAAGGACTAATGGACTTGTCGAACATCAGTCCCTGTGACCCTGAGTCCAGAATTACTACCACTACCAACTGCACTGATCAAGTGAGAGAAAAATATATAATTAAACTCAAAATCATGGGGGGGAAAGGGCTTATTGATCAGATAAAAAGTGGTGGATCTCTCCAGATCACTATCCTTAGTCATCTTCCGAAATGAAACTACAA
This sequence comes from Echinops telfairi, assembly GCF_000313985.2. Classification (NCBI taxonomy): domain Eukaryota; kingdom Metazoa; phylum Chordata; class Mammalia; order Afrosoricida; family Tenrecidae; genus Echinops; species Echinops telfairi. The sequence goes on from NW_022111373.1 coordinate 12,344,412, forward strand.
AATGAGGTTCAATTATCAGCTAAACAATGAACTGCTGTGGACTCTTCATACTAATAAGATATACACACCTTAGAATAATTGATCAGCGGAGATCTAAAGGGTGCCGTGTACCCAAGGACAACGCTGAGAAGTGTTAGGAAATAAGGAGAAGGGAAACAGAAAATAGGAAGAAAGTGTAATAAATGATGTCACATTGCAGGGATTGAAATCAATGACATGAAATAAAATATATAGGAATTGTTGAATGGGAAACTCATCTGTACTGTAAAACTTCCCCTAATTCACAATAATGTATTTTTTAAAATTCTTTACTGCTTTTTGCCCAAATTTCTAGAACTGGGTAAATATTATAACTTGTATTTATTGCCACCTACATATTAATATTTATTTATAGTTGTCATCCTGATAGAAAATATTATACTCTACCCCTGAAAAAAATGAACACTATTACATATTTTAACAATGGCTGCATTAAATGTCAAATTGCATAATGATAAAAAGCAACTTTAGCAAAACTTACTAATAGTATATAACAAACACATAATTCAAAATGCCATTAGATTACCCTGTCAGCAGTCACAGTACACATATGATATTTAAAAACTTGTACACTTAAGAAACTACTCTTTACATATACATGGTTATTTCTTCTAAGTAATGAATAAAAATGTATGATGAACACTAAGTGAAGCATAAAACACTTGGAAATGATTTGATTTTTTTTGGTCCCACTTTTATAACAGGTTCTCACAGATCTATACAGAAATTCTCGTCCATGAACTATGTAAATTACTCTTGTAAGTGAAGTTCATAATAGAGAAAAATACTCAAGAGACAGGGCTTCCATCGGGGTAAGAAACCCTATCCCAGACCTTTTTTTGAAAAAGCACATAAAATTTTTATTAAAATGCAGATGTTCTCAGGAGAATATAAAATACTTTTCTAATTTATCCTTACCAATTCCCTGTAGATAGTAGAGCGAAGTCTTTATCTACATTTCAGAGAGTTGAGTTTCAAAGTGTTGACTCTATTGATACATTTTTCGATATTATATTCTGGCACATTCTAATTTACATTTATCCAGAGCTATCCTAGGAAATATGTGAAATTGCACATGTAATACAAATGGAAGGTTCATAGAAGGATTGCTACACAAAAGTCCAGTTTCTTTGGTATATAGAGAACCTATGTTAAGAGAGTAATTATGTTCAGTCACTGAGTTCAAAACAGAAAACGCCAAAACTATCACAGGCGGTTAAAAAGCATATCTTCCAAGAAAGGTAACACATTTCAAACTTTACTGTTGTTAACTTTTCATTTAAAATCGATTAGATCACCTCTTATGTTTGATTATTTTTGCATTTTCACTTTACATCCTGAAACTCTACAACTCTGCTGAATGCACATAATAATTCCAGTAATTTTTGCAGACTCCTTTGAATTATATATGCCTGTACATTTCCTTTTCCATTTGTACATATGTTACTTCTTCATTTTTCCTTACTACATTGTCTTATCACATTTACCTTCAGTAAATTGTTACCAGAGCAGATAACCTCAGCTTTTTACCAAAGAGAAATTGGGGGGTTTGAACTGCTGACCTCACAGTGAGCAGTCCAGTGCTTATCTCACACCGACTCTAGGGATCTAAAAGATAGACACATATTAATTTGGATGAAGAGGAAGGAAATATTTAATAAAGGAAGAGGTCCACAAAAAATTATCAAGCCTAAGTAAAACACTAGTTAAGGGCAACAGAGGTAGTAATACTATTATACACACAATTCTGCAGTAACAGAAATAATAACTTATGAAAGAATATGTAGACAGATCCACAAAATATAGGAAGAATGAAATTATATCATTAATATATACAGACTTGACAGAATATATTTCTGCATATATATTACCGATGCTTCAAATATATCCATGATTATAGTACAGCAAGAGGGGGTGAGGTTATGAACACTTCTTGAAAAAAATTATTTCTGGGCCTGAAGGCTCAGTACTATAGTCTCATGGACATCAAAGTAAATGGCGCAAATTAATTCACAAAGAAAATGTTCCACATCCTATTTTTGGTGAATATCAACTGTGATCTTAAAAACTTATGAGTAGAAATCTAGGTTACAATAATTGGTCTCTTCCCATTAGCAAAGAAGAGTAAAGAAAAGCAAAGATTCATGGAAATAATTATTCTATGATGCCGAAACCAGAAGCGCAAGATAGTGCTCAGCTAATACTACTGACCATGCTGAAAGGGATTAGATTAGAAAGTTGTGGATACTTTGGGGGGAAATGGGGAACAAAACTCAAAATCATAAAAAGATCAGGCTTACAGTTCAGACAGAGATTGGTGGAACCCTGAAAATATGACCTTTATACACTCTTCAGGCCTAAAACTGAGCCCACCAATGTGGGTCAATTTTGAGTTGAACAATACACAGGTGCACTAGAGGTACATAATAACAATAGGGATGGACTCACTCAGAAAACCCGAGATAGAAAGGGCATCTTTGGTCCAAGGACTAACTTCAAAGGGCAAGAAGGATTAGAAGGGAATGACAGATGGAAAAGACCAACACAGGGAAGAAGTGGGATAGATGATGTGATTGTAATTGTGGGAAGAGCAATCAATGACATGACAAAATGTCTAGGTATTGTTGAATGAAAAACTAAATTGCTCTGTAAATCTTCACCCAATTCACAATAAGAAGCTGAAAAATAAAAATCTCCATTTCATCTGAGTTGGCAAATTTATTATATAAAGATAAAAACATTGTGGTATTACTATTTATATTAATTAAAGATATGGACTATGTATGTATTCTTTCTTCTTTTTAAAAATTGCTTTATTGGAATATAATTCTGCAGTCAAGAGATCCAAAGAATTTTATTGGGTAAATGTGCTGCACAATACCTCCTTAGAGTATTGAAAAGTAAGGATGGTATGTTGAGAACCGAGGTGACCCTGACCCAAGCCGTGGTATTTTCCATCGCCTCATGTGAAAGCTGGACTTTGAATAAAGATGACAGAAGAGGAAATCGATGCATTTGAACCGTGGCACTGGAAACACTGAAAGCGCGTATCATGGACTGTTAGAAGGGTAAACAATTATGTCTTGGAAGAAGTACAGCCAGAGGGCTCCTTAGAGGCAAGGATGGCAGACCTTCAACTTACCTCTTTGGACATGTTCTCAGGAGAAACCAGTCGCAGGAGAAGGACATTGTGTTGAAGTGGAGGGGCATCAGAAAATAGGCCGGCCCTCTGTGAGATAGATTGAGACCATGAATGTAACAGTGGGCTAGGGCATGGAGATGATTGTCAGGGTGGTGCAGGGCTGTGCGGAGTTTAGTTCTCTTGTGCAAAGGGTCTTGATGGGTGGGAACCAATTCGAGGTCACTTAAGAACAACAGCAATTCTACTGTTCAATCAAATTAAGAAGAGTTGTGCCATCATCATCACAATCAACTTGAGAACTTTTTTTTTCTTTTTCATACTAATTGTTGTTAGCGATCAATTTCCTCCCAACCTCCCCTCCATGTCCCAAGATTATTAATCCAGTTACTTTCTCTATAGATTTATCTAGTTTGCATTTCAGATACAGAAAATCCTACGATACAAAAACAGGAAAGACACAAACAAAATGACAAAATGAAACAAAGGACAACTGCAATAGAAAAGAAGGCAAAAGATATAAAAACCTAAAACAACTTTAAAATAGGTCAAAAGGGAGATCAAATAATAAAGTGCTACATTTTAACCTATCTGCCTTTGCCATCCACCACTGGTCTGTCAGTTCATCATACTGCATTGGCTTGTGTGGTGCTATAATGCTAGAATCAATGTCACGGGCATTTCAAAGACCAACAAGGTCTCCCAAAATAAGCAGGTTTCAGCAGAGCTTCAAGACAAAGCACAGACAATGAAGGAATCAACTGCTCGCTTTGGAAGATGTAGCCAGTGAAAACCGACGGAAACACTGTCAGGAACTGAAGGCCTACTGCCAGCAGAACATGGGCATAGATAGTGCCATAGGATGGGCTCCGCAGGCTGGACGGTACTTGAAACGTGACTGAGGAAGAGCTGTTTTCTCAAAACAGAATCGACTACAGTGATAATCAGTCTTGGAAGAAGTACAGCCAGAGTGCTCCTCAAAGGAAAGAATGGCAAAATTTCATCGCACATACTTTGGACATACTTTTAGGAGAGACCAAGCCCTGGAGTCAGGCATCATGCTTAGTAGACATGCATAAACAAAAGAGGATGGCCATCAACATGATATATTGACACCATGGCTGCAACAGGGGACTCAAGCATAGGAGCAATAGGATGATGCAGGACTAGGCCTTCTTTCATTCTGTTGTGCACAGGGTCTCTATGGCACCTGACGACAACAACAACACATCTGCCATAATTCTCTTTACAAAACTCTGTGTGTCATAGCAAGGATATTCCTATGCCTGGACTATCATCAGAGGAGATTCACGAGAGGCTTATTCCTACCAATGGATTTGGAGTTCTATTGTCATTCATAGCCTGCTGCAAACCAGGTGTTCAGAATTTAAGCTCTGATACCACTCCCTCCTTTGGATTTGGATTTAATTATTTACAATCCTTGAATCACACAGACTGGTGTTTCACGTGGACTTAGTTGATACCTAATTTAGATGGAATTTTGTTTTAAGGCGAGCCTTTACAACTCTATGGTCTGTTTTTACTGATAGCCAGGCACTATCTGATTTCTTCACACTTTGCTATAGCACCCAGATCAGCAGTGATCTCTTCATGAGGGTAATTATTGAGTAGGGCCATGTCATAAGAAGTAATTTTTCTTAGATTGGGGCTATGATTAATTGTGAGCCCAAAATCCATGAATAAATCTGTCATTTATATATGTCTCAGGTTCAGTTTAGAGACATTGTTATCATTTTATGTCCCATTTCCCATGGGACATAAGAGAATTCTATTGATCATATCATTGTTAGCCAATGGTATAGAATTAAAACACTGTAGAGAAAAGGAAATTAAACAAGTATAGGCTGGCTTTTCAGATCACAATACATAACGTTTTGAGTTGTAGAGATTAAAACCATAGTGACTGGACACTCTTTACATGATAGTTGAGTGAGGGTTATGGATAGAACACAATGTTCAATAACACTCAGTGACAAAGGCAGAACGATGACTCCCCGACTAATACATGTTATGAAAAATCAAAGAAAGCATGAAGATAGTAAACGCATGGTAATTCTGGGCCACCATTCATTGGGCACCTTTAAAGCAAGAGACCTGAACCAAAATCCCATGACCACCAATCCCTAACCTTGGGACAGCAGTCATCTGCTTCTTCTCACACCAGGGTGTTACAGTCTTAAGTCCAAGGAAGTATGCCATTTTTTACAATCCACTGTAGGCGATTTTAACATCAAGCCCAATTCACTTATTGGGTTTCTAAATCAGATCCTTCTGGTGTGGCCTAGGAAGGATGTTGTATGCCACGAAAGGACAAGAGTCTAAAGCTTCAGTTGTCTATAGCACACAGTCTGTGTCACCACGGGCAAGATAGAATTTGGTCAAAAGTGTGTCATGAAAGATATAATACCGTGTCTAATCTCCCTTTGTGGTCTATATAAAAACTGTTAAGCTGTTTTTCTCAATGGTAGATTTCACCAAAGGTTTGACCACTTACATAAGAGTAATCGCCTTCTCTAAAATAGATGTGCCACCTCCTCCACTTCTTGACTTAAAATTCCTGTAAGGTTCACTAAGTACCCATGTAGCAGTGTCTATTGATTTGGGGTGACCTTAGCAAATTGTTGTATGACAGCAACTAATTGATTTTCTTTCTTTTTCCACCTCTAGAGAAACTGTCCCCAGCTGAGTGAGGTCTCCTTCATTGAAGTGATTTTTAAGGTGTACAAATAAACAAGTCCCCAAATCAAACTTACTGCCATCGAGTCAACGCCAATTCATAGCACACACAGAGGACAGGGAACAACAGCCCCTTTAAGTTTCTGAGACTGTAACTCTTTGGGGGATTAGAAAACCCCATCTTTCTCCAAAGTAGTTACTGGTGGCTTAGAACAACCAACCTTGAGGTTAACAACCCACGCAAAACCACTATGGCAGGAGTAATAGATGGTTCATGGGAAGTCGGTAAGCTCAGTACCTCTGCTTGGGAGACCAAATTAGAAAATTAAATTACCTGAGAGCAGAAGCCTGCCTTTGTCTTGGTTTTTAATCTTTCTCCAGGATGTCCTTTTAAAATTCCATCGACTTTAGTAATTAGTCCCTTGTCTATTGCACCATTGTTTTTAATACATTATTTTTCCTTTTATGCTCGACTAACTTCACTCGGCATAATAGTTTTCAGGTGTATCCATGGCATATAGTATTTCCTGGGCTTCATCACTGTTTTGTCAGAAGTACATGGTATTCCATTGTGTGTATGGTCCAGATCTTCTTCATCCATTCTTCTACTGATGGGCATTTGGTTTGCTTCTAGCATCTTGCTGTTGGGTGATTCAGTGAATATGAGCAAGTAAAAGTCTCTTTGTGTCTGTCTCTTTCTTCTTTTGGGTATATGTCCAGCAGAGTTATTGCTGGGTCATATGGTATTTCTGTTCCCAGTTGTTTTAGGTTGTTTCAAATAGCTTTTTACAATGGTTGTACATGTTTGCAAGTTAACCAGAAGTGGATAAGAATTTCAGTCTCTTTGCACCATCTCCAGCATTTGTTGTTTTCTGTTTGTTTGTTCTTAATTGGATATCGTTGTGGCTGCAAGATGGTATCTCATTGCTGGTTTGATTTGTATCTCTTGGATGGCTACTGATCATGAGCATATCCTCATCTGTTTGTTAGCCATTCAAGTATCATCTCTGGTGAATTGTCTAGTGATGTCCTTGGCCCAACTTTTAATTGGTTTATTTGTTTTATTCTTAATGAGGTTTTTTAAAATTCTGTACTGTTGCTGTTACATGCCATCGAGTTGCTTCAGACTCAGAGCCCATGCACAGCAGAAGAAACACTGCTGTCCATCACTGTCCAGCACTCTCCTCACCACTGTTCCTGTGCTGGAGCCCATTGTTACAGCCATGGTGTCAATCCATCTCATCGAAGACCTTCCTCTTTTCACTTCCCCTCCACTTTACCAAGCATGATGTCCTCCAGGAAGTTCGCTCTTGACAACAGGTCAAAGACTCTAGGATGAACTCTCAACGTCTTTGTCTCTAAGGAGCACTCTGGCTGTACATTTTCCAAAACAAATGTATTTGTTCTTTTAAAATTTTATTGACTTTAGTAATTAGTCCCTTGTCTATTGAACCATTGCTAGAGATTTTTCCCCCCCAATCAGTGGGCTCTCATTTTACACTATTAATAAAGCTTTTTGCTGTGCCTAAGTGTTTTGTTTTTTATAGATCCCAGTCATCTATTTTGTTCTCCACTGTGTGTGTTTCCTTTATTATGATTGGTAGTGTGTGTATGCTTGGCAGTAGGGCCCTTATATTTCCCTCTTTTTCTTCTTGATGATCTTATAACTCTGGGGTTTCCATGTAGGTCTCTCATCCATCTTGAGTTCTTTTTTGTTTGTTTGTTTGTTTGTTTGTTTTGTGCATGGGTGATGCATGGGGCTGTTTTAGTCTGCTGCAGCTGGAGATCAGGTGTTTTGGGGTTTTTTTTTTAACAATTATTTGTTGAAGAGAGTGTCCCTTTTCCATTTAATGTTTTTCAGTCCTATGTCAGAATTCAGCTGCCTATAGGTGTTGCTTTTAATTCTGGGTTTTCTATTCTGTTACTCTGCGTTATGTATCTATCAATACATTGTACCAGGCTGTTTTGACCACTGTGGCTCTGTAATAGGTTTGAGATCAGATAGTGCCATACCACGTACTTTGTTCTTCTTTTAAAGAGTTCTTTGCTTAGCCTGGGTTTCTTTCCTCTCATATTGAGCTGGTAATTAGTTTCTACAATTCTGTAAAGAATGAAGTTGGGATTTGGATTAGAATTACACTGTATTTGTAGATTGCTTTAGATAGTATTAACATTTTCACAAAATTAAGTATTCCTATCCAAAAGTAAGGGATATTTTTCTATTTCTGTAGATCTCTTTTGATTTCTTATAATAATGTTCTGAAGTTTTCTTTGCACAAGAATTTTGTTTCTTTGGTTAAGCTTCTTCCTAAATATTTCATCTTTTGAGTGACTATAATAAATGGTATTGTTTTCTTGATGTTTTTAGGAGCTAACTTTGCTGGTATATAGGAATCCAATTCATTTCTACTGGTTAATCTTGTATCCTACTTAACAGTTTATCTGTTGCATCCTTGGGGTCTCTCTCTATAAAACCATATTCTGTGCAAATATCAAGAGTTTCACTTGTTCTTCACTCTATTGTATTCCTTTCATTTCTTTCTATTGTCTAATGTTTATGGCTAAGTGTTTCGGTGTGATGTTTAGTAAGAGTAACCATGGGGCTTCGTCTAGTCTCCATTCTCAAAGGAAATGTTTTCAGTTTTTCCCAGTTGAGTGTGATGTTGGCCTTTGGATTTTCATATATAGCCTTTATTATGTGGAAGAATTTTCCTTCTATTCCTATTGCGTTGAGTGTTTTTATCAGAAATGAGTGTTGGATATTTTCAAATGCTTTTCTGCATCTGTTGATAGGATCAACATGGCTGTTATTCTTTGTCTTGTTTACATAGTGATTTACATTCACTGTTTTTGCTGTGTTGAACCACCCTTGTATCCCTGGTTTGCATCCAAATTGATCATGATGAATGTGTGTGTGTGTGTGTGTGTGTGTAGCTGGATTCTACTGACCAGGATATTGTTGACAATTGTTGCGTCTATGTTCATGAAGGATATTGGTCTGCTGCTTTGTTGTATTCATGGAATCTTTACCTGGTTCTGACATCAGCATTATGCCTGCTTCTTAAAATGACTTTGGAAGTTTGCTGTATCTTTCTACATTCTGGAAAAGTCTGTGTAGAATTGATGACAGCTCTTCCTTGAATCGGTAGAATTCTCCTGGGAAGTCCTCTGGTCCTGTGATTTTCTTTGTTGGTAGTGTGGTAGTAACATAATCTCGTGTCAACTTGAAGATATAAAAGTGTAGTAGTGGAGTCTAGCCTGTCATTCAGATCACAGCCGTATAGTACTCTTTGTGGGTGTGGGGGAAGGTCCTGGGAAACCCACTAACCCCACCCATCACTCTGCTTCACCTTTCTGTTGATGAGCCATGTTGAAACCTGCTAGAGTCCTTTGATGCTTCCACTGCCATTAGATCCAGAAGACTTCTCACCCACTGGCCTGTGATCTCCTTGCATCCTACATCATTGCTTGTGACTGAAGGAGTCTGAAGAGAGATTAGTATCAGACTTATGAAATTGAGTTGGATTGGGTGGGATGTGAAGAAAAAAAAAAGGGAAGTGCTGTCAGCCATCGTGTTAGTCAAGGTGGACTAGAGAAACAAATCCAGGGAGACTCATATGTGTATAAGAAAGAGATTTATATACAAGAGCAATTGCGTATTGAGAAAACATCCCAGCCCAGTCCATATTAAGTCCATAAGTGCAATATTAGCCCATATGTCTGATACCAATCTAAAATTTTCTCTTCAGACTCACAAAACACATGCAATGATGCTGAATGCAGGAAGATCACAGGCCAGTGGGTGGGAAGTCTTGTGGATCCAGTGGTGGTGGAAGCGTCTCAGTGCTGGCAGGAGTCTCCACGTGGCTCCTTCAGCTCCAGGGCTCTACCATAGCTCCACGTGTCTTCTCAACAGGAATGTCCCGCAGGGAGTGTGCACGTGTCCCACCTTCAGCAAGCTATTTAACTCCTTAGCACTTCCAAATGAGGTCATCAAGCTGCAACCTGATTGTCAGGTGAAACTCCACCCCTTAACTCTTAAGTTGCAAACTGACAACAGACCATGTAACTACCACAGCCATCCAAACAGATGAATTTGAAAAATGTTTGCAAGACTGGACCCACAGATTTGACAAATGTATTAAGTGTAAGAGAGTACTTTGAAGATGATAACGTTGTTTTGTTAAAAAAAAAAACTTAAATATATAGCTTTGAGAAAAAAATTCTGTGTTTTGGGGGGGTACCCCCTCATATATGAGTATCACCTGATTTGTTTCTCAAGTCGACCCAACCTAACATGTAAGTTTCTGGATGACCTTCTCTATTTCTGTTTTCCTTATGGGTCTGTTCGGGTTTTCTATGTCCATGTGTGTTAATTTGGGTAGATGATGAATTTCTAGGCATTGATCCATTTCTTCTATATTATCAGATTGTTGGAATACAATGTTTCTTGGTGGTGTGTTATTATTATTTGATGTGTATCTAACAATTGTATTCTAGATACCTAACTATCTCATGGAAGTGAGTTTAACTGAGCCATTTGTACTGCTCTGTGGAGTAACTAGCTGTTTATTTCTTATGTTCTCTCTATCAAAAACCATAAGTGTCCTGGTTTTGTTTCTCTAGAGAGCCCTGTCTAACACAATTGGTACCAGGAGTGTGGTATTTTGATTCTTATTGACTTGTTTTAATATTCTTCAATTTCAACCTGAAATGACTTATATCATAATAATATTAAATGTCATAAACTTTTCTAAATGCTGACTCTCAATTTATGTAACAAATAGTTTATGGGCTAGTGTGGGTCCATGAGCATGCATTGAGTAGCATTGCTTATTATAGAAAGTTATCCTTGCTGCTGCTGAATACTTAGCTGCCAAGTACTCAAAATGATGAAGATACAGTCTTAGTTTTCCAGACATTTTTCCATCAAGTATTGACAGCATAAAGGTTAATAAAGTGAAATATAAAATGTAATTATCATCAGAAAGGTAGTACATCCTAAACTGTAAATGTTAAAAGGACAGTGAGCCCACACAGAGAAGGATTCATAACGGAGATATTCTTTGACCCTGAAGTAGGAGCTAGGGAGGTGAGACAGGGCAATAGAGTGTCAAAGAAAATTTGCATTTAACTATGAGACACTAGGCAATTAAGATATACAAGTTGTACTTTGGTCAATGAGCTGTATTGATTTGACTGTGAATATTGGTTAGGGTCTTTGGCAGTCAGAATTCTTAAAATGATCCCCTCTCCCAAGAGTCCATTCCTTAATAACTGGTGCCTGTGAATAAGATGAGCTATCATGCCTGTTGATCTGCTTCCCAAAGGTCACAGCATTGGGACAGTGGTGGCAACACTGGTTTCAAGCAGAACCATTGTGAGAATGGCATGGAAAGAGACAATGTTGCACACCGGTTTGCTGCTATGAGTTGGAACTGACTTGATGGCACTTAATGACAACAACAATGACAACAACCATGCTCATAAATATGTTACCCTATAAGGACATTGCAGATATCATTAAAGTTGCAGATTTACTGATTATAAAACGTGAAGATGATCCTGGATTATCCAAAGGGCTCAATATTTTTAGGATGTTGTGTGAAGGAACAAATGCAGGAAGGATTCCATACACCATTGCTGCCAGCAAAGATGGAAAATGTAGATGGAAGGGCTGTGGCAACCTATAAAACCCGAGAGCAATCCTTAATTGGCAGGCAGAAAAGAAACAGGGATTGCTGTTCTACAATTACATAGCATGGACATCTGCCAACAACCTGAACCGTCAGTTTGAGATAACTGGTTTAGAAGTGGCAGGGTGTGCACCTCCAGACCCACACATACATTTCACCTATGTAGATCCTTTGGACATCATGATGCAGTGAATTACTTGGCATGGCTCTTCTAAGCATAGTCTTTGTAACTTATACCAAATGACTGGGTGGGACTGGGCAAATAAGGTGTTTGAAATGCTAGCAAGGGATTGGTCAACTTTTCCATCCCTCTAGATTTAAACTGAGCCACCCATAAGCAGGAAGGGAGGGTCTCAATATCATCAAAAATAAGAACTAGGAGTGGAGCACCTCTTTGGATCTGCAATGCCTGTGTGCTGAACCCCCTTGATTCAGGAGACAAAGCTGTGACACTCAGAAGTGGCAGAGGAGTGGTGGCGCAGCAGCAATAGCAGGAGGGAGAGTGGAGTAGGTGCCTCCAAGCACATAGTTGGAGAAGTTCGGTCTACTAGTGCTTGAGCTAGAGCTGAGCACCTTTGGGCTGTGGCTTACAGTGGAGGGATAAGTCCTTCTGACATATGTTCACAGTGTTAAAAGAACTTTGTAACACTGTCACAGTAGGGCAGAAGTCAAAGGGTGAATGGCTAAGGGGGCAAAGATAATAGAGTGGCATGCATGCAAACACAAGTGAGAAGAAATGCTCTTGACTGAATGAACTACATCCTCACATTTATTATCGTGAACTGTGTTAACTTCCTAATGTGTCAAGTACCCTAATAAGCCCCATAGTCATGAATATTGTCTGTGAGATATGTGTGGCTATTGCAATGAATTATAGAACCTAGCAGAGAAGTAGGAGTACTATGGGAGGAACAAGTGATTTGTTTGTTCGTATTGGGGTTTATCGTGGAGATTTTATAGCACTAGGTGTCACTGTCTTGACCTTGTGCTATATATTTTTCTGCACTTCTGCATATGAAACCCAATATTGATGGATCTATAGCGACAGCAAGGAGAATAAGATTTTCAGAGGGCTGGGGAGGTATAGTGGTGGTGGGTGGTGGGGGTGGGTTAAGGGAGACAATGTCAAGGAGACCAGGAAGAAAAAGAATGTTTGGAAGCTAATGTGGTAGCAATTGTGTAATATTGCTTACCATGACTGAACGACAGAATGATATATGTATTAACTCCTAATTAATAATAAATTAAAAAATAAAGTCTGAATCAATGGGGGAAAAAAGAACTGATTCAAGGGTGGCAGTATATTTGACCTTTGACTTACAGGAATAGGTCTTGGGCAGATGTTGAATTTAAGTCTTCTCCCCACTTCCTTGTAAAGTTAGAAGAGGCCAGATACTGCCTCCACATCATCCTTAGAGTATCTGAATTTGTAACTACCACCTTAAGGAGATAATTGAGTCTAAACACAATAACCACAATCTTCTTATATATGAATTACATTAATATTTAGTAGGATTGGCTCCCTTTGTAAAATTCCACTCATTATCCCAACACAGTTGAGGGAGGAAATGAAAGAATGGACCCATTGTTGAAGAAGAAGACCATAATATAGCATAAATACAGTAAATGGTGCATACTATGTAGTGGCCCTCTAGCCTCATGACTGTAGAATTCCCTTTCAAATTCAAGAAATAAATTAAAATTCTTATATCCAGGAAATCTAAGTTAAAGTGTACATGACATCAGGAAGGAGTAGCCCAGGAAGGCACTCTGTGTGGACTAGCTATTAAAGTATACCCATAATTGCCATTGGGGTCGTGCATAGGAGTAGAGGAAATGAAATGCAAGACAAAGGAATAAGGAGAGGAAACGTTCACATTGCAGTTCAGTGCCAGAGGTTAGGACCAAACTGAGCCTCAGCACAGCTTAAAAGCATGTTACTTTTAAGTTGAAAAACACTTTAAGTGGGAAAAATGATGAAAGGGAAATGGTCGTGGGTTCTGGAAGTAGATCTTACCTACTATACTGTTTTGTTTGCATTCATTTCTGCTTCCACGGAGTCTCTATAATTTGTTCTTCAACCACTCGAGTGAAATAAATGGTGATTCCGCCGGTGACGGTAACTGTTCCAAAGAGCAAAGTATCAGGTACTAGTGGTCCAACTGTCTGGCTACGAACTATGTCAGAGCATGTTGAGCCTGCCTGGGATGAACGACTTGATGAAGAGGATTAAACATTGCTGACTGGAAAAATGATTTTTAAAATGTGGCCAAGGGAGCATCGTTTTCCCTGGCTGCACGTCATTGAAAGACGACAAAAGACATGCAGATTATCCTCTGCCCAAGTCAGCCCTAGCAGGAGCCGCTTATCAGCTGCTTATGATACATAGTATCCTTTTAAAGATATACTAAAATTATTAGACATGTACAATTGTTCTATATTTTGCCCTATAGGATACCTTTTTTCTGGATCATGGTTTAAGAAGATTATGTAACTTTGTGGCATAGAAAATATTTTAACAGTTGTATTGGCATATAATTCACATATATACAATTCAATAGTTCTACCACATCAAGAAGACTTGAACAATCATCACCATGATCAATTTTAGAACGTTGTCTTCATTCTTATACTCATGATTATTAGTTCCCCATTTCTGGTTTACCCAATAAAAGGAATTAGCGCTTTGCAGAATGCTATTTCGCTTTCAGAGGCAATGGAGGAAAGCAAGCCTGAAGTTTACCTTGAATGTTTCTTAAGGTATTAGGATATTTTCTTCTCTTGTACATACTTTTTAAAATAACATTAGTATAAATTCCTAGGCACAAAATTTCTGGAAAACGTCTTGCTTTTCTACAGTTTTCCCTGAAAGTTAGGAGCCTATGTTCTCTCTTGCATCTCAGAGATAGTACAGTTGATTATTGTTCATAGCCCCTTCTCTAACTCAAAGGAATTGCTTTCCTGGAGTGCATTATGCTCTATAATGAACAAAAATCCTGTTGATATTGGTTTTAAACAATTAATGCAATCAAATATGTTGATTTGTTTTCTAAAAGCAATCATGTTTCCCAAATGGTATAAACACTAGATAATGATTTGAAAATAGATGCTACTTCCTTGGGATCATGATGTTTTCTGTTGGGACAGTTGTTAGCATTTTGGTTTTCTTTACCTAGACTTGTAATCCATCCTGAAAGCTGTAGTTCTTGATTTCACTCAGAAAATGCTTCAAGTCACCCTTACAATCAGCTAGAAAGATTGTGTTGTCTGCATAGCATAGGTTGTTAATAAGCTTTCCTCCAACCTTGAGTTCTTTGAATAGTCCAGCTTCTTGGTTTATTTGCTCAGTATAAAGATTGAATAACTATGTTGAAAGTATACTACCCTGATGCACACCGTTCTTGAATCTAAGCCAGGCAGGATTACTTGATATAGCATTGGAAGCACTCAATATTCTATGCCAAGAAATTTCAAAGATAACTAACTGACTAGAAGACTGGAAGACACCCATATTTGCATTTATTCCAAAGAGAAGTGAAAGAAAATAAAGTGGAAATTATAGAGTAATATCATTAATATAGCACAAGCAAGTAAAATTTTGCTGAAGATCATTTTAAAAATAATAGCATTACAACCTAGGCAAGGAATTGCCAGGTATTCAAGCTGGATTCAGAAGAGGAATTGCTAACAGGAATATCATTGCTAATGTCAGATAGATCTTAGCTGAAAGCAGAGAACGTCAGAAAAGTGTTTTATTTGAGTTTTATCAGCTACACATGCAAAGGCATTCAACTGTGTGGATCATAAAAAAATTATGTATAACAATTAGAAAAATAGGAATTCTAAAACCCTTAGTTGTACTTTTTCAGAGCCTTTACATAAATCCATCTTTTGAACAGAACAAGGGACTACTGCGTAGTTTAAAATCAGAAAGAATGCGACATGTTTGTATCCTTTTATCGTACTTACTAAATATATATACTGAGCATGTAATCTAAAACATAAGATTACGAAAAGAATTTGGCATAGGAATTGGAGAAAAGCTTAGCATTTAGCATTGTGCAGATGACACATTTACTTGCTGAAAGCAAGGAGGACTCAAAGAACTTGCTGATGAAAACCAAAGACTACTGCCTTCAGTATGCATTGTAAGTCAATGTAAAGAATACCAAGGAGGTGGGAAAGGAAAAAATAATAAAAAAGAAATGGGTAGGGGGGGGCGCACAGGCACTAACCCACCCAAGGGGAGGGTATTGTTTCTATCTCCACAGGTAAAGAGAGACCAGACTTCAACCCAGTGCTCCAAGATGTAAATGCAAGATGCCGGCATGGAGTAGGGAACTAGTGGAGAGGTCTGGGGGTGCTGGCCCCAATCCCAAAAATTTGGACACCTGCCCACCCCCTGAAGAATGTATTGCAAAGGACTGCACTGAGTCTGTGGCTCCCATAAAGGGACATATCTGATCACAGCACACAGGAGCAGATGAAGGGGGAGGAGAGAGTGGAGCACATCCTGGCCCACCAGGCCTTGAGGACGATGTTCCTGATTACAGCAGCCAATCCACTGAGAGGAC
>NW_022111373.1:12362168-12364738 GCF_000313985.2 Echinops telfairi
CACAGGGAATCCAGGGCAGACGATCCCTTCAGGACCAATGGTGTGAGTGGCGATACTGGGAGGGTGGAGGGAGGGTGGGTTGGAAATGGGGAACCGATTACAAGGATCTACATGTGACCTCCTCCATGGGGGATGGACAACAGAAAAGTGGGTGAATGGAAACATCAGACAGGGCAAGATATGACAAAATAATAATTTATAAATTATCACAGGTTCATGAGGGAGAGGGGAAGTGGGGGTGAGGGAAAAAGTGAGGAGCTGATGCCAGGGGCTTAGGTGGAGAGCAAATGTTTTGAGAATGGTGAGGGCAATGAATGTACAATGTGCTTTACACAATGGATGTATGTATGGATTGTGATGAGTTGTATGAGCCCCCAATAAAATGATTTAAAAAAAGCTTAACTGGGAAAAGAATACGAAACTGCTCACAACTGGACAAACAGAAAACATTGTGATAAATGGTGGAAAGATTGAATTTGTGAACAATTTCATTTTTCTTCAATTCACAATCAATGTTCATTGAAGCAGCCATCAAGATATCAGAATTGTACTTGGAAATTCTGTTGTACAAGACCTCTGTAAAGTATTGAAGAGTAAGGATCTCACTTAATTGTCTACTTTGGGAAATTTGGTAGAGCACAACTTGCCCAAATGACTGGAAGAGTACCATATTTGGACCCATTCCAAAGAGAGGTGAGCCAATAGAATGATCCAATTATAGAACAATATCATTGATATCATATGCAAATAAAATTTTGCTGAAGACATTGCTAATGTCAGATGGACCTTTGCTCAAATCAGAGTATACCAGAGGGATATTTATTTGTGTTTTATGGACTATATGTTAAGGCGTTCAACTTTATGGATAATAACAAACTATTATTAACTTTGAGAAGAATTGGAATTCCAAAACATTTAACTGTGCTCACTCAGAACGTGTACATGGATCAAGAGACAGCTGTGCTAATAGCTAGGGAGTACTGCATGGTTTAAAATCAGGAAAGGCGGATGTCAGGTTGTAGCTTTCACCATACATATTCACTCTTTATGATGAGGAAATATTCAGAGAAGCTGGATTACATAAAGAAGAATTTAGCATCAAAATAGGAGGAAAACTTACTGGCAATCTATAATATGCTGATGGCAATGCCTTGCTTGCTTAATGTGAGGAGGACTTGAAGCACTGGCTGAGGGAGATCAAGGATTATTGACTTCAATATCGATTACAACTCAATGTCAAGGCAACCAAAACCCTCCCATCAGGACCAATAAATGGAGAAAAGGTTGAAATTGCTAAGGATTTTGTCTTGCTTAGATCCATAATCAATGCTTTTGGAAGCAGCAGTCAAGAGATCAGCAGATGCATTGCATTGAGTAGATCTGCCGCACAAGACCTCATTGACATATTGCAAAGCAATGATGCTACATTGAGGACTAAGGTGCACTTGACCCAAGTCATGGTATTTTCAATTGCTTCATATGCACACGCAAGAGGGACCCTGGATAAGGAAGTTCAAAGAGGAATTGATGTATTTTAATTCTGGTGCTGAGAAGAATATTGAAAGTACCATGGACTGCTGAAAGGACAAACAGATCTGGGTAGGAAGAAGTAAGGCCCACATGCTCCACAGATGCAAGAATGGGTAGACTTCATCTTCATCTTACATACTTTGGATATGTTGTTAGGAGAGACCAGTCTGTGAAGAAGGACAACATAGGACATTGAAAAATAGGAGGGCTCTTAAGAAGATGAATTGGCAGGGGCTGCACCAATGGGCTCACGCAAAGAAGCAATTGTGAAGATGGTGCCGGACGAGGTAGTGTTTCCTTCTGTTGTTTATGGAGTCATGGTGGGTCGGAACTGATTCAACATCACCTAACAACAACAATGTCTTTCTGGTATTCTCTGCTTCCAACCCAGGTGCATCTGACATCAGTCAGGACATTTCTTGTGCCACTTCCTCTTCTGAAGGTGGCTTAAATGTCTGGATTTGATGTACTACAGCAACATCTTTAAAGTTTTCTTGAGCAAAATTCTGCTTGCATGGAATATTGGCAATATTGTTAATAATCCTCACATTCTTTGGGGGTCACCTTTCTTTTGAATGGACACAAATATGGATCTCTTCTGGTTGGTAGTCCAGTTTACTGTCTTTGACTTATCCTGACATAAATAAGGGAATGCTTCCAGTGATTCATCAGCTTGTGGAAATATTTCAATTGGTATTTTATCAATTTGTGGAGACCTGTGGCAGTTACAAAATCTGGTGTCAATTTGAGACTATTATGAGTGAATGGGGTGGAGTTTAGCCTGTCAATCAGGTCACAGCTTGGTGACCTCATTTGGAGGCACTACAGAGATAAATAGCTCCCTGGAGGTGAAGCACACAGAGACCCTCTGCTTTGTATCCCGGATGACAAGACACATGGAGTCACGCTAGAGCCCTGGAGCTGGAGGAGCCACGTGGAGACCCACGCCAGCGCTGAGATGCTTACATCTCCACTGGATCCACAAGACTTTTCACCCACTGGCCTGTCATTGTCCTGCATTTGGCATCATTGCATGTGCT
>NW_022111373.1:12366233-12383204 GCF_000313985.2 Echinops telfairi
ATAGCCGGGCACCATTAGCTCTCTTCACCACATTTGCTTATGCACACGTTTGTCTTCAGTGATTGTAATTTTCAGCTTTAAAAATGCTGAGTGTATTTTTTCCTTTTTCACTTCCTAACTCCAGGTGTTTGCACATTGCATTATAATACTCTACTTTCTCTTTTCAAGCTGTCCTTTGAAATTTTATTTTCAACTCTTATTTCATGATGTCTTCTATTTACTCTAGTTGCTTTACATTCAAGAGCAAGCTTCAGAGTCTCTTCTGACATCCACTTTGATCAGAGTAGCTTCCTGGCAATAAGGGTTCAACTGGCCATGAACATCATCCAGATTGTTGTGGAAAGTTTAAAAAAAAAATCACAGAATCTAGAGTGTTACAGGAGAAAATGTGGTTTAAGAGAATACAACAGTTTACATCTTTTAATAAATAGTTTTATTGGGATATAATCCATATATCATACAATTCCACAGTTCAATCATATCAAGAAGATTGGTCAAATTGTACAATTATTACTGCAATCAATTTTAGAACATTTTCCTCTGTCTTGTACTCCTTGTTATTAGCTCCTTATTTTTTCCCAGTATCCCCTGCTTTACCCCCAAGAAACCATTAATCCAGTTGCTGTCTTTATAGATTCACTCATCCTGGCTTTCAAATACCAAAACCATACAAAACCAAAGAATTAAAAAAGCTAACAATAGCAACTTTAAAATGAGTCAAAATGGAGATTAAATGATAAGGTGTTCGATTTTAACCTACTGGTATCTGCCCCAATCCACTTTCCAACACACTCTGTATAATAGTAAGACTATATTCACATCCCTGGTCTATGTTCAGAGGGAATTTGATGGAGGCTTAATCCATTTGTGCTTACCTTCCACTAAAAACAAAAACAACCTGATAGAACTTTAAAGCAAAAGGGGGATCAAATCCAATATTATGCTTTAACCTGACTACATGAACTATAAAATGTCTCTACAATGCTATCTGTTAACAAGGCTATTCACACCACAGTTTGATGGTTCTTACTTCACCTGCAGAGTCTCTGAGCTTTCTGGAAATGTTTTCCTGTGATATTTAGTGTGTGCCTAAGAGGTTGTTTCATGTGCTACCAGCTGACCACAACGTGGTTCGCCGTTTGATTTCTATTGTCTTTGTATTTTCTCTACCCAATTCTACCACACCTGATTCCGTCAAATTGGTTCAGTCCTGACTGCAATTACCGCTCCTCCTCCTAGATACTCTGGTTTCATAATTAACTAAAGAGTGACAAAACATCCTTAAAACCTATTATTTTATAACTGAAATAGACCAAATATGGCAGACACTGTTGCCTGCTCCAAAACTGTGCTGATGAAAGTCTGTTTTTTACCAATTGTCAAATTCTTCCTAGCAGGACTCTCCAGGTAATCCCTGACTAGTTTCATCCAGTTAAGGAATCTTACTGTTCATGGACACCGATTGCTTTGCACAGGATCATGTGACCTTATCCTGGACATTGAGGCCCGACGCAAGAATGTTGGCGTGATGCAGGAAGGGTTTTCTTGGTTTAGAAAGTACCTCTAATTCTGTCCAGCATTGGAATGTTTGCAAGTGGTACATGGATGAACAACCCCATCTCCTGCTCATGAAGGAAGTCAGCGGACAATGGAAGCCTGTGTCTGGATAAGATTGCAGCCAAGCGAATTCAAAGGAGCAGAGCTAGGATTCTGGTGTACTGTGTAAGGAGCCTATGCAATTGATAAAGATCTGGTTTGTGGGGTGATATATCCTGGGTTTTTCTTTATGTAGTTATGTAGTTAAAGCGAGGTTTTCTGGTCATTGCAGCTTAATACATAAAACTGTCCATCATCATTGAAACATAATAACTCAGAAGTCCTGGGATGAGTTTTTTTTAATTGCTCCATAGAACCAGTAACAAAATGAGGACGAGGGCCTCATTACACTGCTGTAATCTTTGGAGGCCCCCAACATGAAAAAGAAATTCTTTTCCCCAGACTTACTTTCTCCTGGCAAATGTGCAGAAGGCATTTCTGTGAGTTGGCATCTTTCTTAGTGCTTACCTTGGCAAAAATTTGCTCGTTGGCTTGACACCTAAACTTGTATCACTCTGTTATTTAAGAAAAGTATTTAATATCACATTTCAATGTATATAAATGAATATTTCTGTAATAATTACATTCGAATTATGAGTTAAATATTTTCACTATTAGACACATTTTTGAAACCTAATTTTATAATTGCAGCAAAATATTCCAAAGCATATGATGATGTATATTAAATACATGTCAGCCTTAATATCCATATATATATATATATTCATATATGAGTAAATAAAAAGGTATTACTACTATAAATCCAGTTCATAAGTGCATGGATTTATTGTAAAAAAAAAGCAAACATTTTAAACATGTTGCTGTGACAATAGATTGCTGTAGACAAGTTCTCTCAGTATGAACCTGGCCATAGTCTCTGTAGGATGTGTTCTGTATAAAAGGATACCATTTATGCCATGGAAGAACAATTGTTGAAGTCAGGGAGTAGATCAATTTTTTAAAAAATAAAATGGAAATCTTCCTCAGTCATTAAAGTTTTGCATCAATTTCATGGGAATACTGCCCTGTATAAAACAGTGTTTAGATCAATCAAGCCCTGTAAGGCCTGAAAGTTGAGCCAAAATGAGGGAAACCATCAATAAAAACAAATAAAAGATGGCTGAGGTCTAGAAACTGGTGGAAGAAGATAGTAGAATTATCACTAATGCAAAAGCTACAAAGTTGCAATCTCATATGGCTAGTCATTTTCAAATTTCATTGAACATTTTCATTGAACATTTGGCCTCAGTTAACTTTTGGCTTGATAAATGCCAAAAGAGTGGAGTGAAGATCAGCTAGTCTAACGAGCTAATTGTTCCATCAGTTTTTGAGCAAGATTGAAGCAAGGGAAGATGGTTTTCAGAATGACTCCTGTGTAGGGACTAGTCTTGGATAAACAGAGAAGTGACTACTCGTAGATTTACTGATATCATCCAAAGAGTCTGGTCCAGTGAAGACCGGAGCTGCCAGGGAGAACTGCTGGGCCAGTCCAATTCAAGGCACAGGGGCCTCTCAGAAAGCGATGATGCGTGTTGTTTGTGACAACACAGGGTGAAGCTGGATAGAACACGGGAAGATCATGGAAACGTATTGGGAGGAAGTTTTAGAAAATTGAAAACTGCATCAGTGAGAAATTATCCAGGAAAGTTGTGCTAAGGATTCTTGTCTCATCAAAACATAAATCCCATTCTTTGAAGGTGGCCAAGGCTGTTTTATGAGAATTATAGACCCCAGGCACCCAGCAGCCCTCATCTTGCTCCATTCAGAATTCTTCTGAATTTTAAAGAAAACTTAAAAGAAACACTATTTAAGTCCCTTGGAGAATGTCAAAACTGCCATGTTGATGTTTAAATTGGAGAGCACAAAATTGGATGGGAAGAGTTAAGAGAGACAGAAGTACTGCCTTCAGAAGTGTGCAGAAGTAGATGAAGGATATGTTGAAAGACAATAGTGTCCAAATTTTTAAACTTTAGTTTAAAAAAGGGTTCTATTATTTTGTAGCAATGCCTTTTTGACTTACCATCATATGCAATACTAAAACCAACCCCAAAACCTCACTGCTTGATTGGTTGATATGGACTTAGAGTGACCCTATAGAACAGGGTCGTGCTGCCCGTGTGAGCTTCTGAGACTGTAAGTCTGTAAGAGAGTAGAGACCTTACCTTTCTCCCATGGTGTGACTGGTGTTTTTGAACTGCTAACCTGGCAGTTAGCAGCTGGATTAGTCCAGGTTGTCTAGAGAAACACATCTAGTGAGAAAAAAAGCTTGGTATAAAGAAGGCATGCCAGTCCAGGTCAACTCAAGCTCATAAATAAATCCCTCTTCAGACTCAGAAAGCAGCAGGATGGCGATACAGAAAAGGAACTGGGAACCAGGAAGATCACAGGCCAATGGGTTCAGAGGCGCATGGAGCCAAGGTATGTAGGAACACGGCAGGGCACCCGCAGCTTTCAGGGTAAGTGGACCCACATGGAGTCACCCTGGAATCAGATAGAGTCCCAGTGAAGAACCAGCAAAGAGGAAGGTGAAGTGGCAGAGAGAGAGAGGCAGTTCACTGCTCACCTCATGCAAAAGGCCACACCTCCAAGTAGATGTCATCAGCCTACCCATTGACATAATATCATCCAATTACCATCACAGGCCAACATGTAACCACTGTGCCACTAGGGATCCTGTATATCTATCTATCTATATATATATGAAATGCCTTTTTTCCAGATTGGTTTCAAAAAGTTCAAAAAGAAAGAAGAAAACAACAAATGCTGGGGAAAGTGCACACTGCTGGGGAGACCTGAAAATAATCAGCCACTATGAAAAGTGGTATGGCATTTCCTCAACAATAACTTGGGAATATAAATAATATGTTGTTATTGTTCTGATTCAGAGACGATGTGTACAACAGAAGGAAACACAGCCCTGTCCTGAGCCATCCTCACAACTGTTCTTATGTTTGTGCCTCTTGTTGCAGCCACTGCTCCACTTTGTCAATCCATCTTGTTGAAGGCCCATCTTTTTTGCCGCCGCTCTATTTAATTATGCATGATGTTCTTCTCCAAGGGCTGGTCTCTCTTGACACCACGTCCAAAGTATGTAAAATGAAGTCTTGCCATCAGTGTTCTCCGCATTCTGGCTGTACTTCTTCCAATAGAGATCTGTTTGTTCTTTGTTCAGTACTTTCAATATTCTTCACCAATATCATAATTCAAATGCATTGAATTTTCTCCAGTCTTCCTTATTCAATGTCCAACTTTCACATGCATTGAAAGATACTATATCTGGATCAGGTACAACTTAGTCCTCAAAGTAACATCTTTAAAAATGTCTTATTCAGATTTACATAATGCAATGCACCATTTGCTCTCTTGACTGCTGCTTCCATGAGCATTGATTAAGGATCCAAGCAAGACTAAATCTTTGAAAACTTTTATATTTTCTCCACCTATTATGATGTTACCTATTGGTCGAGTTGTGAGGGTTTAGGTATTCTTTACATTGAGTTGTCATCCATTCTGAAGCCTACAATTCTTGATCTTCATAAGCAAATGCTTTACGTCCTCTTCACTTTCAGCAAGCAAGGTGATATCATTTGCATATCACGGGTTAATAAGCCTTCCTCCAGTCCTTATGCTGAAATATTCTTTATATAATTCAGCTGTTTTGATTATTTGCTTAGTACACAGATTGAACAAATATGGCAAAACAATGTAACCCTAGTGCACACTTTTTCTGATTTTAAACCTTGCAGTATTTGCTGGCTCTGTTTATACAACTGCATCTTGATCCATCAACAGGTTCGGCAGGAGCACAATGTCATATTCTGGGATTCCTATTTTCTCAAGGCTATCCATAGTTTGTAATGGTCCACACATGGTCCACTATACTTTGGCATAGTAAATAAAACAAATCATTATCTTTCTGGTATTCTCTGCTTTCAGCAAAGATCCATCCGACATCAACAATAATATTCCTTGTTCCAAGTCCTTTTCCTCTTTTGAATTCAGCCTGAATCTCTGGTAGTTCTGTCAATGTACTGCTGCAACCTTTGTTGGATGATCTTAGCAAAATTCTACTTGCAAATGATATTATGTTACTCTTTTAAAGTGTGCACATTCTTCTGGGTCACCTTTCTTTGGAATAAGACCTCTTTAAGTCAACTGGACTAGTATTTGTCTTAATATTTTTGCGTCATAAACTACAGTGCTTGCAGTGCTTTAGCCGCTTGTTGAAACTTTTAATTTGTATTATATCAATTCTTGGAGTCTTGTTTTTGGCTAATGCTTCAAGTGCATCTTGGGCTTCTTCCTTCCAGTGTCCTTGATTATATGATTCCTCTTGAAATGGTGAAATGTCAGCATGTACCTTTTGGTAGAGTGACCCTTTGTAATTTTTCCATTTCCTTTTGACATTTACTGTATCATCCAATATTTTGCCCATAAAATATCTTTCAATATGGCAAACTGGGGCTTGAATTTTTCTTGAGTTCTTTCAGCTTAAGATAAGCCAAGTGTGTTCTTCCTTTTTTATTTTCTCAATTTAGGTCTTTGTACATTTCATTACAACATTTTATTTTTCCATTTTGAGTTTGCCTTTGAAATTTTCTGTTTATCTCTTGGACTTCATTATTTTTTCCATTTCTTTAACTACCCTATGATGTGGCCACTTGTCTGTCAGTTTGTTGTTCCATGGTGGCTTGAGTGTTGCTTTGATAGTGGAACCTATGTCACTGGTATTTCAAATACCAGCAGAATAACCCAGAGCTCTTCAGTGGAGCTTCCAGACCAAAAATAGACTATAAAGAAGTAATAGGCTATCCACTTCAGATGAATGAGCCACTGAAAACTCTAAAGACACTATGGAGGTATTGACAGTTACTGAAAACCTAATGAGTAGAAGTATAACATTATCAAAGATAGTTCAAGAAGATGAGACACTCAAACTATGACAGAGGAAGAGGACCATTTCAAATTAGATTGGAACATAAGGTTCAGGTAGAGTAAAGCCTTCTGGATCTCCATTTGTTGATGGGACATGACTCAACATGAGATAAAACAGCTTAAAACATCAATTAATAATTAGAACTTGAAATGTGGGAAGTATGAATCTAGGAAAATTGGAAGTCATAAAAATGGAATTGAGCATATAAAGATAGTGAGCTGAAATGGACTGTTATTGGGCATTTTGAATCAGTAAATCATGGTTCACAAAATCAAGAAGAATAGAATAAGATTCATAGCCTAAAAGGACATTTCAAGATCTATCTTG
Source organism: Echinops telfairi (assembly GCF_000313985.2). Taxonomy (NCBI): domain Eukaryota; kingdom Metazoa; phylum Chordata; class Mammalia; order Afrosoricida; family Tenrecidae; genus Echinops; species Echinops telfairi. The sequence continues at coordinate 12,373,093 of NW_022111373.1, forward strand.
AAGTATAATATTGTCTGTGATAGGGTAACATCTATCTGCATACAAAGAAACCTAATCAATAAAGATGCATTGATAATTATTGTCTATGGGTATCAAATGTTGTAAACAACGTGGAAAGAGAAGTTGTTGAAAATATGATCTTGGTAATAATAGGAACCAAGTTGGAGGGTGCTTAATAGAATTTTTCTGGCCTGTCAATCAGGTCATAGCCAATGAGGCTTCTGTGTGGGCGTAGCCTTCCCCTAAGGATTCTGGGAATTCTGGTATTTCCTCCTTGGAGGTGGGAGACTCTCTGCTCACACCCTGGGAGACATAGCAGCTGACAAGACACACGGACCCACCCTGGTGCAGCCCTAGGTACTGGAGAAGCCATGTAGAGAACCCTGCCATCTCTGAGATGTTTCCAATGCCACTGGATCCAAAGACTTTCTACCCACTGGCCTGTGATCTTCTACATTCGGCATCATTGCATGTGTTTCTTGAGTCTGAAGAGGATTTTCTAGATTGGTATCACACATATGGGCTAATATTGGACTTAAGGACTTGATCTGGACTGGGCTGGGATGTTTTTTCAATGTTCAATTGCTCTTGTATATAAATATCTTTCTTATACACATATGTGTATCCATGGATTTATTTCTCTAATCTACCCAGACTAGCACAGGACTCTTCATAACAAATACCTTTTGCCAAGAATACAAAAGACCCTATAGAAGTGGACTTTTCTCAGTGGAATACATAGAAATCAAATTGACAATATCTGTGGAAAAGATGATGGAGAAGTTCAATATCAGCGATTAAAAACAGGCCAAGGGCCAACAGTGGAACAGATCAGCAATTGTTCATATGTAAGTTCAGATTAAAGTTGAAGAAAATTCAAGTAAGTCCATGAAAGCCAAATATGACCTTGAACATATCAATGGATTTTCTACCGTGAACACTAATGGAAGAAAGCCTGAGGAGCTGTAGGAGGACATCAAGAACACAATTTATTAAAAAAGTAAAAGTCACTAAAAATACAAGAAAGAAAAAACCCAAGTGGATATCAGAAAAGACACTAAAACTTGTTCATTATCAGAGAGTAGCTAAGGCAAATGGAAGAAATAATGAGCTAAACAGAAACTTCAAAAGGTAGCTCAAGAAGACAAAGTAAACTATTATGATGAATGTGCAAAGACCTAGAGTTAGTAAATAAAAAAGAAAGGGCATTCTCAGTATATCTTAAATTGAAATAAATCAACCAAAAATGCACGCCGGACTTGCAATATTGAAATATTCTATATGTAAGGTATTGAATGATGTGTGAAACATCAAAAGAAGATGGAAAGAATATACAGTCAATGTACCAAAAGATTGAGTCAACACTTAATCATTACAAGTTACCACCAGATAAATAAGAACCAATGGTACTTAAAGAAAATGATCAAGTAGCACTGAAAGGATTAGCTAAGGCAAAGCCTCCTGGAATTGAAAGAATACCAATTGAAATGTTTCAACAAACTAGCAAAGGGTGGGAAGCACTCATTAGTCTATGCCAGGAAATTTGGAAGACAGCTAGGTGACCAACTGACTGGGAGAGAGTCATTATTTGTACCCATTCCAGAGAAAGGTGACCCAACAGAATGCCCAAGTTATATAAAAATATCATTGCTGTTATATACAAGTAGATTATTTTCTGAAGAACTTCCAACAATGGTTGCAGCAGTACCTTGACAGGGAGCTGTCAAAGATTCAGGAGGGATTCAGAAGAAGACATGGAACAAGAGATATAATGGCTGAAAAAACAGAGAGATATATAATAGCTGCTGTCAAATGGATCTTGGCTGAAAGCAGAGAATATCAGTGATGGTTATTTGTATTTCATGGACAATGCAAAGTCGTTTTACTGTGCACACTATAACAAATGATGGGGAGCTTTGAGAAGAATGGGAATTCCAGAACAGTACATTGTCCTCACGGGACATGGATAAGAAGCCGGTATGAGAACAGAGCAAGCAAACACTACATGGTTTAAAATCAGGAAATGTGTACATGGTATCCCTTCAAAATACTTATTTAATGTGTGTGTTGAGCAAATAATCAGAGTCTCATATGAAAAAAATGCAACATCAGGATTGGAAAAAGCCTTATTAACAACTTGTGCTATGCAGATGACACAATATTGCTTGTTGGAAGTGAGGATGACTTAAAGCACTTGCTGACGAAGATCAGGATTGCAGCCATTCGTACGGATTACAACTCAATGTAAAGAAGACCAAAGTTTTCAGAACTGGACCAAAAGTAATGTCATGATAAACAGGGAAGAGAAAGACGTTGTCATTGGATTCACAATCAATGTGCATGGAAGCAAAAGTCAAGAGATCAAAGGATGCATTGCATTGGGTAAATCTGCTGCACAAGACCTCTTTAAAGTATTGAAATTCAAAAATGTTACTTTGAAGACTAAAGGATGCCTCACTCAAGCCATGGTATCTTCAGTCACTTCAATGCACATGAAAGGTGTACATTGAATAAGTAAGACAGAAGAAAAATCTGTATTGGTGGTGAATATTTAAAGGACTGTGCACTGCTAAAAGGACAAAGAGATCTGTCAGAAGAAGTACAAGGATGCTCCTTAAAGGTCAGAATGGTGAGACTTTGTCTTGTGTCCTTTAGACATTCCTTTAGATTATTAGGGTAGAACAGTTCCTGGAGAAGGACATCATGCTTGAGGGACAGTGAAGAAGAGGAAGGCCTTCAACAAGACAGATTGACACAGTGGCTGCAACAGTACACTCACATATTAGAACAATTGTGAGGATGACAGAGGACCAGACAGTGCTTTGTTCCTTTGTACGTATTGTCATTATGAGTTGGGACCAACTCAAAGGCACCTGAAAAAGAACAAGAATAGCAAGTTCTGCCTCTTCTGCCATCCACTTTGAACCCTTTTCTTCGTTCCTATCTTTTTAATGCCCTTTTGCTTTCTTCATGCGTGAATTCTTGATGTACTCCCATAGCTCATCAAATCGTCTATCTTTAGTGTTCAATATGTCAAATCTATTCTTGAAACCCATGTGGGAATACTCAAGATTGTATTTGGGTCTTTGTGGACTTCTTTTTAGTTTCTTTACCTTCGAGTTAAATGTGCACATGATCAGTAGATGGTGTCTTCCACAGTTAGCCCCTGGGCTGGTTTTAGCAGCTGATATTAATATTTTCCATAATCTCTTCACAGAAGTCAATTTGATTTCTGTGTATTCCATCTAGAGAAGGCCACCTATATGATCTTTTTTTTTTTGACTTTTTTTTTTTTTTTTTTTTTTTAACATTTTATTAGGGGCTCATACAACTGTTATCCCAATCCATACACACACCAATTGTGTAAAGCACATTTGTACATAGTTTCTCAAAACATTTTCTCTCCATTTAAACCCCCGACCTTAGGTCCTCATTTTTCCCCTCCCTCCCCGCTCCCCCCTCCCGCATAAGCCCTTGATAGTTTATAAATGGGTATTTTGTCATATATATGATCATTTTTTGTGGTTTTGAAAAAAAGGTATTTGCAAATGAAGACGTCATTGGCCCTGCAAAATTCTATTATGTGGTCTCAAGGTTGGCTCCTATCACCAAGACAATATTTTCCAAAAAATCATCTTCCCTCTTTTTACCCCACTTCTGCATTCCAACCACCAATAATTGTCAACGCATCTTGAATGCATGTTTGATCAATTTCTGACTGAAGATATTTGTGTAATTCTTCAGTTTCTGCATCACTAGCTTTTGTGATTGGTGTGTAAGTTGTTATTTGTGTTGATTGGATTTCCTAGAAGTTAATACCATCCTATTCCAGACAGTGTTGTACTTCAACAAAGATTTAAAATGTCCTTTTGATGATGAATGGGACTGTATTTCACCTGATTGTGTCGTTCCCAGCATAGTTATCATCATGGCCAATATTAGTCAATTACTAAACCCTCGAATGTTGATTTTATGAGTTCCATTTTATTTCAACAACTTCCAGTTTTCCCAGGTTCATATTTTACACATTCAAGTTTTGGTTATTAACTTTTGCAGTTGTTTTGTCACATTTTAAGTCATGCTCCATCAGAAAATTAATGTCCAGCAGGCCCTATAATAGCATCTTTTCCTCCATCCACGTCATTATGGTCAACTCTAATTTGAGAAAGCAATTTTAGGTTAAGCAGTCATGCTGTCTGCTGAGCAAATAATCAGAGAAGCTGGCTCATATGAAGAAGAATGTGACATCAGGATTGGAGGAAGGTTTATTAACAACCTGCAGTGTGCAGGTGATACAACATTGCTTGCTGAAAGTGAAGGGAACTTGAAGCACGTGGTGATGAAGATCAAGGATTTCAGCCATCAGTATGGATTGTAACTCAGTGTAAAGAAAATAAAAATCCTCACAACTTGACCAACAGGTAACATCATGATAAATGGCAGAAGTTAATGTTAGACAGGGCCCTCTAGAGAAACAAATCTAGGACACTTAGGATTTTATATATATTTATATAGATAGAAAGATATGCTACATATGAAATAATCAGCTAATTAGTCTATAGAGTAGTACAAATGGCTCAGTGGAACTCACTTCCGTGAGACAGCTAATACGCTGCAGGCCTTCAAGTCTTGAGGGCTGCCGGGTGCAAGTCAAGGAAGCAGACAGCTGAGTGCTCTGTAGAGCAATTCAGGCAAGCCAGCCACAGGCAGAAAACATCAAGGCAAGTCACCAACAGTCAGCCAGATGACAGGGTCCAACAGTCTCCACTTCAAGCAATGTATACTCCAGTAGCACGGAGAAGCAGGTCTTGAAGGAACCTCAAACTCTAGCAACACGGTCCACGGGTTAGGTATCCCACAGGTAGTGTAGCTTGCAAGTTGAGGCAAAGAACCAGCTGAGGCAGCAGCACACTGATCCTATCATCAATGAGCAAGAAACAAGAAAGGCAAGGCTCGCTGAGCCATTTATCTCTTTGCCCTTCAATTAATCACACATGTGTTCATTGGCCAGGTTTGCACAATAAACCTACCTATCACAAAGTTGTGAGGATTTTGTCTTGCTAGGATCTACAATCAACCAATGCTCATGGAAGTAGCAGTCAAAAGATCGAAATTTCATTGTGTAAATTGGCTGCACAAGACCTCTTTAGAGTATTGAAAAACAAGGATGTTTATATGAGGACTAAGGCACACTTGACCCAAGTCATGGCATATTCAATTGCCTCATGTACTTATAAAAGTTGGGCACTGAAAAAGGAACATCAAATAAGAATCGATGCATTTGAATTGTGATGCTGGTGAAGACTATTGAAAGCACCATAGGCTGCTAAAAGGACAAGCCCATCTGTCTTGGAAGAAGTACAGCCAAGGATTACAAGTGTTTGTCTTCCATACTTTGGGAATGTTGTCAGGAGATACCAGTCCCTGGAGAAGGACACCATGTTTAGTACAGTAGAGGGGCAGCAAAGTAGAGAAGAGCCCTCAAGAAGCTGGATTGGCATGGTGCATGTAACAATGGGCTCAAGCACAGAAACAATTGTGAGGATGGCTGCAGAGGTGGACAGTGTTTCCTTCTGCTGTGCATGACATTTCTGAGTAAGAACCAACTTGATGGTCCACAACAACAGCAACGTATGCTACTTTGGTGAATATCAATAGCAATGAGTTTAGTTTTGGTGACTAATGATTGAGGTCTTAACAACTGTTAGCAGCTACATAACGTGCAGCTAGTAGTCTCTCTGTGTCTAGCGGAAAAAAGAGAGATGGAAATTGAAAGCATATGAAAACAATGAATGCATTGAACTAAGGGGCCAGGAGAACATAACTCTATGTTCTCACTCTATGACTCTGAAACCAGAATTTGTAAATGGTGCCTGTCAACGCTTACCAACTTCTCTGATATTGGAAGGTCTGGAATTTAGGGGGAGACAATGTGGAACAGAATTCAGAATCATAAAGGAGACAAGACTTAATAATCCTAGATATTACTGCAATGCCTAAGGCTATGATCCTTATTCACCTTTATATCTGGGCCTGAACTTACCTACATGGCTCAATTTTCAGTCAAACAATAAGCCTGTAAAAGGAACGGTAACACAAGTGAGGCACACGCACCTTAGATTAATCAATAATTTGATATCAAAAGGGCAGCATTTACCCAAGGAGAAAGTTCAGAAGGATTATGAAAGAAAAGGAAAAGGAAATAGGAAGCGTAGGGTGAAAGTGAAATAGGTAATGATACATTGAGGGTATTTCAATAACTGAGATGAAATAAAATGAGTATGAATTATTGAGTGCAAAATTGATGATTTGCTTTGTAAACCACCACCCAATTCACAATGAAAAGTTCACATTTTGAATGGATGGTACAGAAGGGAGAATTTTAAGTTGCGTTACGTACATTCCTGGAAACATAGTTCTAGGAATTGACAGTGCCAATTGAGATGCTTCAACAAATGGATGCAATGCTGTAAATACTCACTGGCCTACACCAAGACATTTGGAAGTCAGCTGCCTGGTAACAGAAAGGACGAGAACGATATTTGTGCCAACCACAAAGAAAGGTGATTAACTATGGAAATCATTGAAAATGTCTTTAATATTATATTAAAGTAGCATTTTGCCAAAGTAACTAGAAAAATATTGCAGCACTATAATGAGAGGAAGTGTCAAGAAATTCAAGACAAGTAGGAAAGCATAATTGATCACTGGGATTATGATATTTTAGTCAATTTCAATGGTCACAATGGTGTAGGGGATATGAGCGGAGTAGGTTTCTTGTGCCTCTTTGCTGCAAATGATCCAAGACATCTGCTGGTTAAATTTCCTTACCTCTTTACGCCTCAGTTGTTTCATATCTAAATGAGAGTCTCGTGGAAAAGAGCACATGACAGTGCTCTTACCTTGTGCGATACAATGGGATTCTAGATTAGAACAGAGTTCCCTGTGGTAAAATTTATGCTGAATACAAAAGGTGATGGCAGGATTTCCTATCTTAAACTTTAGATTCCGGTTTGTGTGTTTACGTAGGACAGAAAAGCAAATTTTCCATTCTAGTAAATAGTATTTCATGCTTTTGTTACTGAGAAAAAAAATCTTTAAAGTCCTATTTGTTTATTCTGCCACGTTATTGACAAAACCAGTTAGTCCTATCTTTCAAGTTTCTTCAAAATTCACCCACTTCATATCACCTCCATCGCTCCTATGAGAATCCAACCTGTCGTCATGTTACACAGGTAATTGAATTCCCTTCCTAAAAGATCTTTCTGGTCCACCTTTGATACTCTGTTTCCTAAAAATAATTGAGACGTTCCTTTGTAAATCGTGACACTGAACAAAAACTTCCATAAAGAAAAAAAAAATTTTGACAAAGCCAGAAATCATTCATCATAAAAATTGTCTACAAATAAGCAATTGAGGTAAACTTCCTTAAATCGAAAAAAGAACACCTATAGTTATATATTTAATGCTAAAAGACTGAATGCTTTCCCTCTCAAACTGAGAAAGAATTTCTACACAGGGAAATCAAGCATAAAAAGAATGAAAATAAATCTAGTTTTAAAAGAAATAAAACTGTATTTGTATATATCATGATTTTATAAGTAGGGAATTCTAATGAAGCTACTAAAAAACTACCACCATAATAACTGATTTCAATATTTCTGCACCAAACAAGAATACACAAGAATCAGTTGTATTTCTATACACTAGCAATGAACAACCCAAGAAAATATGAAAAAATCATATACAGTTTCAATTTAAATCACATCGCATTTTGGTTCTGAAACTTCCAATTGATTATTCTTCTTTCTGAGTAAAATTACACTGTGCTTATTTCTTATAACACTCAATAGTGATCTTACCTGTAGCTTTTTTTCTGACCTCATCTCCTATCATCAATCTTGTTCTCTCTTTCATCTTAACTGAATTTTTCTTTTATGACAACGGTCTGTAAATACAGTATTTGACTTTTGGTGACCACTCAGCATAATGGTCTCCAATCTGTCCATGCCATGAGGCGTTCCATAGTTTCATCGTTATTCTTACCAATGTACAGCATCCCATTGTGTGTATGTACCAAAGTTCATTTATCCACTCTTTCACTGCTAGGCATTTAGATTGTTTCCAGCTTCTTTATATTATAGCTACTGCTGTGACGAATATGGGTGTATATACAGCTGTTTGTGTTATGGTTCTTTTGCGTATGGCCTAGCGAAAGGATTACTGGATCATATGATACTTCTGTCCCCAGTTTTCTGAGAACATGCCATACCCCTGTCCACAGTGGTTGCACAGTTTTGCATCTCCCACTAGTAGTGTAGGAGGGTTTCGATTTCTCTGAAGCCACTCCGGTATTTGTTATATTCTGATGTGAGTTTGTGCTAGGCTGCATTGAATAGAGAAACAAATCCAGTGACACTTATATAGGAATAAGAAATATCTTTATGTCAAAAAGTATATATCAAGAAATCACCCCAACTCAAGTCCATAAATTCAATACTAGTCCATAATTCCCTCCTTAGCCACACACAAGGATGTATAATTCAGGAAGATCACAGGCCAGTGGGTGCAGAGTCGTGTGTCTCCAAGCTCCTCCAGGAGACACATCAGGCTGTGACCTCATAGGTTTGATTCCACACCTAGCCAGGTGGGTCAAGTTGACATAAATTCACCTAATTACACAGAGATTATATTTCATTGTTTTTTTATTTGCATCTCTTGGATGGCTTTTGATGGTAAGTGTTTCTTTATATGTTTGTTGACAGCCAGGATGACCTTGGTGAACTGTTTTTCATGTTTGAGTTAGGCTGGGTTCCCTAAAGAAGCAAAACAAGTGATGCTTGTATACGTAGATGAAGAGAGAAGTTTATATCAAGAAAAGGGGGCTCGCACAATTGTTGTTTGTTGTCGTTAGGTGCCATTGCCTTCTGACCCACAGCAACTCTCTGTACAAGGGAAGGAACCATTGCCCAGGCTTATACGTGCTCGCAGTGGTTGCTAGGCTTGAGCCCATGATCGCAACCTCTCTGTCAATCCAGCTTGTCAAGGACGTTCTTATTTTTCACCGCCCGTCCACTTTACCAAGGAGGCCTGGGGATCTAGTGGCTACACAGTGGGCTGCGACCCTTAAGGTCTGCAGTTCCAACCACCAGCATCTCCTCTAGAGAAAGATGAGGCTTTCTACTCCCATATAGAGTTATAGTCTTTCTACTCTGTTCTATAGGGAGACTATGACCCAGTATTGACTCGATGGTGTGAATGAGTTTCCACTTTACCAAGAATGAAATCCTTTTCCAGTGATTGGTCTTTCCTGATAACAAGACCAAAGTATGTGAAACAAGTCATGCCATTCATAATGAGTTAGTCTGGGTAGACTAGAGAAACAGATCCACAGAAACACATCTGGGCATAAGACAGAGTTTTATATAAAGGGTAAGTGTACATTAAGAAAACATCCCAACCCAGTCCAGTCTAAGCCCATAAGTCAGACATTAGCCCATGTGTCTGACATTGATCCACAAAGTCCTCCTCAAACTCACAAAACACACATTATGACGCTGAATGCAGGATGATCACAGTCCAGTGGGTAGAAAGCCTTTGAATCCAGTGGCAGTGTAAGCATCTCAGCGCTGGCAGGAGTCTCCACATGTGTTCTCCAGCACCAAGGGATGCATCAGGGTAGGTCCATGTGGCTTCTCCTCAGGGATGTCTAGCAGGAAGTGAGCCTTGCCAGCTGAAGCAGAGAACTAGCTAAGGCAGCAGCACCTGCTCCGACCATCAAAGAGCAAGAGACCAGACTTCTGCTTCCATGAGCATTCATTGTGGATCCAAACAAAACAAAACCCGTGACAATTTCACATTTTTTTCCATTTTACATGATGTTATATACTGGTCTAGTTATGAATATGTCATTCTTCTTTATATAGGGTTGTCAATATGGCCTGCTATTGGCTCAAGAACCAGAGATTGATACCGTAGATGTGGGACCCAGACTATGAAGAAGAGTGAAGTTCTGCACATTCTCTAATCAAAATCAAAAAGGCTACACACTTAAGGAGATGTCACCGTGCCTATGAGTTGAATAACTGCCTGGGCCGCAGTCGATCCCGTCA
>NW_022111373.1:12383304-12406894 GCF_000313985.2 Echinops telfairi
CATAATGAGTTAGTCTGGGTAGACTAGAGAAACAGATCCACAGAAACACATCTGGGCATAAGACAGAGTTTTATATAAAGGGTAAGTGTACATTAAGAAAACATCCCAACCCAGTCCAGTCTAAGCCCATAAGTCAGACATTAGCCCATGTGTCTGACATTGATCATCCTGACATGAATGCAGGATGATCACAGTCCAGTGGGTAGAAAGCCTTTGAATCCAGTGGCAGTGTAAGCATCTCAGCGCTGGCAGGAGTCTCCACATGTGTTCTCCAGCACCAAGGGATGCATCAGGGTAGGTCCATGTGGCTTCTCCTCAGGGATGTCTAGCAGGAAGTGAGCCTTGCCAGCTGAAGCAGAGAACTAGCTAAGGCAGCAGCACCTGCTCCGACCATCAAAGAGCAAGAGACCAGACTTCTGCTTCCATGAGCATTCATTGTGGATCCAAACAAAACAAAACCCGTGACAATTTCACATTTTTTTCCATTTTACATGATGTTATATACTGGTCTAGTTATGAATATGTCATTCTTCTTTATATAGGGTTGTCAATATGGCCTGCTATTGGCTCAAGAACCAGAGATTGATACCGTAGATGTGGGACCCAGACTATGAAGAAGAGTGAAGTTCTGCACATTCTCTAATCAAAATCAAAAAGGCTACACACTTAAGGAGATGTCACCGTGCCTATGAGTTGAATAACTGCCTGGGCCGCAGTCGATCCCGTCACGGAGTTCACTACATTATGTTAGATCAGAATCTAGGGGAAGGCCTCAACTGCCAGACCGCGGAGAGCCCTGGCCCAGCCAAAAACTAGATGCAAAACTCAAGTGACACAATGTCCTTTGCCCATTTTAAAATTGGATTATTCATCTCTTTTTGTATAGGTTTTGCAGCTTTCTATAAATTTTGGATATTAACTCGTTCAATATATTATTGAAAAAAAATTTCAGTCTGTAGGTTCTCTTTTTAGTGTTTTGGTGAAATATTTTGATGCATATGAATGTCTTATTTTAGTTCCCAATCATTTATTTTTGTCTTCTATCGTGTGTGTGTGTGTGTGTGTGTGTGTGTGTTTTGTTATGTTTGGTAGTGTAATTATGCCCTATATTCGGACGCTTAAGTTTGTCCCTATCTTCTCATTGATTATCTTTCTAGCTCTAGGCTTTGCATTTAGGTCTTTAATACTCCTTGAGGTCACTAAGTATATGGAGCTAATGTCCTATTTCATTCTTCTGCAAATTGAAATCCAATTTTTTTTCTTTCCTTGGACGTGGTATACTTTGATTGTCATATTGTTTATTTCTCTCTTTAACTCTTTAAGAGTTTGATAAATGTATTTTGAGGATCTTTCATTGGATGCATTGATGTTTATTATAGTTTTGTCTTCTTGTTCAATTGCCACTTTAATTATTAGTTAATTCTCTTCTTTATATACCACTGGATTTTACTTTGAAGACTAAAGTATTCATTTAAATTAATAGTAGTAATAGACATAGTAGCATGTAGAGATTAAAACTGCCACACCTGATTTTTTGTATATAATTTTTCCATCTTTTGATTTTTTATCTTTGTGTCTAAGTTATGTTTCTTTAAAGCACCATATCGAAGGGCGCTGTTTTCTTAGCCAATCTGATCGATGCATTTAATCCATTTACATCCAATATTGTTATTGATAGGGATGAATTTATTGCTGTCATTCTCCTGTGTGCTCTTTATGATGTTGTTTGATTTCTTTGTACTTTATAAATGTGTGTGTTGAGTTCTTTTTGCTTGTGCGTTTTCTTGTCAATTTTTCCTTTGTTATTGTTTTACTATTTACTATATATATTTGTGATTTTCCTCTTAATTTTAATGAGGTATTTCCATTTCCTTTAAGGTTACCTTTTTATTTATTATTTTCTTCCCAAGCTTAAGGCTATTTTCTCTAGCAAATTAATTGATATACTCACCATTCAAATATTTGTATCTACATATTTCACTCTTTTCTTTCTAATTGTCTTCATTGTGGAATGATATCTCTAGTTCTATATTTTCAGTCTTGTAACGGTTTTATTTTGAGTAGTGCTTTAAATTCTTTTATTTCTGTATGATAGTGACTTGTATGTTAATGTCAAGTTGATGTCTGCTGTTGTTGATTCTCTGTCTAAAGTACACACCTGAGTATTTTTTATAAGTGATCTTACTATTATAAATTCCTTTAATTTTGGTTCATCTGAAAATTCCCTCAATTTTCTATCGTTTTTGTGAGATAATACTGCTGGATATAAGAAACTTGACTGGCATTTTTTTCCTCCTTCTAGTGTTTTATACATGCCATCCGAATGTCTTTTTGCCTGCATGATTTCTGCTGAAAACGTTGAGCTTACCCTCGTTGATTCCCCTTTGTAGGTAACTTTTCTTTTCTCCTGAACTGGTCTCAGGAAAACAGTTTCTCTTGTCCTTGATCTTGGAAAGTTTGAACATGATGTGTGTGGTGGTTTTCTTCTTAGGTCTAGCCTGTTTGTGATTCCTCCAGGTGCTTTAAGGGCTATTTTATCCTTTTTCATGCTGTTATGGAAGTTTTCTTCTAGAGGTTCTTGGACTAGTTTCTCTATAGATTTTTTGTTTCTTCCTGTTCTGGGACATGAGTTGGGCATCAGTTACCTCTATTGATAGTGTCTCACATAATTATCAGACATTCTTTGGATTTTTGTCTTCTTCTTATTGATTGTTCTTGTAGCTCTGATTTGACAAAATTTTCTTAAAGCTGAATAATTTCGGTTCCATTGCTTAATTCTACTTCTTTGTTCCTTTAAAATGTGGTCTAATTCTATTATACTAATCCTCTGAATTTCTGTTTTTATATGGTTTTTAATCTTCCATTTATTTTTTTCTGTGGCTCATTCAATCTTCCTCAATTGAATGTACCTGAAAAATCATTCTTCTGAATTCCTTTTCTTGTAATTCCAATGCTTTTTACTCCTCACAAAGTTCTTTGGTTCTGTATTTTGGTCACTTGTTTGTGTCACCATATGAGGCTGACTGTTGTCTCTGAGACATGGTAATGCAATTGTTGGACATGTGAAAGTGGCTGGGTCATGTGGGGACAGTTGATGCCATCAAGTTATGCAAGAAAGGAAAAACAAAACCAACAGAATTAAAAGGAAACAACAACAAACAAAGACAATGACCATAACACCAAATAAAAACAAACAAATAAAATAATAAAATTGAAACTAGCCATATATATGAGAACCCCTCACACACCTGCTTGAAACGTTCAAAACCAGCAGCTGGTTTCTCTTTCTCCATCACCTGTGTGCCCTCTTTAGCGTTTCCACAGTTAAAGTGTATTTACCAGATCAGGAGGTGAATCTGGTGTTTTTTCTTGTCACCGGCAGGTTGTGGGCAGTTAGGAATTTTCCCTGCCCCTTTGTATCCTGAGGTGGTTTATCAAATCATTGGAAGAAGAAAACTACAAGAAAAGAGAGCATAAACAACAACAGAAAAATCACTGCTCTTTTCCCCCCCAGGCCCCCATCCCACTGGTAACTTCTTTGTATGTCAATGGGTATAGATAATACAGTTGGTTTTCCTGTTTCAGCGCGTAATTTATCAATACAAAGGTCAACTAAAAAGGTCAGAGCCCCTGCCATAACCCACTGAGGGAGCCACATGGGTGGTCCTAATCTCTGCCAGCTGGAATGTGCAGCTGTTTGGGCACCAGGAAGCCAGCCATGAAGAACCTGGATGTTTCTGCTCCCCTTCATTAATTTTGCTGTGTCTCCTTGTGCGGACCTCATGCTTGGACCTTTGTTAGGATGCACTGGCTGCCTTGTGTTTGCAAAGGGAAAGGCACAACCAGCAGCCAAGTCTGCCAGGTCTGGCCCACTCACTGCCTCTGGGGGGGTGTAGGCAACCAGGGAGCTGTGGTTCCAATCTCTGTCCCAGGTGCTCTGTGATGTGGAGATATTCTGCTAGTCTTTGACTCTATGGTTGATCTCAGTTGTCCAAACTGATTATCAGGAAAAAGCTTGCCTAGGAATAATATAGGCAAAGCAGAATGGTTTGGGGAAGTAGCGATTTTGCCAATGACTGCTTGTGGATTCTGCTCCCTGATTTCTCAATAGGTGTGTTTGGACCCTTGAGCCACCTGGAGCTCCAAATTTCTCCTCCATCTGCATTCTCTCACTCTTTTATAGTAGAGAAAAGGAGTCTATATTCTGTCTACATTGCCATCTTTTACATGAAGTTTTCCCTCTCGTTCACTTGTACTACAGTCCACTTGACCCTCTTTCTGTTCTTTACATAAGATAGGCATGCTTCTTGTTTCTTAAAACCTGCATGGCTCACTCCCTCACTTCTTTTCTCTGATCAACTGTCAATATATTAGAAAAAGTAGCTCTTAAGACCAATAAATAAAAATCCCTGCTCCCTCATTGTTCTCTATTCTCTTACATCTCTATATATATACTTTGTTTATATATTTGTGTAATTTTTCTTTGTGTGTTTACATACATATACACACATACATGTGTACATTAACATTCACATGCACACGTGCATTATAGGAGCCATGGCTGCCTTATGGTTCTTTGTTGGGCTACTTACCGTAAGGTCAGCTGTTTGAAACTAACAAGCACACCATGAGAGAAAGAAGAGGCTTTTTACTGCTTTAAAATTCACAGTCTGGGAAACTCGCAGGAGCAGATTTACCCTACCCTATAGGGTCACCATGAGTTACCAAAAACTCGAGACTTTCCGCCACCCATGACATCTAAAGAGACCTGGTAGTGCCATGGGTTAGTCAGTCAGTGGACTTCCAATTACAGGGTAAGCAATTCAGACCCATCATCTGCTCAAGGAAGAAAATAAGGCCTCCTACACCTGTAGAGACGTGCAGTGTCAGAACCTCTGTCATTGACTTGGTGGTCATAGGATATGACCTCTGCCCTCTGTGTTTCCCAAAGCTCAAAGATAATTAAGAAGAGCATGGTTGGAATCTCCCAAGGATGCCCAAACTGTCTTTTTGTGCCATGCAAATTTTTGAGCACATAGTTCTTCTGGGAAGGGTGGAGAAGTGGAAACACAACCTTCAGAGGTGTATAGACCTACATGGAGATATTTCAGGAAACTGCAACTCCCCATTTTGATATTTTTGTTTCTTAAAGGTTTCTGTGGTTTTATAAAACAAACAAACAAAACAATTCCAAACTCAGTGCTATCAAGTTGATTCTGAATTATAGAAACTCTATGCATTTCATATGATTTTATACCTTTTATCTTACTGTCACACACACAGCTGCTAATAAGTCCAAGCTGACGATGTAACCTAAGAATAGCTACACACACACACACACACTCACACACCATGAACACACATATAAGAGTTTCAAAAAGTGTGGGGAAAAACTGGAATTGAGAGAGAATGAATTTCTTCATAACGTTTTTGAATCCCCTTTGTGTGTGTATACATATATATCAAATACTTCTTATTCATGTGTCCATAACTATATAGAGAGTGTGTGAGCATGTGTGTGTATTTGTTGATTGGTGTCATCAAGCTAGCTAGCACTCATAGCAACCTTCTGTATAACCAAATGAAATGTTGCCCAGTCCTATCCCATTTTCATAATAGTATACACATACACTTATTTACGCATCACACACATATCCTTCTGGTCCAATATGTTAGGTGCATTCTAAAAGGTATATATACAAAACTCTTTTAAAAGTATGAGTTAAAATAATTATAAATAGAAATTTTAATTCTTTCTGCAACCCCAGTGGTTAATTTCCCCTATGCCTTAGGGTGCACAAGCTTCTATTTGAAGGTCACTGTTTTTCATCTATCCTTGATTTATTTTGGCTTGCTGAATGCTCATAGGGGTCTCTCCACTCATGAAAGTTCTGGGAGAGGAATTCTAAGCAGCATTCTGGACAGAAAATCATATGTCATCCTGTCCTATCAAATCCCAGTTGGATCTTCTGATCTTCCCACAGGGCCCCCCAAAGTAGCTTAAAGTTGATAAATTTAAGATAAAGATGCTAAAAATATTGTTATTATTTTTACTTTTAGATATTCAGCCAGGAAATCTGTTTGCTTCTTGGAAAATGATATTTCTCAGAAGACAGCCCTTTCCAGACCAGGTTTTAGAGGGTGCATCTCTATGCTGCTAGGAATCTGAATCATCACGCATGCCTTTGAAAGCAGTCACATAATTATCTGAACGGCTCCTTTAATTAAGTTCATTCTTCAGGATACCAAGTCCAATGTGAAATACTTTAGAAGTGTAGTTCCTGAAAATAATATATAGTGACTCTTTAGACTCACAGTATTCTAAATCAGCTGCACTATGGTGGATCCTCTATTTTTAGTGTCTGCGGTCACAGTTCTGAGTTTCCTTTAAGGGGAGCTTATTTATAGTATAATATTAATGTATGTCATTGATTTTTATAAATATTCTGCACAGTATGTACATATGTATCCTCCGTTTTAAAATGAAATTCCATGATGTGAATGTCTTCCATTTTAATCAAGGGCTCTTTACGTACAGTCTCGTGATTAGGTGATGACTGACTGACTGATGAACAACAGAATGGCTTTTAAAGTTGCAACACCAAGATTTCCAAAAAGATGTTTTCCATGTAAAACACGTACTTCTTGGCGTTTGCCTTGTCTTCTCAGTTGTGTTTCCCTCCCTCTTCCCAAAGCTATTTAGGGTAGTTGAGTGTTCAGGGACTACACAATGTCATTGTTTAAGTCAAGGGATTGCCTGTTGAAAATTTTCTATATAATATTTTTAGAAAATAAAGAAGGCAGTTCAACATTTTGAGATTTCAAAATTGATTGAATATATACCATTTACTTCCATTGAGTGTAGGACTCTAAAGGGGAAGAAAGGTTCAGTCAGTATTACAAATTATGTTTGGCAAATATTATTGGATCACATATTAAGACAATTTAGAAATCATCCCTGCACAATCTTTTATTTGGGACACGTTGTCATTTTCCTTGCAAGTCTGTGAGTGATTAAAACTCTTTTTTGGCCCTTCTCATTCGACAGAAATTGTTGGTTCTATCAACAAGACATTTTAAAAGACAGTTGTCTAGAGACTCATAAGCAAAAAATAAAATAAAATCCATAAATTTAAAACCTCACACACATTTTTTCTCATGTATAACCAGCAGCTGGAGCCATTGGCATCTTCCCTGGCTGTGCAGAATTAAACTGTACAGTTTTCTGAGCATCTCAGGTAACATTTTATACCATTCAATTGTATCCAGCTTTCCATTATTATTGGCAGACAGTCCTTGGAATGTCTGCTCTGCTCAGGGGGTGAACTGGTGCCAGTCTCTCACAGAGAAAGAGACAAAAAAGAATCTGCAATTTAAATAAAAAATTGTGGTATAGTGAACTTGGCGAGGAGGCACAGTGTCCTGAACAAATCTTAATATTTTGAACAAAATTCAATTTCAGGAAGGCAGAGCTTTCACGAGCATTTTGAAAGCTGTTACTTGGGCAGGCAGATAAGGATCCTCATGGAAAGATCCCTTCTTGGAACCGCCATCAGAAGTTCCGTGGAGAACTGTGTTAGTAAAAGGTCTCAGAGGTAACTAAGTACGTACTTTTTACATTGAAAGCTGGGTTTTCTCAAAGTAAAAGGAGGCAGAAAGATCTTGGCTATATTTTCCATAGAAGCACCTGCTTTGGGTGCAACCACACATAGAAGGATTTTGGCACAATAAATTGTCTAACCCATTCAAAGGATGATATTTTGGATACTGTTCATGGCACCTTTTAAAGGCAATTTTTAGTGTTCTGTCTAGACTTATGTTCTGAGGTCAGCACACAGTCTTATGATACTGTTCATTTGTTGAAATCAGAGGGGAGACAAGAAAATCCAAAATAAAATCCCAACCTCTTTCATGAAACCGCGCCTGAAACTACAGGGTTTTCAGGGAGCACACCATTTTCAGGGATAAAATATGCCAGTATGAGCCCAAGTGAACTGGTTTTGCCATCGGATATTACCCTTTAGCCCTATGCTACATTTTAATTTTATACCAAGGACATTACCTTTGATGACAGAAGCATAGGAAGGTGACAAATCTTTGGATAGCATTTCAAAATTATACCATCTGTGGTTATATATATATATATATATAGTTCTTGTTAGTTGAATCACCTCAGCTGGAACCATAGTGACCCTACTTATAACAGAACCGGAAGGTGACAAATCTTTGGATAGCATTTCAAAATTATACCATCTGTGGTTATATATATATATATATATAGTTCTTGTTAGTTGAATCACCTCAGCTGGAACCATAGTGACCCTACTTATAACAGAACCGGAAGGTGACAAATCTTTGGATAGCATTTCAAAATTATACCATCTGTGGTTATATATATATATATATATAGTTCTTGTTAGTTGAATCACCTCAGCTGGAACCATAGTGACCCTACTTATAACAGAATGAGATCTTGTTCAGTCTTGTATTATCGTTACAGTCATTGCCATGGGTGAAGCAGTTGGACAATATTCTCTTCCGAGTCCTAGGGTTTTCATTGGCTATTTTTTTTATTTTTGAAACAGATCACCCAGGGCTTTCTTTGTAGATTAACTTAGTTTGGAAGCCCCACTGAAAGTGATCCACATGGATGACCCTGCTGGTATTTGAAATATCAGTGGAAAAAAAAATAATAATAAAAATAAATAAATTAAAAAAAGAAATATCATTGCTCCCAACAGCACAGCCACCTGTGATGGCTAGCTTTTGAGTTAACCTGGCCATACCTGTAAGAAGATGCAGGTGGAGTAAAATCTATCAACCAGGTCACAGTGTGATGAAGCCGTCTCGGTGGGAGTGGGGAGGGGTGGACTTGAGGGAGTTGTTAGAAGAGATGCTGTGGAGCAGAGGTCCTCAAACTACTGCCCGCGGGCAACAAGCGGCTCGCCTCGGACATTATCTGGCCTGCGGGGTGTTTTTGTCCCGTTTGTTTTTTACTTCAAAATAAGATATGTGCAGTGTGCATAGGAATTTGTTCATAGTTTTTTTTTAAACTACAGTCTGGCCTTCCAACGGGTCTGAGGGACAGTGAACTTGCCTCCTGTTTAAAAGTTTGAGGACCCTGCATGGACCTCTCTCTTGCCACTCTTCTAGTTCTGTTTGCTTAGATCCTGCATCTGACTTCTGGGGCCAGTGGCTGCAATGTGACCCGCTGGCCCTGCAGTCTGTCAGCTGCTTGGCATGCTCCCTGCCTTGGATCCATACAACTCTGCTTCCATCAGCCTGCAGTCTTCCCAGCTTCCTGCGTTCCCAGCCCCGGGAGCCGTAGGTGTGAAGAAAAGCCTCCATTTTATTACCCTTGCCTGGGTCAGGAAAGGACTCCGTGAATTTGAGTTGGACTGGGTTAGCCCACTCTGCAGCTGTGTTATGTTCTTGATATGAATTCTTTTCTTTTTTCTTTTGCCTGAACAACTTTCTGTTTGCCTTGATTTTCTTTTTTTTTAAATCATTTTATTAGGGGCTCATACAACTCTTGTCACAATCCATCCACACATCACTTGTGTAAAGCGCATTTGTACATTCATTGCCCTCATCATTCTCAAAACATTTCCTCTCCACTTAAGCCCCCGGCGTTAGGTCCTCATTTTTCCCCTCCCTCCCCACTCCCCTCTCCCTCATGAGCCCTTGATAGCTTATAAATTGTTATTTTGTCATATCTTGCCCTGTCCGACATCTCCCCTCACCCACTTTTCTGTTGTCGTCTCGCAGGGAGGAGGTCACATATAGTTCCTTGTAATCGGTTCCCTCTTTCCTACCCACTCTCCCTCTACCCTCCCTGTATCGCCACTCACACCACTGGTCCTGAGTGTCGCAACCCAGACTAACTAACACACTACCCCAATACAACAAATTGAGAGATAATGTTGGATATGTGTATATAGGAGTATGCATTTCCTCTAAGAAAACACAAGAACAACCAATCCCATCAAGCAGATCCTAACTCATAGCAGCTCTGTGGGTCATAAGTCTACAGACATTGTGAAAGCAGGTTCCCAGGTGTGTTTTTATGAAGTTGCTGGTGAGGTTGAACTCACGCATTGCATTAAACACGGTGTCACCAAGGCTTCTTCTACGAACAGAGAGTATTTTCAAAAGATTCTTAAATTCATTTGTGATTCAAAGTGGTTATAAGCCCTAGGAATATTTTAATGCAAAATAAATCAAATATGCCATTAAAACTTTCCCAAGAATATGTAATATCTATGTAAAGTACATATTGACTAGTGTGCAGGAAAAATTGCTGTCAGTTATTACTTCTTTTAACATGAGTGACATATTATAAATTGCTGTGATTATGATGTTCTTCAAATTTTATGTTAAACTATGTTATGTTAGAAACCATAATGTAATTGTGTTCCAAATTGGAACTGATGGAAAATATGTCATTTATGTTCAGAATGTTACTTGGAAAACATATTTTCTTCATCTTTGTATATTAACATATACATGGAGAAAACATGGCGATTTTGTGTGACTGTACATAAGACTGTACTCTAATTTACCCAAAGGAAACTAGCTGGTAAATCAAGCATGTTTGTATGATAAGCCAGATGTTTGTATGATAAGCCAGACATCAAACACAGTTACTCTTTCTTCTTCCAGGACAATTGGAAGGAAATAAAATTAAATAGTATCTTAAAATGTAGAATTAATCCTAACTGGAGTTTTTTCATAAAGACCAATAAAATGCTATTTAAAAAGTTATACAACTATAGGCCAACTTTAGACCACAATACATGAATTGTTGATTTTGACGTATTAAACCCTTAAGTGACTGGACACTATTTACACAAAAATTGGGGGTTGGTGATAGGTCAAAAATTTTAATAACACTAATTCAAAAAGGCAAAACTGTGCCTACCAGACTAATATAGATCATAAAGAGGGCATTAAGATACTAAGAGACAAACTTAAACTCAAAGACAAAAACAGAAAGGGAAAAAAAATCTACCAAGCCAGTGGTAACCATGAAAAGTCAGGAGTAGCAATATTAATCTTGATATAATAGACTTCAAAGTAAATAACATGAGAGACAAGAATGGGCAGTACAAAACAATTAAAGGAAAAAAAGATTAGGAATATAACCACTAAATTACCAATCAAATCCTCACAAAGTTGAAAACAGAAATAGCCAACTCAACAATATTTGTGAGAGACTTCATCACACCACTCTCAAGGAAAAACAGATAATCAGTAAAGAGGCTCAATGAAGAAACAGAAAATTAAACAACACAATCAACCATCTTAACCTCTTAGACATATACAGAGAATTCTACCCAACAACATCACAGCATACATTCTTCTTCTGGACACACCTTATAATAGACCACATGTTAGGCCACAAAAGGAAGCCTTATCAAATTCAAATCCTACTATCTATTTTCTCAGGCCACAATATAATAAAACTGGAAATCAACAATAGAGAACAGGAACATAAAGACAAATATGTAGATAATGAACAACATACAAATCAAAATGACTGGGTAGTAGATTGTATAGAATAAAATTAAGAAATTCATTGAAATAAATGAGAATGATAACAAAGGAGAAGCTGTCAACAGACATGAAAAAAGAGAAATCCTACACAATAACTCCAAAGACTAGAACAAGAGCAATAACATAAACCCTCCAATAACATAAGATATCATAAATATTAAAACTGAACTAAGTGAACAGGAAAAGGAAAATTAATGGAAAAATCAACGAGACAAGAAATTTGTTATTTAAAAGGATTAAAAAATTGACAAACAGCTGGCAAAATTAATAAAGAAAAATAAGAGAAGATGCAGATATGGTAGTATACTGGCAGTCCTTCAACTCACAAGGGCTGCTGGGTGCAAATCAAGGAAGCAGACAGCTGAATCTTCTGTGGAGCAATACAGGCAATCTGACCACAGGCACCAAACAGCAAGGCAGGTCAACAGCAGTCAGCCAGGTGACAGAGTCTGATGATCAGACCAATGTACAGCTACCTAGCTAGCTCTCTGCCTCAACTTACAAGCAACACTACCTGTGGGACACCCAACCCATGGACTGTGTTGTTATTATGTTATTGTTTGAGGTTCCTTCAAGACCTGCTTTGTCTCATTGCTGGTGTATACATCACGAGCTGGGAACTGTTGGAATTTTGCAATATTGAAAGATTTCATGAAAAAAATATTGAATGCTGGGAAGAATACAGAGTCACTTTACCAAAAAGACCTAGTCGACATTCAACAATTTCAGGAGGTAGCATAAGAGTAAAAATCAATGATACCAAAGGAAGAAGTGCAAGATGCACTGGGAGCATTAGCCAAAAACAAGGTTCCAGGAATTGATGGACTTTCTATCGAAATGTTTGAACAACTGATGAAGCACTTAAAGCACTCACTAGTGTATGCCTGGGAATTTGGAAGGCAACTACTTGGCCAACTGACTGGAAGAGATCCATATGTGTACCCATTCCAAAGAAAGGTGACCCAACAGAATGCTGAATTGTATAACAATAGCACTGTTATCACAGGCACATAAAATTCTTTTGAAGATCATCCAAGAATGATGGTACCAGCACATTGTCAGGGAACTGCCAGAGGTTCAGGTCAGATTCAGAAGAGGAATTGGAACAGGAGTTATCATTGTTGATGCCAGATGAAAATTGGCTGAAAGCAGAGACTACCCGAATGATGTTTACCTGTGTGTATGTGTTTTATTAACAGTTTTATTGGTACTTCTTCCATATAGCATGTAATTCAATAGTTCAATCATATCAAGAAGAGTTGTTCAATTATTAACACAATCAATTTTAGAACATTTTCTTCTTCATTGTACTCATTGTTATTTACAAATATTTTTAATTGTGTCAAAAATATAAAAACAAAACATTCTCCAATTCGACAACTTCCACATGTATAATTCAGTGCTATTGATTTTACTCTTCATGTTGTGCAACCATCATTGATAACCTTTTCCAAATGTTTCCACCACCATAAACATAAACAAAAAGTTTTCCTCCTTCACTTACAGAACCCCTGTGTTTTATTGACTAAACCAAGGCGTTCAGCTGTGTGGATTATGCACAGCCTGCAGAAGAATTAGAATCTCAGAATACTTCATTGTGCTTCTGGGGAACTTGGACGTGGATCATGTAGTAGTTATATAACTTCATGTCAACTTGCTAAATAGAGTGAAGGGGTGGAATTCATCCTGTCAACTGTATCTCCTGGTGGGCATAACTTTTCATGAGGATTCTGGGAACTTCCTCTTTTTCTCCTGGAGGCAGGCCATACACACTCTCACTGCTGCACCTTTCTGTTGACAAGCCACATGGAGCCATGCTGATGGCAGCCAGAACCCTGGAGATGGGTCCCCCATGATTGGATCCATAAGCCTTTGCACCCACAGCCTGTGGTCTTCCTGCATTTTGCATTATGGCATGTGACTGCATGAGTCTAAGGAGTGATTTATGGGCTAGTATAAAAATTCTGGGATAATTTCAAATTTATGGATTTGATCTGGACTGGGCTGGGATGTTTTCTAAACATACAGTTATTCTTTGATATAAAGCTCATTCTTATACATATATCGATAATTATACACTAACACAAATAACAATAACTATACAAATAGCAATGAGTACAATGAAGAAGAAAATATTCTAAACTTGACTGTGAATTTGTTTCTCTAGTCAACCCAGACTAACACAGATAAAGTGACAATTGTGAGAATATGCATGGTTTAAAATCTGGAAGTTGTGTTCCAGGGTTATGTCTTCTCACCATATTTATTCAATCTGTTTGCTGAGCAAATCATCCGAAAGGCTGGAGTATATGAAGAAGACTGTGGCATCAGGATTGGAGGAAGGTTTATTAATAATTTGCAATATGCTGATGACAAAACCTTGCTTAGTGAAAGTGAGGAGGACTTGAAGTACTGCGGAGGAAGATCAAAGATTATAGCCATCCTGTGGATTACAACTCAATGTAAAGGAGACTCAAATCCTAGACAATAGTGTGAAAAATGGATAGGAAGAATTATCAGAGATATAGAGAGAACGATTGGGAAGTCATTGTAGTTATTCATGGGAATTACTATCATTAACTGTTCCATGATACATAGACCTTTCTCAATGAATTCATATTGTACTCCTTGCCTTACACTGGATAGATATTTAAATCTACTTTAATGTGTCTATAAATGCAACAAAGATGCTGTTCAATCATGGGCTTTTTGTGTGTATGTGAAAGTCTAACATATCTTTCTTTCACTATAGATTATAGGGTTTTTACTGTTCATGGTTGTGAAAATGCCACTATCCTATTGTATGTGATCTGACAAAATTAATTCCTTTCTGCCTCCTCCTTATGGGACCCTCTACACAAGAAGGCTTTGTATGTTAGTCCAGGTAGACTAGAGAAACAAATTCATAGACACTCATATGTGTATAAGAAAGAACTTTATATAAAGAGTAATTGTACATCAAGAAAACATCCCAGCCCAGTACAGATCAAGTTTGTAAGTCCAATATTAGCCCATATGTCCAATACCAATCAATAAATTCTTCTTTAGACTCAGGCAAAACATGCAGTGACACTGAATGCAGGAAGATCACAGACCAGTGGGTGAACATTTAAATGTTCTTTGTTTTTAGAATCAGTTTACCAAATACACTTCCCTAAGTGCCTGAAAGTTAGATATGATTCACTTGAACACCTATGTGTATTGTATATATCAATGAAATTCATTGTACAATCACAACCTACATGATTCCTGAAAAGGATAAAACCCTAGTAAGTGTTCTTCTGGACTGGCTACATATTCCACTGTACTTAGTGAGTTCAGAGTCAGTAAGAAGTGATAAATGAGGTAGCATGACCCAATATCAATAAATACTCTGTCCAAATGGGTTTTATAAAAAGCAGTTCAAATTTTTCGAGATAGAAAAAATAGACCAGTGGCAGAGATCCTGGAAAACTAGAATATTTTTGAAGAGTTTTGGAAGACCTATAATCAGAATAACATCCAAAGAGAATAAAGCAAGCAAAACTAGAGAAACTAAACGAGGAAGTGTGAAGAAAATCAGTATGATTGGCACAATGAGCAAATGCTTGTTGAAAGAAGTGTGTATAAATGTTACTGATGATTACACATGTGAAGCTTAAGAGATTTCAATTGGCAATTTGAAGCAGTTATTTACCAATTTTGAGTTATTTTTCAGTTCTTCTGATAAGCTAGTGAGTTTTCCAGTCACCCCTGCTCCAAGTTCACTACCCACTCTTCTCCTCCACTAGAATAGCTGACTTGCATGGATTAATATGCTCCACCGTCCAGTTAGTTGGGCCATCAGGAAGCTAAGTGCAGAAAGAAATTGAGGACAGAATATTTATTTCCCTGATTATATGATATAAATATGTCTGCATCTCTTGAGAGAAGGTCACTTTTCCATGGGAACTAGCCCATTTTCTGAGACTTTCTCTCCTTTTGAGTTCTAGACATTACTCCGGCTTTGTGTCCATTCAACTCTAGGGTTGCTGGAAACTTGGTTCAACAACCTCCAGATTTCTTCACCATATCTTGTGTTTTCTATACTCATACTCTACTATACACACATCCACCTTTATAATTATAAATTTTTATAAATAAATTTTCCTCGGGTTATTTTCATTTGAGTGCAATATCTGTTCCTTTTGAGGGACAAGCCCTATTTCCAAAAGAACTGTGCTTCTAAAACTTGAGTCATTCGTCTGTAGATTCTGTAGCCAAAGAAGTCTGAGCAAGTGACCTTTGTTCTCATAGTACAACCTAGGGTTCAGAAATGTCCTTGGACTAAACTTGGCCAGCCTGGAATGGGGAGAGGGTGATAAATGGGGACTGTGTTCCTAGTCTGAGTGTTCTGTACTGAAGTGCGCTCTGTGGTCATATTGTATATTGTGCAATACTGAGACTGATGAGGTGCACCTGGCCAAGATGCGGGGATTCCTGGCATACAGCCAGGCTAGTCTACCTACATATGTCTCTAGTCTTATGTGTTTAAGAGGGCCCTGGAGGAAACAGCTGACCTTCCAGAGCTCTAATGTGACATTCAATGTGACCCTGATAAAGGTGTTGATTTGTGGGAGCTTGCCTATAAGCTGAGCCTAGAAATATTGCCAATCTCACTATTGTGAATGAATGTGGATCCTCTCACTTCCTTCCTTTAACTATGTACATTTTTTATAATATACCCCAGTGGTCTCTGGCTCTGGTCTTGCCATTGATCTCAGTCAGCTCTTGACATTAATCTGTACAGTAGTCATATGGCTTACTGTCTACATGCTTCATGTCTTATTTGCATACCACTTTTCTAAGTATATTTTTATTTTAAAATTATTAATATAAAAAGAGTAAAATTGTGTATTTGGTACACTAATAATATGATTTCTTATGCACAAGAAACCAGCATAAAACTGTTCAGCTTCTAATAGCATATTAGGCTAAGTACCTGAATCAGCCATCACATTAAAAACAGTTGAACGTGTTGGACAGAAAATATATATAAGATTTCTTAAAATCAAAAGTTAGCTGACAGAAAAAAAAATTCCAGCCAGTGTTCCAACCCAGATTTTTATGGTTTTATGGTAAAAGGTAATAGGAGAAAAACCTCAAGAATGAATGAGAAAGGAGATTCTCTGAGGAGAGGATTTCCTCTGCTTATAAAGCTTAGACCCTCACAGTAAGAGCAAAAATAACTCTCCCTCAAGGAGAAATAAAAGACAATCGACTCACTTGCAGTTAGACACTGTAAGAAACAGGGAAAGTAATTGATGAGAATGTGTAACTGGAAACTGCTCCTCTTCAGCCTGCAGTAGGCACTACCGGAACAGCCCAACACTACCCACTGAATAATATCTTTCAGAACGATTAACTCATTTTGATGGGGAATACACATAGTGCTCTCTGTAGGAATCACCTGGATCCCAGACCTCAAAGAATGTATGGAATGAAAACGATAGGAGCTCACAGGCAAAATAACTAACTATCCAAAGAAAAGCACCCTGCACCACCATAATGTGAAACAACAGACAGAAGCACTTCATAGCATCATAGCATGGATGAACATGGAGGACACTGTCTTGGGTAAAATTAGCCAAACGTACAAAGACAAATCTTGGATAAGATCACTATTACAATAAAAGCGAAGGTTTCACACTAAAAGAAACCAGGAGTGGGAAGGGGAGGAAGGCAAGTCACAGGTTAGAAGGTAGCTAGCTGTTCAGTGGGTGTGGTAGTTACATCTCAATTTGAGACTTCAGAGTAAAGGTGTGGGGCTTAATCTGCCATTCAGGTCGCAGCTTGATGACCTCATTTAGAGGCACTAAGGAGATAAATAGCTTGCTGGAGGTAGGCCACTCACACTCCCTGTGAGACATTCCTATGGAGAAGATACATGGAGCTATGGTAGAGCCCTGGTGCCGAAGGAGCCACATGGATAGCCCTGCCAGCACTAAGGTGCTTCCACTGCCACTGGATCCACAAGACTTTCCACCCATTGGCCTGTGATGTTCCTGCATTCTGTGTGATTGCATGTGTTTCATAAGTCTAAAGAGGATTTTTTTATTGGTATTGGACATATGGGCTAATATCGGACTTAGGGACTTGTTCTGGACTGGGCTGGGATGTTTTCTCAATATTTAATTGCTCTTGTATATAAAGCTCTTTCTTATACACATGAGTGTCTATAAATTTGTTTCTCTAGTCTACCCAGCCTAACACATTCTGTTACCAGGAGTGGGGTGCTAGAGAAACAAAACATAAAGATGGAGAGTGAATGCTTATTTGACCTCTGCCTCAAGGTAGTTTTTCTTCTTTGTCTAGCCAGAGGTTATATATGTCCTTGCAGTTTACTGGGTTGTTTTCTGGAAAGAATGTGGGAATTAAAAGTTTTGATTCCTAGTAATTGTCTTTGGTTAATCCTATCTAAAATGTTGAAAATAATTGTGATAAATGTGAATCTTGAGCTCTAGTGGCAAAATCGTCCCTTGAATTTCTCAGATCTGTGTAGTGAAAATGGCTGAAAGAATGCCTGCCTCTGGCTTGATGCTGTCAGACTGGCATACAGGGCAAGACGATATACAAAGGAGAGATTGGTTAAAAAAAAAAAAAGATGAAGAAATTATGGAGGTTGGCCAAGACCTTGGGGAGGGTTGCAAGGCTTACAGGCAGGAGAGACAAATACTGAAGTACACAAAATCCTACAAGAGTAGTGATCTATTAGTAGATGCTTAGACGGACATGCAGGCTGAACAGGTGTAGGAAGGAGACTGTAAGTATATCCATGAATATATATAGCTTTGACTAGGATATTTGTATATGTGTATTTACATTGGCTATAAATATTTCCATGAATGGGGTAGTGTATACAGAAGGAAAAGTCATGAATACTTCTTTGATATAATAAAATCCCTTGAGGGATTTAGGAATTAGTCCCCTGGTCTAGGGGGTGAGGGTGATAGTCTCAGGGGGCACCAACATCTATTGATAAAATTCCTGAAGACGAAGTTCTACATCTTACTTTGATGAGTAGTCACTGGGGACATAAAAGCTCCTAAGCAGTTATCTAAGGTGCACCCACTGATCTCTGACTTTTCAGAGGAAAGAACAATGATAATAATAATAATACAAATAATAATAATAATCCCAGAGCCAATTATCTTATTTTCAAATCATGAAAAGTTTGCATTTGCTCGTCCTTCTTTCCCTTGCTTCTGCTGACCAATCTATAGCCATTGAGGGTTTTCGTTTTAGATTTAAAGAATAATTAATTGTTTATCTGATGAAAGTTTACACAGCAAATTAGGTTCTTTTTTAACAAATTCTACACAAATTGTTCAGTGACATTGGTTACCATTTCCAAAGTCTTTCAGTATTCTCATTATGTCTGTGTGTGTTACTACCACTTGCAGTACAATAGTTTCTGTAATTCACTTGTGTTAGTCTAGGTAGACTAGAGAAACAAATCCATAGACACTCATATATGTGTAAAAAAGAGCTTTATATACAAGAACAGTTGAATATTGAGAAAACATCCCAGAGCCCAGTCCAGATCAAGCCCATAAATTAAATATTATCCCATATGTCCAATACCAATCTAAAAAGTCCTCTTCAGTCCTCACGAAACATATGCAATGACACCAAACGCAGGACGATCACAGACCAGTGGGTGGGAAATCTTGTGGATCCAGAGGTGTTGTAAGCATCTCCACTGGTAGGAGACTCCACGTGGTTCCTCCATGTCCCAGGGCATGGGAGTCTGTCAGCATGGTGCCACATGTTTTGTCAATAGAGCATCTCTCAGGGAGTGATCCAAGAGACTGTGTCTCCTGCCTCCAAGGAGGAAATACAAGAATTCCCAGAATTCTCAGGGGTAGGTTATAACCAGATTGACAGACTAGACTCCACCCCTTCACTCTTAATTCTCTCAAGTCCCAAATTGACACCAGATTATGTAACTAACATACCCTTACTTTTATAGTAAATGCTGTACTTTTATAGTAAATGCTGTCTTAAAGTAAATGCTGATATTTTGGTCTCACAGATGAGTTTTTAAAAAGTACAGTACTCATGGATGATCCCCCCGCCACCTTTTTTTTTTTTAATGAGCAAATTTCTTATTTAGCTGGAAGGTGACATCTGGGAGTTGGTTCAAAGTTAAAAGAATATCTCAGCGTGATAGTCTCCAGGGGTCCTCTAGTTTCAACTGGTTCAGTAAATGTGAACTTTAAAATATTTCTTATTGTGAATTGGGTGAAGGTTTTTATAACAGTTCATCAGTTATCCAAGCAAGTCACACATGTTGTTTTTAATTCATTGATTACAATCTCAATGTAATATCACTTATCCCACAACCTCCCTATGTTCCTGCTGCCATTCCGCTTTCTATTCTAGGAAGTTAAGTCCTAAACTACATTTTACTCCCATTCTATCAGGATCTATACCCTGATCAGAATGGTTGGAAGTCGTAGCTGGGCATCATCTGTTTCTTCTGAGCTCAGGATAGATAAAGTGTCCATAGTTTGTGTTGAATGTTAGTTTTTAGACTTTCCTCTCTGAATCGATGGGTTCTTTCTTCTTTGCTCTGGATGTGGAGAGACCAACAGTTGTATTTTAAGGGGCCATTCACAAGCTCAAAGTCAGTGCTTACAAAACTAGGATGAATAACATAAATTTTATGAACTATGTTATACCAATTGACTCACTAGTCCTATAAGACTATAGTTCTGGCTTACCTTCCAATCTGGTAAACCAACGTCACAAGGTGTTTAGTTATGACTAAAAATATCAATAGCTGTACCCTTATGTGTTTTATTATACATATGTATATATATGATTATATGTATGTACACATATTTTTTCCATGTACACATATTTATATGCTGAAAACTACATATACAGCTTTGAGTTGTTGCAAAATTACATCTGTTGTATCATTTACCAAAAATGCTTTTTATTCTTGTGTACTTCTTAATTACCAATTTATCTTGGTTAAATTGTGTCCAATCCACCTACGTTCAATGTTCCTCCCCTATCACCCAAAATAACAAGTATTTATTATTCAGGAATTGACCACTGTTTTTCCCCTTTACTCCCACCCACCAATTAATTTTCTTTTTATTATGTATATATTCTTGTCTTTTCATAAAAGTAAGATCATACAATATTTTTCCTTTTGTGGTTAAATTATTTGACTCAGCATGAGGTCTTCTGGAGTTAGTCATATTATAATATGTTGTGAGAACTCATACTCTTTATGGATATATGGTATTTCATTGCATGTATGTTCCATATTTTTTTATCCCATCCTTTGATAGCACTTAGATTGTTTCCACATTTTTTATTGTGAGTAATGTGGCAATTAACATAGGTGTGTATATATCTGATTATATCTCTACTAGATCTCATACACACACACCATTTTTCTGCCAGTTTGTTGTATTGTGCTGAGTTATGTGTTGCTGTGATGCTGTAAACGCCATCTCTGGTATTTCAAATACCACTAGGGTCACCCAAAGTGAATAGGCTTTAGCAGAGCTTCCAAACTAAGAACAGACAACAAAAAAGGGCTTGGCTTCCCATTTCAGAAGAAGAAGTCACAGAACACCTTATGCAAAGCTTTGGAGCACTGTGAAATACTGAGAGCCCAAACAAAGGAAGCAGAACATTGTCAGAAATACTGCCGGAGGATGGGCTGCCCGGGTATTAGGACATTCAAATATGATTGAAGAGGAGCTGATTTCTTGGAGAGGAGTCAACCATGAAAATGGGAGTTGAATAAATCCTGTGGAATTGGAGCCTTCTGGATCTTTATTTACTGATGGGGCATGAACCACCGTAAAGAGAAACAGCTGCAACAATCTTCTAATGATCATGGAATGTGCTAAGTATGAAAATTGGAAATGGTCAAAATAAAATGGAATGCATGAAGTCAGACATCCTACGCATTAGTGAGCTGAAATGGACTAGTATTGGACATTTTGATTCAGAAAATTCTATGATTTATTATGCTAGGAATAATGCAATCAAGCAGAATGGTGTGACATTCATTGCTGGAAAGGACATTGCAAAATCAATCTTGAAGTACAATGCTTTAATAGGATTGTATCTATCACCTTTCAAGGAAATCCAATCAATACAGCTATTATGCAAATTTATGCACCAACCACAAAAGCTAGTGATGAAGAAATTGAAGAATTCTACCAATGACTTCAGTCAGAAATTGATCAAATATGCACTCAAGATGCATTGATAGTTATTGGGGATTAGAATGCAAAAGTTGGAAACAAAGAGGAAGGAACACTATTTGGGAAATATGGGTTTGGGGATATGGGTATAAAGGAAGCTGGAGATCACATGCTAGAGTTTTTCAAAACCAGTACTTCTTTCATAGTAAATATATAATTTTTAAAACAACATGGATTTTCCCAAATGGAATACACAGAGATCAAGTGGACTACATCTGTGGGCAGACATGATGGAGAAGCCCAATATCAGCAGCTAAAACTAGAGCCAGAGATAACTATGGAACAGATCCTTACTTGCTCGTATATTAGTTCAGGATAAAGTTAAAGAAAATTCAAAGAAGGCTACACAAGGCAAAGTACTAGCTTGAGTCAATTGTACCTGAATTTCAAGGACATTTCAAGAAGAGATGTGATGCACTGAACACTAATGACAGAAGGCCTGATGAGCTACAGGAGGACATCAAGACCATCACTCATGAAGAAAGTAAAAGGTCATTTAAAAAAAAAAAGGAAAGAAAAGATCAAAGTAGATGCCAGAAGAGACTCTGAAACTTCTTCTTAATCATAGCACAGCTAAAGCAAATGGAAGGAAAGCTGAAGTCAAGGAGCTACATAGACATTTTCAAAGGTCAGCGTGAGAAGACAGCGCCTAATATTAACAAAGAATGTGCAAGGACAAAGGTACGAAAACAAAAGGGAAGAACATGCTCAGCATATCTAAAACTGAAAGAACTCAAGAAAGAAATTCAAGCCTTAAGTTGCAATTTTGAAAGATTCTATGGACAAATATTGAATGATACAGGAAGCATTCAAAGAAGATGGAAAGAATACACAGAATCACTATATCAAAAAGAACTAGTCAATAAATTGTACATAGATCAAGAGGCAGTTGTACAAACAGAACAAGGAAATGGTTTAAAATTCCATGATGCTCACCTTCTTGACACTGTCACTGAAGACACATGGGTGCATAAGCAAATGTGGTGAAGAAAGCTGATGGTGCCCGGCTATCAAAAGATATAGCATCTGGGGTCTTAAAGGCTTGAAGGCAAGCAAGCAGCCATCTAGTTCAGAAGCAACAAAGTCCACATAGAAGAAGCACACCACCCTGTGTGATCATGAGGTGTCAACAGGATCAGGTATCAGGCATCAAAGAACAAAAAATCGTATCATGGTGAATGAGTGGGAGTGCAGACTGGGGACCCAAAGTCCATCTGTAGGCAACTGGACATCCTCTTACAGAAGGGTTTCAGGGAGGAGATGAGCTAGTCAGGGTACAATGTAGCAACGATGAAACACATAACTTTCCCCTAGCTCTTCAATGCTTCCTCTCCACCGCCCACCCCCACTATCATGATCCCAATTCTACCTTACAAATCTGGCTAGACAAGAGGATGTACACTGGTACATATAGGAACTGCAAACACAGGGAATCCAGGAAAGATGATCCCTTCAGGACCAGTTGTGAAAATGGTGATACTGGGACGGTGGTGGGAAGGTGGGGTAGAAAAGGGGAACCGATTACAAGGATCTACATATAACCTCCTCCCTGGAGGACAGACAACAGAAAAGTGGATGAAGGGAGATGTCGGACAGTGTAAGATGTGACAAAATAACACTAATTTATAAGTTATCAAGAGTTCGTGAGGGAGGGGGAGTGGGGAGGGAGCGTGAAAATGAGGAGCTCATACTAAGGGCTCAAGTACACAGCAAATGTTTTGAGAATGATGAGGGCAACAAATGTACAAATGTCCTTGACACAGTGGATGGATGGATGG
>NW_022111373.1:12407409-12430975 GCF_000313985.2 Echinops telfairi
AAAGGTGTGCTTCAGGATTGTAAACTCTCACCATACTTGTTCAGTCTGCATGCTGAGCAAATCCTTAGAGAAACTGGGTTATATGAAGAGAATGTGGCATCAGGATCGGAAGAAGTCTTCTCATTAATAACCTGTGGTGTGCCAACGACACGGTTTTGTTTGCTGAAAGTGAAGAGGAATTGAAGCACTTGTTGATGAAGATCAAGGATTGTATCCTTCAGTATGGATTGCAACTCTATGTAAGGAAGGCCAAAATTCTCACAGCTGGACCAATAGATAACATCATAATAAATGGAGAAAAGGTTGAAGATGTCCAGGATTTTGTCTTACTTGGATCCACAACCCATGCTCATGGAAGTAGCAGTCAAAATATCAAAATATATATTGCATTATGTGTATCTGCTGCATAAAACCTCTTTAGAGCACTGAATTGCAAGGATGTTACTTTGAGGAATAGGGTGGGCTAGGCCCGACCCGGGACATAGTATTCCCTATTGCATCATATGCATATGAAAGTTGGACACTGAATAAAGAAGACCACAGAAGAATCGATACATTTTATTTTGATGCTGGAGAAGAATATTGAAAGAAGACCACAGAAGAATTGATACATTTAATTTTGATGCTGGAGAGGAATATTGAAAGTACCATGGGCTACTTAAGGACAAACTGATTGTGTTGGAATATGTAAGACCAGAGTACTCCCGAGAGGCTTGGGTGACATGACTTCATTTTACAGATTTTGGACATATTGTCAGGAGAGACCAATCCCCAGAGAAGGACATCATGTTGCATGAAGTGGAAGCGTAGCACAAAAGAGGAAGGCCCTCAGTGAGATGGATTGACACAGTTGTTGTGTCAATCGGCCTAGGCAAAAGACCAGTGACGAGAATGATACAGGACCATGCAGTGTTTCATTCTGTTGTGCCTAGGATCGCTGAGGGTTGGTGCTCAGTGCTGACTTGATGGTATCTAACGACAACAACGTGGTGTGCATGTGTGTGTGTGTGTGTGTGTGTGTGTGTGTGTGTGTGTGTGATTGCTGGGTTATAAGGTAATTTTATTATTAGTTTTCAAAAGAATCACCATACTGTTTTCCGTAGCCACTAGGAGTTTTATTTGTGTGTGTGTGTGTGTGTGTGTGTTACATAAGATTCTTTCCAATTCATTCTCATTGTTGTCTATTGTTAGCTGACATCCAGATGGCCCTAATCCACACTAACAATACATATGGTGGTGCTTACAGTACTTTGGCTCGAAATTGTCTCCCAAATGAGGGGTACATTCTATCATGGGACCAACACTGCTCTCAACTGTCTCCTATCTGAACCAGAATCCACAATGCCTCTGAAATTCTGCTCTTTCTCATCCCACTGGTTCACTAACTAGAGCAAAAATGCTAATTCAAGTGCATCTCATTTGGGATTATTATGAGGCCGCACAGCAGATAATGTGTTGCAGACCATGGTTGGCAGTACAAGCCATAGTGCCATAAGTAGTGGGCGTCCAGGAAACTACAAAAATAACACTAGCAGTTAACATTTATTAGACACTATGTGGTAGATATTGTTTTGTGCATTTATCATGAAATAAACTATTTACTTCACAAGAAACCTCTATGAAATGGGTACCACTATTGATCTTTTCCTGAAGATAAGGCAATTGAGGAGCTCAAAGTTTAAGTTGTTTGTCTATTAGAGCCACTCTATTACTCTATTAGGTTCCAGGAAATATGATTGTTTGTTTAATTTTATTTAAATAAACTGAAATTTCTCCCTGCGTCCTCAGTTGGGAGGATATGTCATCTCATTATTGGGACACCACATCAAGTGGCTGTAGTGCCACAGGTCATCCTTTGTACCAGGTGCAATCCCAGGTGGGTTTTTACGTGCAGTGACTTGGGATTTTACTCTAAAATTAACATTGGTCTATTTCTCCAAAACATAGTTTCCTTCAAGTGTCCACCCACTTAAAAGGTGGGAAATTTTATTTCAAGACTTTTGTAGGACTACAGCTTCTCTAAGACTGTTAATGAGGCCCAGAAGTACTAGACGATATTGGCAAGAGCGTCTTGGAAAGTTCTCCTCGGTCTCTATCCAAACTGGTCCACGAGGATGTGCTCATCACCTGGCTGTGCCTTGGACGGCCACTGAAGGATGGAAGCTTTACTGCTTAGATACCAAGCTGGGGTCCAAGGGTTGGTACAAGCATGAAACCTGGCAGTACGTGATTCCCTGCCTCAGTGGGACTCCACGTGTCTACTCCTCCAGCAGAGGCCACCCCTATGCTCATCTCTGTCCAGGGACAAGTCCGAAACCATTTTTCCCTCTATAGCATGGCCCCATTCCTGAAGGTCCTTCTCTCCCTAGACAATGATTCCATTGTTCCATCACTGCCTTTACCAAAACGTCTCATTTAGTATTGTCTTTGCTCTGTCTGGAAGTTTCATGCTGGCCCTGAAACACAAAGACTGGTAATCATTTCCATGGTAAGGAAAATGGCTTGGCCACTATCTTGTATGTGGAGGGAAAATTACCTACAGCAAGGAGAACAAAACACAAATCAATATTTCAACAACGTACTCAGCCCCTCATATGCAGCATGCATTGGTTTACAAATCGTCCTGATGGGATTAATATCCCAAAGTGTTAAAGTTGGTATCAAAGACTGATAAAATTTTAAATTACTTTTTCCTCTCTTCCATCAATATTTTTCAAGTTTTTACAATGAACATATATTTGGGTTTTGTTTTATTTCCAGTTGATTTTTCATTTGGAAATGTTCACTTTGAGTTTTTCCTGAACTAATCTAAAACTAAAATTTCCCCTCATTTAAGGGTGCCAAAAAAAATTTTACAGTTTGAAATCAGCTAGTGTATCCCTGTATGTATATATCATGTGATTTCTGTGGATGGTGAGGATATACACCAGGCTCTGGTTTAACACTGAAAAAAATTCATTAGGATAAAAAACTGAAAGTACTGTTCACTTCATTAGAAAATTGAGAAGGAATTGACCACCCATTCAGTCAGAATGATAAACTGAAAGCTGTACGCACCGGGTTCCACTCTGGAACACAAAACAAACAAACAAAATACTGGGCCTTAGGGGCAGGCTGAAAACGATCTGTTTGTCTTGTCTCACCTCAATCATTATTTTAAAGAAATGTATTCCTCTCATCATGTAAAAATGAGTGGAATTCAGAAACAGTGATGAGTTTATTGTGGTGGACATTATACACCTTTTATCAGTTCCAACGACATCAATGATATGCCACAGTTTGACTAGTGAGTTGAAAATTTATCTCCCAGCTATTCAACTCGTGCATAATTGTAGCTTTATAACCAATTTCCCAAAGTGGATTATCCTTCCCAACATTGACGGTTAAACAATTTTGAGTGTGTGCATTTTTACAGAAAAGGAAAACAGACCACCCCAGAAGGCAGGATATTTCTAATACATTTTGGGGGTACAAATTGTTTTTCCAGTAGTTGAGGATTAGAAATTATAATAGTAAGTAACTGCCATTTCCCATATTCTAGTGGTTTTGCTAGAAGAATAGAAAATAATACCCTTAAGAATTATGTTCCATTCCCAATGAAAGTGTTGCATCAGCTGGTTTCCATCTGAAGCTTAGCAGTGCGGCACTAACTGGAGCTCTCACACAGGAGAACGGCTATTCGCAGGGCATCTCAATCTAGATTTGAGTAATCAATGGATTCTACTCTTACATTAAAAATATAACTTACTGTGAATTAACCTCTGTAGTATTTATTTAGCTCATTACAGACTGTAGTGACACAATTTTTTTGGTAAATGACTCTCTAATAAATGGTGTTTAAAAATACATATGCTTTGCTTTCCAAATAAAAATAATTTATGCTATATTGCTAAAGTATATGTACTCAACATCCAATATTGTTCTCACCTTACCACTTTTGCCCCTCTGGGCAAATGACTTAACTTAAATTGTTAGACTCCCTATTAGAGGTTTTTTGTTTTCTTTTTCTCCCCCCAGTGTATAGTGTTAATGAATGTGTCTTTTTATTGGGGTAGGAAGTTTTCAAAAAGAATGTCTGATTGCCACAACTCTATAATGTGAAATGTAGGAAAAATCTATTTAAAGATAAGGGAAATTTCCATAACCATAACCTCTACTCCAAATAAAAAACAAAAAGAAAGAATTGTTACAAAGCATCTTGCATATTTCTAAAATACTAAACACAAAACCTATCGCGTTTTATTAAAACATCTATAATTTTAATCTTGTAATAATATAAGATGCTAATTTAAGTAAAAGGGGGAAATCCCTATCTCTTGCATTCACTTAAAATTTTTCTTGCTTTTAAATTATATTTATTCAAAAATGTAGTTGAAGCTCTTCAAATTTTCAAAACCATTTTCAATCATTGGCTCAAGACTGAAACATAAGGAATTAAACTTATAGAAAACTATGAATGTATCCTAGTAGAAGAAATCACAAAATACAATTAAAGAAAGAGATAGTCACTTAAGTAGGGAATAGTAGCAGTAAGTAATTAATGAAAGTTGCCAGAAATTTCAGTCACCCCAATGAAACACATCTCCCAGTATTCATGCCTCTGTGTGACTCTGAGGTTGACCATGCGACTAGTCTTGGCCAATGGGACTTTAACTTTGGTAAACTAAGTGGAGGCTTGAACATTGGACCTTACTCTCTTGTGATTTGCCTTCTTAGAGCCTAGTACCTGGGTTGCCCAACAAGTCATGTAAAGAAAGATCCAGGGAGAAGAAATTGAAACCCTCCTGAAATAATCCAAGTTACTCTCTCAGCCAGAGACCAGTACCAGTCACAGGAATGAGACCATGTTGGATTTTCCAGCCATCTCAGGGCTCCAATGTGCCCAATATGATGTAGATGCATCTCCTTGTCATCTGCATAGTTATTAAAATTATACAGTATTATTATTTTAACCCACTAAATATTAGGACGGTTTATGTCATAGCAATAAAAAGAAAATAAACCAAACCCGTTGCTGCCAAACCCATTCTGAATCATAGTGACTCTATAGGATAGAGTAGAACTGCTCTGTAGGATTTCCAAAACTGTGAATCTTTCCAAAAACAGACAGGCACATCTTTATCTTGTGGAGTGGCTGCCAAGAATACAACGATGCTACCACCAAAGTTCTGTGCTTTCTCTCTCTAACAGAATGGAAACCAAATTGTGCTATATGCAGACAATACTACAGGGATCATGATTAGATTCCACTTAGATCTTGTGCTGAGCCCCAGCTGTCACTTTTCTGAATTCACCCTTGTACTTGCCGTGGCTGCTTTTAGTGGATGGTTGAATATGGAGGGAATAAGGATTTAAGCCCAGCTCTATCACTTTGAGGCTCTTTAACAAGCAACTCTGGCTTTCCAACTCCCTACCAGCCTAACCCGAGACTTTGTCAGAGCCGCTCTGTACTCTGAGGTTTGCCTTCTTAATCTCCTTCCTACCCCTTCTCCTGCACAGATAACAGACTCGCACCAGGATCTGAAGGCTCTCCCACTGTCTCTTGCTTCTTTCCCTTGATATTTCATAAGTATTTATATCAACAAATATCTTAAACATCTCTCTAAAACCTCCAAGCCATGGAGCAATTTCAACTCATAAGAACCCTACAGGACTGGGTAGAACTGCCCCTGTGAATTTCTGAGAGTATAACTTTTTACAGGAATAGAAATCCCTGACTAACTCTGTCTTCATCTCTTCTTTTTCAGTGACCTTGAAGTAAGATAAATACTTATTGATAAAAAGGAACAATGAATTCCATGTATAAATATCAACCAAATTAGGCAAAATAAAAACATCCAGACACAATATATATATATTTTTTTCTGATTCCATTTTATGAAGTTATAGAGCAATTAAATCAACACCCAGGAAAACTAGAATCAAGCAGTGTATTTTACTGGGTAAAAATGCTACAAACGTTCTAAAAACCAAAGATACCACTTGGTGACTAAAGTGCACCTGCCCCAAGCCATGGTTTGTACATTGTGCATATAAAATCAGGACAATGACAGAAGAATGTTTGATGCGTTTGAATTATGATTTGGGGGAAAATATTGAGTAAACCTTGGGCTTCATGATGAATAAACAAATTGATCTTAGAAGAAATAAAACTGCAAGGCTTTGAAGAAGCAAGAATGGTGAGACTTTGTCTTACATTGGACATGTCATTAGAAAGTACTAAGTTTGAAAACATCAGGTTGGGTAAAATATAGGGTCAGTGAAAATGAAGAAACTCTCAATGAAGTGGATTGACATTCTAACCTCAATAATGGGTGCAAACATATCAAAGAGCATGGAAATGGCACACCAAGTCACCACAAGGCAGAGGTGATACAATGGGAGCTGACAAGAGCAAAGCAGATGGAACTATGACGAGGGGGAGCCAGAACAAGAGTTATTTCTTGGGTGAGTGGTGGGAATTGACAGGGTAATTGGACATATCAGAACTTGTGAAGGTGATGATAGTATTCTCTCTTTCAATGGGTGGACAAGTCTGACAATCAAACCAACTTCTGAAAATCAGCCAGTAAAATTTCTAGACAACGGTTTGATTCACAGCCACTCATGGGGATGTCCCAATGTTTTCTTCCATTGTGTATGGAGTAACTATGATTTGGAGTCCATTGGGTTTCTATGGCAGGCAGTAATAACAACATACATAAACAAAAATTTTAAAAGAGGTAATGATTGCCTCTAAGAAAACTAAAAAGCCTTACCAGAAATAGAATGTCACTATACTATAAGCTTAACTGCTGACAATGTTAATACATAGTCATGGGAATGTAAACACTAAGAAATTATTTTACCAGATATTATACTACAACTATATTGAAAGCGACAGGAATTGATAGACTGGACACCGTTCCCAAAGGAAATATTTATCTCTTATAGCTAAAAGATAATGATCAAAAAAGTGCAATATAAGTGCAACATTTAGAAAAATAGCAGAAGAAAATGTAAAAAGTGGATACTCATTGTCTCTGAGAACAAAACTTACAGGCAAGGGTGTGCAGTAGTTTAATATCTCTTGTCATATGCTTGCTACCTTAATTTTCATTCAAAATGCATACATGTATTCGCTTAGACAGCATTGTAATTTAATTTTTAAATGTCTATCTAGTACAGTATATTGTTGTGGGTAGGTAGCACCAAGCCAGTCCTGATGACAGCAGGACCGAGTACTGCCCACTCTTGAGCCATCCTTCCAATCAGTGCTGTGTTTGAGCCTACTGCTGAAGCCTTTGTATCAGCCCATCTCTGTGTGAGTCTTCCTGTTTCACTGACCTTCTGCTGTACCACGCATGATGTCCTCATAATATGTCCAAAGTATGTGAGGCAAAATTGATCATAATGCTGTTTGGGGAAGCCAGTTATGAGAATTTTTGTTTACTTTATCTTTACCTGAACAGGAAGAAAACAAAATTGGCCTTAGTCGCAGTGGTAGAACTGTGGTGGTTTAATGGATTACATATGGGCTGTGAACTGCGAGGGTAGCAGTTCAAACCGACCAGATGCTCCCTGAGAGAGAGTTTTTTGTTTTTTAGTTTCTCTCTCATAGTTAGAGTCTACTCTGGCCTAGAAGATCCCTATAGGCTTCCTGTGAGTTGGACTCCACAATAAGGCAGTGGGTTTCGTTTGCTTGGATTATGTTGAGGTGTAATCCATACTGCAGGTGTAGCCTTTGATATTGATAAATAAACCTTTCAAGCTCTCTTTGATCTTGATAAATAAGTGCTTCAAGTTCTCTTCGCTTTTAGCAAGCCAAGCTGTGCCATCTGCAGAGTGCAGGCTATTCAGTCTTCTTTCGATGGTCAGGCTGTGTTCTTTAGGTCGTCCTGCTACCTTGATTGCTTGTCAAGCAGACATTGAATGGGTATGGTTAAAGTACATAACTATGATGCATAGCTTTCCTGATTTGAAACCTCCCTTGTTCTGATGCAAAGATTGCCTCTTGCCCATGTACAGGTTCTGTATGAGCACAGTAAAATGTGAAATTCTCGCTCTTCGCAGGGTTATCCATATTTTGTTATGATGCAAACAGTTGAATGTGTTTGCATAGACAATAAAACACAGGTTCTCAGCTTTCAGCTAAATTCCATCAGATCAGTAATCACATCCTTCATTCCAAATTCTTTTCTTAATCCAGCTTGAATCTCTGAAACTTCCCTGTTGTTGTACTGCTTTGATTGTTTTTCAATTTTCTTCAGCAAAATTTTATTTGTATGGGTGTTGATATTGCTAGGTAAGTTCCACTTCCTATTGGATAACCTTTCTTTGAAATGGGCACACATATAAATCTCTTTCAGTCAATTGGTCAAGTAGCTGGCTTCCAAGTTTTTCAACATAGAATTTGAGTGCTTCCAGCATGGCATCTGTTTGTTGAAACATCTCATGGCATTCCATCAATTCCCGCAGTCTTGTTTTTTTGACAATTCCTTCAGTGCATGTTGAATTTCTTTCTTCGATACTGTAAGTTCTTGGTTATATAATATCTCCTGAATGGTTGGCAATGCACAAATTCTTTTTGGTATGGTGACTCTGTGTAGTCCTTTTACCTTTTGATGCTTCTGCAATGTTATCATAATGAAAGATAAAGAGAATACTTATTTTTCCACACCCTATCCACCAAGATGCCAGACATTCCTTGGTTTCTTAGGGAAAAAAAAAGAATGTGCTCCTGGAAATCAGTGAGATTCTCGGGAGCAAGCATCTGTGCACAGGGTGCACATCTCTGATGGAAAGGGAAAGATAAGGTTTGATGCCGGGACCCCTGTATACACTGATTTGAAGAGCTCCTGGCCATTTCTTTTCCTCAAGTTAGGCATCTTGAGGAACAGACAGCCGGAACTGGGAAAACTGAAAAATAGTGCTTCACCTTCACCCATCTCCTCCTAAGAAAATCTGGTCCATTCCAGAGTAGTAAGACTCCCTCCATCAAAATCTCCTTCAACCCAGGAAGCTTCTTAAGGAAAAATTTAGGAAAACAGAGAAATTAATACCCAGGTGAATTTGAAATCATGTTGTACAGCGCTGATAGTTAACTGATCTTCAAATCCAATCCAACAGTTGCCAGAGAAGGGGATTTAGCTCAGAGGACAGGAAAAAGAAAAGCTGAATGTTTGGACAGGTTAGATCATCATTCTGGGGTGACTAAAAATCCATCAGTTAAAAAAGAGGCTTTTCTCTGTGTCATTATGAAGGTCTTCATGAAGCAAATCATGTGTTAAGAACATCTGAACAACATATCAAACTGCATAACATGGTCTCATGCCCTACCTTACCATAGACCAAATAAAACATCATTTGTGTGGTTAAAATGTAGGAAGGCAATGAGAAGGACTTCAGAAAACAGGAAAACTTACTAATGGTGCGACTGTTTTTCAAGGTAATTGTGCTCTAAGAAAAGAAGAACTTCTCCACTGGCCAGACAGCAAAGAAGTGGGTGAAGAGGGATGTCGGAGAGTGTAAGACATGACACATAATAATAATTTATAAATTATCAAGGGTTCATGGGAGATGAGAGAGTGGGGAGGGAGGGGAAAATGAGGAACGAGTACAGGGACTCAAGTAGAAAGCAAATGTCTTGAGAATGATGAGGGAAACAAATGTACAAAAGTGCTTGACACAATGGTTGTATGTGTGGATTGTGATAAGAGTTGTACAGTCCCCAATAAAATTATTTAATAAAAGAAACAGAAAAACAAAAAGAAGAACATCCATTTATTTAGATATCTATAGGACATTGTCTGACAGTCATCACTAATTTCTGAGAAACTTAGATTCTTTTCTTTCTCTTTTTTAATTAGTTTGGCTTCAATACATAGATCATCATATCATTCCATATTTCAATCACATCAAGTAGAATTATAGTTAATACCACAATCAGTTTCCAAACATTCTTTTTCTACATGTACTTCTTGACATGGTCTCCCTGTTACCCTAACACCACCAGTGTACCCTGCTTCCCCCAAATCCCTTATTCTTCTTGCTCTCCCTGTAGGTTCATCAATCCTGAGTTTCAGAGACCAGAAAAACAGAAAAGCATGTAACAAGCTTGCTGTCTATCACTGTCTATAGGGTGAAAGCTAATGGGCATTTTCACCCTAGTACCTCTCAAGATAACCATTATGGCATCCTACAAAACATTATTTGCAATTAAGGTAAGCTTTTACTTTTTATTTATTTTCATTATTAAAAGATCATTTTATTGGGGGCTCTTACAATTCTTATAGCAATCCATACATCAATTGTATCAGGCACATTTGTATATATGTTGCCATCATTCTTTTCTACATACAGTATTTACTTTCAGTTGAGCCCTTGGTATCAGCAACTCTTTTTCCCCTCCCTCCCCCACCACCTTTGAGACCCCTTGATAAATTACAAATTATTATTATTTTCATATCTTACACCATTCACTGTCTCCCTTTCCCCATGGTTTCTGCTGTTGCTG
Source organism: Echinops telfairi (assembly GCF_000313985.2). Classification (NCBI taxonomy): domain Eukaryota; kingdom Metazoa; phylum Chordata; class Mammalia; order Afrosoricida; family Tenrecidae; genus Echinops; species Echinops telfairi. The sequence continues at coordinate 12,417,905 of NW_022111373.1, forward strand.
CCCTGGAAGGGTGTGTGTGTGTATCATTGCGATTGGTTCTCCCTTCCTCCCCTCCTCTCCCCACCTTCCCCCTACCCTTCTGGTATGAATATTCCCATTCCTGTTTCTGGATTCTGTGTGTCATGAGCTCTTATCTCTTATCTGTACCTGTGCCTGTGCTCTGGTCTAACCCTCAGTGAAAGGCATGATAGTGGGTGGTGAGGAATTCTCAAGGAACCAGAGGACTATTGTCTGTTTCATCATTTCATTGGTGCTTTACTGCACCCTGATTGACTCAACCCTTCCCTTTGGCCCCTCTGTGAGGGGATGTCCCATTGTCAACCGATGGGCTTTGGCTCTCTGCTCCAACTCCTCTTGCTCTTAATAATATAGTTCTGTTGGTTATGGATATTCTGTTACCCGGTCCTGATGACACCGCATGATAACACAGGCTAGTATGCTACTTCCATGTAGGCTTGTTGCTTCTCTGATAGATGGCCACTTGCTTAACTTCAAGCTTTTAAGACACCAGATGCTATATATTTTGATAGCCAGGCACCATCCGCTTTCTCCACCACATTTGCTTATGCACCCATTTCGTCTTCAGCAATTGTGCTGGGAGGGTGAGCATCAGAGAATTCCAGTTTGTTAGAACAAAGTATTCTTGCTTTGAGAGAGGGTATGAACAGAGGTCCAACGTCCATCCACTACCTCAATGTATTGCCATATAAATATATGTATATAGGCCAATACCTCTATTTTTATGAATTAATGTATTTACATATGTATACACCGATGCGTATACCTGTATCCATAGTTTTCCTTCCTAGATCTTTCCTATTTCCTTTTACCTTCCTCCTGCCCCACCATCATGCTCACCTTCTTAGTAATGCCCCTCACCTAGATTGCTGTTGCTCCAACATCCCCAGGATCTCCACTTTCTCCATGTTGTTGATTTTAATTCCCTAGTTGTTCCCCTATCTATGGCATTGTTTGCTCACTGCTCCCTTCCCCTACCTCCTTCTCCCCTAAGTCCCTCCGGGACCAACGGTCCCATTGCTTTCTCCTCGGTGGATTTATTAGCTTGACCATAAGTTCATCATCGAAAATCAACCGGCCTTATAAAGGAGTAATATAGTCTAGTGACTACTTGAAGGTAGGAGAAATACCTAGAGAATTCAGGGTGTAATCCTATAGTCACAGCAATTATTTTCAACCAGGAAGTAAAAATGATTCCATTTTTCCCAAAGCCAGAACATATTAGTTGAGGAACCAAGGCCTGGGAAGATGATACTGTTCATAATTACCTAATTATAATGACACCTTGCAAATTCTGCTTTCCAACTCAGCATTTCGGGGCGTTGCTGGCCTAGAGCTTGGTTTTAGACTTCTACCCGCCATTTTATACTCTGTGTGCCATTGTGAAGAAAGGCAACATTGGAGAGAGAGTATTAGCCTGGCTAAATGAATTCTGTTAAGGAAAAACAGGATTGCTGTTATACTATGGGGGCAGGGAGGGTAATAAACAGAACACCTTCTCATGTTACTATGTCCACTACTGATGTTAATGAACAATTCTGGCAATCTATTCAGGCAGAACTACCAGAAGCTTAGATCCCTCAAGAGTTAAGGTTTGAGTGGCCCCTCTGGTCAAAGAATCCCAGCCAGCTGTGGTGCTAACACAGACAAAGCAAACAGGAAATGCTTGATGGAGGAAGACTACTACAGTCTCAAGTCAGAGAAAACAAAGGCGGCACCCTCTACCTATTTTTCTTCCCTGGTGTGTCATGGCTGTGTGAATATTGACATATTTTAGCTAATTGTCCTTTTCTTGGGGATGCTCCTTGGTCGTAATTAATGTTGTAATGCATGCCATCAGGCGTGGAATTCTGAATTGTACGGGGCTAGGAAAAGGGACATCACGCAGAGATTCTAGACTTGAAGCCTAACTCCTTTTCTGATTCATCGCCTTGGAGAGAAAGCACACATTTTCAATGATATGAATGATAGACATATTGTGTGAGGTGAAGGTGTTTTAAAATGTAAATACATGGAGAAGATTGAAAAGGTATCCAAAGGGTAACTTGTAGTGAGTATTTATTATTTGCTGGCTTTACAGTTTTCAAATTGGGGTGGGGAGTTAGGGGGTGTCCTACTGCATAAATCCTGTAGAAAGATCAGCCCATCTCCCCTTACAAAGACCAGAGAACTCAAACAGGTTCTCCTCCCATCCAAACAGTTAAGGCCAGCTTGCAATCTGGCTCAGCCTTTGAACCTCTGTGAGTGATATGGAGATGAAGGGCAGTTTAAAGTGAAAGCTTTCAGCTGCAGAGCCGGGCAGTGATAGTAGCTTTACTCTCTGAGACATGGTTAGCAATAGAAGTAGGACCAGTTCTAACCAGAGTATTTCTGTGGTGAGACCCTGCCTGTGTTCCCTCTACTTGGCCTCTTAGCTTACATAGTTCCAATAAATTCCTTCTCTTTAAATTAGACAGTTGCTTTCCGTTGCTTGCAACCCGGAGCCAAATGACACGTCTGTTTTCACTACTTTATAAGAAAGGCAGTCCATTTGCTGGGGCTGGCCCATCTGAAAACAGGGAGGGAAGCAAATATGGCTCTGTTAAGAAGGCCCCTTTCTCTGTAGCCAGGAACCAAAGATGCCAAAGTCTTTGCTTCAAGGCAATGGAATGGAGAGAAAAGAGGGAGAGAGGAAAACGTTGCAGGCTTTATGGCCGAGACCTGGAAATGCTTGATTCCCCGAGCCTCCAAGCACCTCTTCTTGTGCACTCTCTGACAAAGGTGTCAACTACCTGCGCACACATTTTATATCCAATTTCAGGGATTCGTGGATCCCCAAAGACTTTCCTTGCCTTATATGCCCCAAAGCAAACAGTCACTTCATAGGTAGCAAGTTTTAAATGCTGGGGAATTGCCACTAATGGAACCCCCAAATTAGGTGTAACTATTAAACTATAAATTACTTTTGTAAAATGGCAACAACAAAAAAGCATTACATTTTACCAACACAATAGAAAAATCCACGAAGTCAGTGGTTCTCAACCTATGGGTCATGACCCCTTTGGGGGTCGAAAGACCCTTTCACAGGGGTTGCACGATTCATAGCAGTAGCAAAATGACAGTGATGAAGTAGCAACGAAAACAATTTTATGATTGGGGAATCAGTACCACATGAGGAACTGTATTAAGGGGTGGTGGCATGAGGAAGTTGAGAACCCCTGCATTAAGTGTACTGTGTGGGTGTGGGTGTGGGTGTGAAAGCACAAACTCAAGAATTGCTGAAACTTCCGCTTATAGCGCCTTTCTTTATAAGTCAATGACGATACTTAAGAAGTGTTGTTACAGAAAGCATTACTTGTTTTAACTCCTTTCTAGTTGGTCAATTTTTAAATAGCTTCCTTCCTTTTATAACATCTAAATGAAAACTTTTGTTTTTTCCTCTTCCAGTTTTCTGTTCCAAGTGGATCAGTGCCCAGCATTGCTGAAAGGAGAATTTCTCGTCCAGAGTCACTGGCTTTTGACAAGATTGATAATTCCTGTTTCTTCTATTCATCTAAACCTAGCACTGGAAATAAAGCACTGCTGCTGGCCAAGTTTCCCCTCCCAGCCCGATCAGCCACATTCATTAAAAGGTAGAGTAGTAGAGCAAGGCAGCAGAGTACCCAAATATAGTCTGAGTTTCCCCTTCTCCTGGACTCCCTCTCTGGGCGAGAGGCAGTATAGATAGTCAAGTCCCCCAAATGAAATATGTGGAGTCGACCCTGCATTCTGATCTTTCCCTTCCTCACCATTCCTCTCAAAACTGTCTGTGCCTCTCCATTGTCTTGGGTGATGCCTTCTCATAGCACTAACAACTGCAGCAAGAGCCTCTCTGGTTCCTCTCAAGGCTTGCCTCCCTCCCACAGACCTTCCACATGACCTCAAAATGATTTTCCTAAAACAAATGACCCATTTTCTAAACATTCAATGCCCTGGGGAAAAGCCCCAACCACTTTATCCTATCTAAAAGGCCACATAAAACTTAATCCCCCAACACATCCTGGCCCACCAAGCCCTGAAGACGATATTCCAATGCACAGAGAGGACAATGCACAGAGAGGACCATAGGGCCAGCCCCACCACAAGACACGATGTTCCTCACTGACCCATAGCACTACGGAGAACAACACTGGAGACATGGTGCAGGAATGGTGCCCAATCTGACCCCATCACACTGGGGCGAAACACTAAGGGCATGCAACAGAGCAGCAAGGGGAGCAAAGTGATGAAATCCCTGGGGAATACCAGAAATAAACTTTGGAGACAGAGTGTGGCACCCCAGAAGACTCCACTGGAAAACACTCATAAAGGCCAACAAATAGACCTTGAACTATTTATAGACTTTTCAAATTTTGCCAGTGGCTTTCTTTTTATTGTTGTTATTTTGTGTTATTTTTTTTGGGGGGGGTGTTGTTATTGTTTTGTTGGTTTTTACTTCCTTTGTTGTTTTGTTTGGCTTTGCCTGTTTTTTGTGCTTATTAATGTCTCTGTGGACTATCTAGATAAGATAGGTGGGATAAACAATTTGGAGATGAAAAGAAGTGGACCAATGGTTGGGGGTAGCAGGGATACGGGAGAAGAGGAGGTGGGAAAAAGGAAGCTGGTGGTGAGGGACCAACCCAGGGACAAGGGAAAAACAAGTGAACTAAAATCAAAGGAGAGAATGGCTTAGTGTGCCTAGTGGGGCTTAATCAAGGGCAGTGTAGCAGCGAGGAATTACTAAACCCTAATGAAGACCAAACATGATGGTGGGACAAGAGGAAAGCAAAAGGAAATAGAGGAAAGAACCAGAAGGCAAAGGACATTTAGAGAGGTCTAAATAGAGGCATGTATATATATAAATATATTTATCTATAACGAGATGGGAATCGATCGATGTATTTATATCTATATGTTAAGAATTATGGTTGCAGATGGACATTGGGCCTTGACTCAAGTACTCCCTCAACACAAGAACACTTTGTTCTAATAATCTGGCATTCTGTAATGCTCACCTTCCCAACATGAATGCTGAAGACAAAATGGGTGCATAAGCAAATGTGGTGAAGAAAGTTGATGGTGCCCGGCTTTCCAAAGATATAGTACCTGGGGTCTTAAAGCCTTGAAGATAAACAAGCAGCCATCTAGCTGAAAAGCAGCAAAGCCTACATGGAAGTAGCACACCAGCTTGTGTAATCATGAGGTGTCAATAGGATCAGGTATCAGGCATCTAAGACCCAGAACAAAATCATACCCAATGTGAATGGCTTGGGGGGTTGGGGAAGGCGAATGTAGAGTAGAGGCCCAAAGCCCATCTGTAGACAATTGGACATTCCCACACAGAAGTGTCACAAGGGAGAGATGAGCCAGTCAGGGTGCTGTATAGCACCGATGAAACACACAACTTTCCTCTAGTTCTTTAATATTTCCTTCCCCCCACCATCATGATCTCAATTCTACCTTACAAATCAGATTAGACAAGAACATGCACACTGCTACAGATAAGAGCCTGCAACACAGGGAATCTGGGATGGATAAACCCCTCAGGGCCAACGATGAGAATAGAGATAGCAAGAGGATTAGGGAAGGTAGGGGGAGAAAAGGGGAATTGATCACAAGGATCAACATATAACCCCCTCCCAGGGGGACAAACAATGGAAAAGTGGGTGAAGGGCAACAGAGGACAATGTATGATGTGAAAATAATAATCTATAACTTATCAAGGATTCATGAGGGGGGGCAGGTGGGAGAGGAAAGGGGAATGAGGAGCTGACATCAAAGGCTCAAGAAGAAAGAAAATGCTTTGAAAATGATGATGGCACATACGTGCAGACACAATGGATGAATGTATGGATTGTGATAAGAGATATAGAATAAAGGTCTTTGATAATAATTTTTAAAAATCCTTAGTCCCCCGCCCCAACCATAGTCTAATTGTTGCCACACCTTGATTGCGAATTCACTTTTATGTTCTCAAATGAATCACATTGGCTTGTTTCTGAGGCTTTGAAGAAGAGGATGTGCTTCAAACTTCAATCCCTCTTTTTCCTCCTTCTGATCTCAGATCAGTTATTGCTTTTACAAGAGCCTCTCTAATGGCCAAACCTCAGCATTACGTAAACAGCTATCTAAAAGGTAACTAACTGTCTTTGAACTCTAACGAATGTTTAATTAATTGCAGCAGTTACCTTGGTAACTGCTATTTCATACTTAACCAAAAACAAGAACAAGAATAGTTGTTTTCCAGCCCATTCTGATTCATGGTTACTTCATGTGTGTCAAGGTAGAGCTTTGTCCGTAAGGTTTTTGATCCCCTCACAAAAGGATCACAAGGAAGGGATGAGTCAACCAGAGTGAAGTATAGTACTGATGAAACACAATTCCTCTGGTTCTTGGAGACTTCCTTACTATCATGACCCCAGTCCTGCCTTCCACTTCAGGCTAGACCAGAGCATCTGCACAGGTACATAAGAGCTCATGACATGTGGAATCCAGGTCAGGAACAGAAATGGGAGTAGGGATACCTGGAGGGTAGGGAGAAGGTGGGGAGAGGAGGAGAGAAGAAACCATGGGGGAAGGGAGACCGTGGTTGGTTCATATTTTATATGAAAATAACAATAATTTATAATTGATCAAGGGGTCATGAAGGTGGGGGGAAGAGGGTAAAAAGAGAAGCTGATACCAAGGCCTCAATTAGAAAGTATATGGACAGCATAAGATATGACAAAATAATAATAATTTATAAATTATCAAGGGTTCATGAGGGAGGGGTAGCAGGGAGGGAGGAGAAAAATAAGGAGCTGATACCAAGGGCTCAAGCAGAAAGCAAATGTTTTGAGAATGATGATAACAACAAATGTACAAATGTGCTTGACACAATGGATGTATGTGTGGATGGTGATAAGAGTTGTACGAGCCCCCAATAAAATCATTTTTTTTAAAAAGAAAGTAAATGTTTAGAAAATATGGCAACATATGTACAAATATGCTTGATGCAATTGATGTATGGATTTTTATAAGAACTATAAGAACCCCCAATAAAATGATCTTTTTTTAAAAAAAGGTTTTCCGTAGCTGATTTTTCATTACATTACCTGAGATTTCTTTCAAGGCTCTGCTGGGTAGATTCCAACTAACAACCTTTGTACTAGCAGCTGAGACACTAACGGTATTCATCACCAGGGATTCCACCTAATATCTAAAAACCGAACCCACTACCGACAAGTTGATTCAGGCTAATTGTGACACCATACGACAGAGTAGAACTATTCCATAGAGTTTCAGAGATGGTAAATCTTTATGAGAGCAGAGAGCTTCATCTTTCTTCAGAGAAATAGCTAGAAGAGTTGAGCAGTCAACCTTAGAGTTAGCAACCTAGCCCACAATGCTATCAGGACTTCTTACCTACTATTACCCACAGCCAGCAAGTCAGTTTCAACTCAGTGACCCTTTGAGACAGGATAGGATGGCCCCTATGGGCCTCTCAGACGGTAATTCTATGGAAATAGAAAGCCTCATCTTTCTCACCAGAGCAGCTGGTAGTTCAGAACTGCTGGCCTTGCAGTTAGTACTCCAACACATAACCTGCTGTGCCACTTAGTAAGCAACAAATAGCTACTGAATTAATAACTTACATTTTAAATTTTTTCTGTCATTTTATCTTATGCATAAGTAGACCCACTTTGTAGAAACTTCTGAGTTTTTCACCTTTCTTTTCTTTCTTAGTATTTTTTAAGTTTCTGCTTGAGTCTTATTCCTGGTCCTACAGCTTTCCATTCTTACTTCTGCAGTGGACTAATATCCTAAAGTGTGCTTATGTTTTTCTAAAGTAGTCAGACCAACTAATGGAAAAAGTATTTACAGAGAAATCCAGAATATAGGGCTATTCAATCTTGAAATTGCTCTTTGTCATTTTATAATAAAGAATAACCCATCATTTTGGGGAAAATGGTGCTTCTTCAAGCCATTTAGACTTTGACACCCTGGCAGATCCAGAGGTTTTATGTAAGTGATTTTATACACACTTCAATTTGTTTTCAGGGAAACTCTTTATTGTCTCTTCATTCAAATTGGTTATCCCTAAACTGACCAGATATTTCAAATACATGTTCTATTGCTGACTTTTTCAAATTTTTATTTTGAAAATGGAGAACTTCCAGGAAACATTATGACAAATAAGACAGACAGAATTGAACTGAAAATCCAAAGACCTTTTTTCTCTGAAGTTCAAGTAGAAATGAAGGGGTTTTTTGGCTCTGATGTCTAAATAGAAAAATTATTGAGCAACGTAAGAACATGAAACATTGATAAATACCTCACTTAATTCCATTTTACAAGTGCAAACATAAAGGTTTTTATATTTATAATGATCAGTACAAGACTGGCCCCAGTGAGCTGGAGGTAAAAGATGTTCCAAAGTCCAAATATTCCAAAATAGTTTAACAGACCACTATCCTTGATATCAACCACCATACCTCCCTTTATTGTTTACTTTACCATCCAAGGTTTCTGAAATTCACTACAAAATCTCATAAACTACCAGTAAAATGACTCATGTGGTTAAGGAGACTGACCAGACCAAAGTCCAAAGTTCAGATGTTTGTCTGGAGGATGCCCCTCTCTTACAGGTTGTGGAAGCTGTAGAAATCAAGTAACGTGATAGGCTGCTGGCTTAAGTTCCTAAAAGCAGGGTCAGATTCAGGATCAAAAGCAAGTAGGTTTGGTAAAATTGGCTTAGTCCACGTACAGAAATGTGAAAATTCTGAAAGTGAAAGTGGGTATCTCCTGCTTAGTCAGGCAAAGGAGCACTTTAGTACCATGTTCAGATGACTACCCACGTCCTTCACCTGCACTCTTTGGGGCAATAAATCATTTCTAATTAGTGTTCATCATCACCAGTCTTCTGTGTATAGTTGGAAGCAGGAGGCAAGGAGGTGGTGTTAACAAAGAGGGTGTCTTCCTGCTCATATTCAGGACTTTGATGAAGGTATGGCTTTTGCCTTCCTGTGTCAAAAGGTTAGGTAGAGGACACTCTGATTCCTTCTGTGAACCTTAGGCAGATCAGGAACTTCTCAGACCCCAGCTTCTTTCTTTCCTCAATTAAGCAAATAATTGGCGGTTTACATATAAAGAGAACAGTTTAAAACTGGACGTAGTTCTACTTTTAACATAGCTATTCAAGATGCTATATAATCTGCAGCCTATACTCCCAGGGAAACTAAAGTGATAACTTGAGTCACATTTATTAGCATAATGGATAACTCACTCAAAATTAAGACTATAACCATAGATATAGATGCTGGGATATATATCTCAAAATGGAAGGCTATGATTAAAAGGGCCATATTAACTATTCACGATATTGCACAAATGGTACAGACATTAGCAACCCTTATCAGGATTTGATTTCTTAGAATCAATTATATTTTCCATATATCTAATCTGGGAAAATATTTTTTAGGATTGTCAATTCTGCAGTATGATTTAGGTTAAAAGGCATATAAAATAAAGAACGTTAATAGTAATGAATCATATCACTTAAAATGTATGTAGTATAAGTTATAAAAAGCAATAAGAAGGATGGAATTCTGAATTAATTTCACTTATTAAAAAGGTAAGAATTATTTGGAGACCCTTCTAGATTGTTATATGTACACTATGGTAATGGAAATTCTAATATATATTAAAAACAACATAATCTTCTCTTTTACATTTTATAAACACTTTATGAAATCATTTTACATGATTTCAGTAATAAACTTGATTGTACAGACAGTTGTATAGCTCTGCATCTCTTTGAAATTCTATATTTTAACTTCATAAAATGGAAAACAATTGAATTCTTAGAAAAAGTGTGTCCTTAGAAAAAGCTTAGAATTTTATCTGTTTCCATTTCAATACAAAATAGCAATGCAAGATAGGAAATGATGAATGAAAACAATTGAATCAAGATTTTGTGAAGGCTTTTTTTCATTAGAAAATCTTATTGTTGGGACTTGGCATTTTAAAAGTCCTAAAAAGTTCTATTTATCTTTCAAAGGAAAGTAGTTACATAGTTTTTCATGAGTATTAACATGAGTTAAGAAAGATTCTGAAAAGAAGTTTCCAAAAGTATTTTTATTATTTATATTTCACATGAAACTAAGGAAAATTATATTTCCCATGAGTCAATGAATAGTTGAAATATATAATAATATATCCATTTGTTGTTAGTACTGGGGATTTTCTAAATTCTAATTTCTACCTTTATCTCTTTATTATGACGGTGTTGATCAAGCTTAGGAAGGGAGTTCTAATTGAAAGAAGCCTTTATAAAATCATCAAGCAGTAGTATGCAGGATGTGAAGATATGCTGCTATTCCCCCAGTGCCTTCCATTATAATTACGTTATTATAATACAAGATTGGTATCAAATGTAAGAGTGCATTGCATCTGATGTTTATGCATTTTGATACCATTAGTGCTTTAAACGACACTGTGGTTTCCTCCATCTGGGAGAAGTTGACAATTCACACAGAAGTTTTATATTACACATCTTGGGTTGATCATTCTTAGGGGACCCAGTGAGTGCTGGAAATTTTGGTGTTTTCTGTTTTTGTTAAAGATTTGAGCAGCCTGGAGTTGAGCTTAAAGAGTAGTTTCAAAGCCTCCTAATTGAATCTTTGCACAAGCCCTTTTAAAAACAATAGACCATGACAGTCATTCAGACTTACAGGTGGTTGTGGGGAGTTGGGGGAGTATTAAAATTAGATTCTTTATTTCAGGTATTGTCTCAGGGACCAGGCAGTTTTTCTTTCTGTGGTGCAAAGAATCGCCGAGTCAGAACCGAACCACCACAACAGTCACTCTGAGACCTAAGGAGGGTTCCCCGACTTGGCATTCAGTATTACAACCATTGGATATCCGTTGTCACAGCTTATACCCCACGTTCCCTAAACATGCAACACTGGAATAGCATTGAAAAAGGTGCTTGTTCACATTCTGCTCCTTCAGAACCACGCTAATAATAGGAGCAAACATAATGTCATTTACTCCATAGCTCTGGGGCGATGGAAAGAGCTGCCAAAGGCATTCTTGACAGATGTGTGCTGTGGCCAAAGGCACATAGATCTCCAGTGGCCTCCACCGCTTAAGAGGTGTTTAGAAAAACAATAGCACCATCCCATATAAAAGGCTGTGAAGGGAAGACATAAATAGCTGGTGAGTTTCTATGACCGGCTGGAGAAACAAAGACAATATATCATTGAGAGCTTGCAGAGGTGAAGCTGAAGACAGTACAGGGGCATCATTTGGCCAGGCTACCTACCAGTATGGCCAGTCTATTCTGTTTGGGATTGATTATGTCAAATGAGGGCAGTTTAAAATTTTATATATGGAGAAGTGTGTGTGTGTGTGTGTGTGTGTGTGTGTGTGTGTGAATGCTGAATGCGTGTGTACTCCATGTATACACATCTGGCTGGGCAAACAGCAGAAGGTAGTGAGCTGTTGTTTTGGCTTTCTGTGTCATGTGTGTTTTGTTTTCTTAATCCCTATACACAGTAGCTTCTTAGTCTTATGTTGAAAAATGAAGTTTTCTTTCAGGAAAGCACAGCTTTCCCATAAAATGGACTCGCTGAGGTATAAAATATCTCAATGAGGTCCACAAAAACTCCACTGCTATCCAGTTGATATGGAATAATATTGACCCTATAAGACAGAGTAGAATTGCCCCTGTGAATTTCCAAGATGCTAACTCCTTACAGGAGTAGAGCCCCATCTTTCAAGTTGCTGACCTTATGATTAGCGATGAAACTTGGACCTACTATGCCACCAGGGCTCCTTAGGAGATACAGAACACAGAATAACTACATAGATCTCTACTGGAAATATGCATCTGATCCAGAGGCAGTCAAGAATGGTCATTAATTGTTGGGTGTCGTAAGTCAGTTCCAGCCCATAGCAACCTCATGCACAGTCGAACAAAACACTGCCCAGTCCTGCACCATCCTCACAATTGTTCCTATGCTTGAGCCCATTGGGGAAGCCACCTTTCAGTTCATCTCCTTGGTGGATTTTCTCCTTTTCACTACCCCTCTACTCTACCTTCTCCAGGGACTGGTGTCTCCAGACAACATAACCAAAGTAGCTAAGATGAAGCCTTGCCATCCTTTCCTCAAAGGAGTAGTCTGGATGTACTTATTCTAAGAATGATCTGTTTAGTTTTTTATCAGTGCATGGTACTTTCAATATTCTTCACTAGCACAATTCAAATGCATCCATTCTTCGTTGGGCTTCCTCATTCAATGTCCAACTTTCACAAGCATGTTAGACTATTGAAAGGACCATGACTTGGATCAGGAGCACCTCAGCCCTCAAAGTAACATCCTTGCATTTAAATCAATACTCTAAAGAGATCTTGTGCAGCAGATTTACCTTTTACCTATTGCAAAGTGCCTTTTGATCTCTCGGCTAGTGCTTCTATGAACATTGATTGTTATGGCAGTTACATAATCTGGTGCCAATTTGGGTTAAGAGGATTCAGGGTGAAGAGGTGGCATCTACTCTGTCAATCAGGTCATAGCCAAGGAGGCTTCTGTGTGGGCATGACCTTCCCCTAGGAATTAAGGGAACTCTGGTATTTCCTCCTTAGATCCAGGAGACACCTCTCTCTTTATTCACTCCCTGGAAAACATTCTACTGATAAGACACATGGAACCACGCTAGTGCTCTTAGCTGAAGAAGACATGTGGGAGATCCCTGACAGTACTTAACTGCATATGCCACCACTGGATCCAAGGACTTTCTACCCACTGGCCTGTGATCCTCTGGCATCCGGTGTAATTGCATGTGTTTCGTGAGTCTGAAGAGGACTCTATAGATTGCTTTTGGACATATGGACTAATTGGACTTGTGGGCTTGGACTGGACTGGGTTGAAATACTTTCTTAAGGTACACTTACCCTTTATATAAAAATCTCTCTCCCACACAGAAGAAGCACACCAGCCTGTGTGATCACAAGGTGTTGAAGGGATCAGGTTTCAGGCATCAAAGAAGGAAAAATCATATCATTGTTTGCTC
>NW_022111373.1:12432376-12435240 GCF_000313985.2 Echinops telfairi
TTCTCAAGGTAATCCAGAGTTTGCTGTGGTCCACACCGTCAAATGATTTGGCATAGTCAATAAAACACAAGTAGGCATCTTTCTGGTATTCTCTGCTTTCAGCCAAGGTATATCTGGCATCAGCATTGGTAGCCCTTGTTCCAAGTCCTCTTCTGAATCTGGCCTGAACTTCTGGCAGCTCTCTGTCAATGTACTGCTGCAACCTTTATAGGATGTTCTTCAGAAAAATTTATTTGCATGTGCTATCAGTGATATTGTGCTATGGTTTGAGCATTCTGTTGGATCACCTTTCTTTAGAATAGGTACAAATAGCTATCGCTTCCAGTCAGTTGACCAAGTAACTATCTTCCAAATTTCCTGGCATAGACTAGTGCTTCCAGCGCTTCATCAGCTTGTTGAAACATTGCGATGGGTATTCCATCAATTCCTGACGCCTTCTTTTTAGCTCATGTTTCAATGCAGCGTGGACTTCTTCCTTCATCATCGTTGTTCGTGCTCATGTGCTACTTCCTGAAATGGTGGAATGTTCAAAGTTCTTTTTGATACAGTGACTCTGAGTATTTTTTCCATTTTTTTTTTTGGATGCTCCTTGTACCATTCAATATTTTGCCTAACAAATATAGGTGTTTCTTCACCAAATATAAAATCGGAAGAATCCACTCCCACAGGTTGCGTCTAACTCACATCACAGTGGTGGATTCAACTTGGAGAAAGCAGGTCCTCCTCGGTCACGTCTCGAGTGTTCTCCATCTGAAGGGACCCATCCTCCGTCACTGGCTCCAACAATGTTTTGCTTTCTTCCATCAGACCCTCAGTATCTGCTAAAGATTCAGAGCTATGCAGGCGTTTTTCAGCAGCTTCTTCCTCTGAACAGGGGAGCAGCATCCTTCTTCCTTGTCTCTTCTTAATGTGTGGAAGCTCTGCTGAAACTTGTGCATTGTGGGTAACCCTACTGGTATTTGAAACACCAGTGACAGCACTCTCGGATCACAGTCACACACAAGGCAGCACAGTATGACAAAGTACAGACAAGTGGTGAGGTAAGAATAGTAAGATAGATAAAAGTTGGTCTTGGCTATCTAAAGACTGGAATATCTAAAGACTGTCAGTTACATATTTTCCCCCCAATAGGTTATTTGGTTTTGCCTAAGTGAGGCGACACTGTTAAATAAGCATTGGACTGCTAACCACAAGGTTGCTAGTTCCAACCCATCAGCTTCTCCACAGGAAACGTGTGAGGCTATAGGCTCCCATAAAGAGTTACAGCTCAGAGACCTCACGTAGGGTACCTATGGGGCAGAATAGACTTGATCACAGTGAGTTTGGGGTTTTTGCCTAAGTGGTCAGAACTAAAATATTTTTCTTAGAATCGAAGAATCCTGATACATCCCTACATGAAATTTCGTTAATTCTTTTAAAGTGTTACAATGGCTTTTTTCTTTCTTTTAAAAAATCTGAGTTCTGTTTATTTATATGTTAGATGACAATGAATGTAATATATATCTTACCACCTTCATTCCCATAATAAAAATCATGATGTATGATAGCTTAAAGCTAATTTAATCACAATTTTATGAGCTTCGATATCACTATTGAAAATAGAAGGCTATTAAATTAGCTAAAATGTAACACACATTGCATTACTTAATGTTTTTGTAAGTGGTAGTAAGGCTTACCTCTACATCTGATGAAGAATTTTGAGCTGCACTGCAATAGTTCCTCTGTCAGCTACATGGCATACAGTGGCACCAACAATCTAGAAGAGACTGGCTGTAGGTGCTACTTCTTGTCTTTTGCTGTCACTGTGCAGTATCGGCAAGTACACTTTGAATCATTTCCAGAAGCATACCCGATCGTGATAAACAGCATCCTCCAGACTTGGAGCGGCTTCCTGGTTCTCGTCTCCTAGCTTATACGAACTAGCAACTTGTAGAGCGGCTGCAGATTCTTCACTGGGTTGAGGAAACTATCAAAACATTTATGTCTTTTGCTGTTTCTGGAATCGGTGCTGTGAAAGTTGGGCATGCTTTTCAGTAGGCTTATGTGGCTGATCTTTGTTAACTGCTGCCTGAACATTGCTGAAATAGGCAGGAGAGGAGACACTGGTGAAGTACTCATCTCGACTCACTGCCGTCAAGCCATTGCTGATTCATAGCGACCCCTGTGGGTTTCTGAGATTGTAACTCTTTATGGGAGTAGAAAGGCCAGTCTTTCTCCCACGGAGCCGCTGGTGATTCGGATTGCCAACCATGAGGATCGCAGCCAAACATGGAAGAACTGCACCAGCAGGCTTCATCAGCAGCACTGCAATGGCATTACAAAAGTGATCAGCAAAAAATATCATGATGCTTTCGAGGTTTGTGAGCCAGACCACCATGTTTCTGGTTATCTCTTTTCTCCTATAGCAAACAAACAAACAAATAAAATCGAGAACCAAAAGGGAAGAACATGCTCAGCATATCTTAAACTAAAGAACTCGAGAAGAAATTCAAACTTCAAATTGCAATCACGGGAAATTCTATGGACAAAATATTGAATGGTGCAAGGAGCATCAAGAGAAGATGGAAAGAATATGCAGAGTCACTGTACCAGAAAGAACTCATGAACATTCCACCAATTCAGGAAGTAGCATATGGAACTTTCTGGAAGACATCTATATTTGTACCTATTCTAAAGAAAGGTACAGTAACAGCATGCTTAAACCATAGCACAGCTGCAGCAGTACATTGACAGAGAGCTGCCAGAAGTTCAGGCCAGATTCAGAAGAGGACTTGGAACAAGGGCTACCAATGCTGATGATGCCAGATATACCTTGGCTGAGAGCAGAGAATACCAGAAAGATGCCTACTTGTGTTTTATTGACT
>NW_022111373.1:12435937-12479057 GCF_000313985.2 Echinops telfairi
ATCTAAGGAGGAAATACCAGAGTTCCCTTAATTCCTAGGGGAAGGTCATGCCCACACAGAAGCCTCCTTGGCTATGACCTGATTGACAGAGTAGACGCCACCTCTTCACCCTGAATCCTCTTAACCCAAATTGGCACCAGATTATGTAACTGCCATAACAATCAAGGCTTATTTAGAACCCATGATATACAGATGACATACCTTGCTTGTTTAAATTGAAGAGAACTGGAAGCATTTACTGATTGAGATCAAGGATTGCAACCTTCAGTAGGAATTACAACTCCATGTCAGTAAGACCAAAATCCTCACAACTGGATCAATAGGTAACATCATGGTAAATGGATTAAAAAAAAAGGTCGACGTTGTCAAGGATTTTTGTCTGCTTGGACTCACAATCAATATTCCTGGAAGGAATAATCAAAAGATCAAAAGGCACTTGCTTTAGGTAAATGGTAAATCTGCTGCACAAGATCTCCCTAGAGTATTGATTTAAATGCAAGTTTGTTACTCTGAGGACTAAGTCATGGTGTTTCCAATGGTCTCATATGCATGTGAAAGTTGGATATTGAATGAGGAAGACCAAGGAAGAATGGACGCATTTGAAATGGGGTGCTGATGAAGAATATGGAAAATACTATCCCTGCCTAAAAGGCAAACAGAGATGTCTTGGACTAAGGAGAGCCAGAGTGCTCCTGAGAGGTAATGGTGGGAAGGCTTCATCTTACCTACTTTGAACATGTTGTCATAAGACACCAGTCCTTGGTGAAAGACATCAAGCCTGGTAAGGTGACGGGGCAGTGAAAAAGAGGAAAACCCTTAAGGAGATGCCTGCCATGGGAGTCTCAAGCATGGGAACAATTGTGAGGAGGGAATAGAACCAGGTAATACTTTGTTTTCCATAGGGGTACTATGGGTTGTATCCGACTCGGTGGCACCCAACAATGATCAATGAAATTACCATGTGCCCTGATTGGGATTATTTATAACGCTCCATAGTAAAATGATAAGGGTGTCTCTAAAGTGCACCAGGGACATTTATATGAATGAATTTTGAACTGTAATTTAACTGCAGCCCTAATCTAAGAACAAGTAGTTCGTATGATGTATTATTTGATTCTCGCCTTTATGAAGAGATCACTGAATATATGGGTTCTATAAGAAAGTATAGGGAAGAAATCAGATGGTCTCTGGCCATCATAAATAGTAGTATCTAAGATTTTAACAGCTTGTCTTCAACAAGCAGCTGTAGAAGTGAGGTGTCTGCTAAGTCCACATGGAAGAAGCAAATCAGCCAGTGATCCAGTTTGTAAATAATAAAAATTCAAAACTGGATGAAGGAATGATATTCGAGTTTAAGTTTTGAGCACCCAGTTTGCGTAAGGCTATGAATAACAGAAAAAAACTCAAAATCCATTTGTTCAGCTCCCATGTGGGTTAAGCCTCTGGTGAATCCCCTCTGACTGTTGCCCGGGAATGTGAATAACCTTTTTATCAGACAGAATACACTGGAAAGTGAGTTAATGTGAATATAGTTAGGTAACATTTTAACAACTTACACTTATTATCCCTTTTGATCTATTTTAAAATTTGTCCTGGTTTTCAGTATTTTTTGCTTTCACTTGAGGTTTTTTTTCTGATGATATTTTATTATGTTTTTCTGTATATGAAATTCAGGTTAGGTAAATCTATAGAGACAGTAACTGGATTAATAGTTTCTTAGGGTCATGGCAATTAAGGTTGGGAGGAAATTGGGAGCTAATAATAAAGAGTAGAATAAATAAGAAATTTCTAAAATTGTTTCTGGTGATTGATGCACAATTCAAATATTATTAAACCATTGAATTGTATGATATGTGAATTACATCTCAATTAATCTGTTTTAAAACAATAACAAAAAACACCTTCTAGGGTTCTTAAGTTCCTATACCATAACATCCAAATTCCTGACTTGACATTTAGTCCCTGACCCTACCCCTACACAAACCCTAAATATAAAGCATTGAAATGCAAACAAAATAAGACAAAAACCACCACATGTGAGGAAATAGCATACATTCAAAAGCTTGAAGGTTAGTTGAAGAAGGTACTTCTCCATTCTGGTCTCTTGGTATCTATTAGAGAAACAAAATTTTGATTTATACAACCAGTTATGCATTTCAAATTTGGAACTATGATTGGAAAGTATTGCAAAAAGCAAATCTATGAGTGAATCTTTGAAACGGTCTTGCTGAAATATAAATTTGCATAACATGCTTATTTAGTGGACTTCAAAAGAAAAAATCTTCATAGTAGTAAAATAATTTGTTTCTTGTTATAAATTTACAAGAGCTGAAATGGTAAACAGTCTTCAAGGGAAATTTGTTACATAAGGAAGGACACAATGTGTATCAAATGAATATGAGCCGACCTGCAGATGTAGCTGTGAGCTGAGGAGCTCCTTTGCTTCTCAGTCCTCCCCAGTGCCACCCCTGGTAACCACGTTCAAACGCTGCCATACTCACCTCTTCAGCGTCAGGTGCCATCACTTCCTCTAGCAGTTCTCATCATCTTCCACCTCACATCTCAGCTGACCCACTAGTTGTTACTTGAATGCACTAGAGCTTTCAGACCTCTCTCCTTTTCACAGAATATCTTTCTTCTCGCCTCAAAACTTAAGGAAACCTTGCTCATTTTTCATTTCCAAGAACATATGTCACTAACCCTAAGCCCCACCTAAAGCAAAAATAAATACTTTGACATATATATTCTCACAGCATATGATTATATCTCCCTGTCCGTACTTATCACATTTCATTATAATTAGCTGTTTATGTGCCTAATTCCGTTCTAAGATTTTGGAGTCAGAAATTCTGCTTCATTTGTTTTCGTAACTCAGTGTCTAGCACAGTGTCTTGCTAGCCAAAAAGGTGATCGATAAATGCATGTTGAATTCTGAAAAGAAAGGAAAAAGAGTTTAAGAAATATTTAGTGGTTGCCAGTGAAGCTGGGAAGGAACTTGGTGGTTAGCGCTGAGCTGCTGGCTGCAGTCAGAAATCACTTGCCACTCTGGGGAAGACAGACAGTGCTCTCTCCTCCTGTAGAGACTTACAAGGACAGTTCTACCCTGTCCTCCAGGGCTGAGTCACTATCATTCCATATCGACTGGATAGTGATGTTTGAGTTCGGGTTTGGAGTAAAGATGAAAGCGCCCGCATGGCATGGTGGGTGACATGTTGGGCTGCTAACCTCCGGTTCATAGTTTGAAACTGTGTCCACTCCAAGGGAGAAAGATGAGGCTTTCTGTCACTGTAAAGAGGTCCAGTGTAGGAAGGCCACAGGAGCAGTTCTACTTTGTCTGTAGGGTCACTGTGAGCCAGACTTGCCTTGAGGGCAGGGTGTTGAGTTGAGTTGAGCGGAGATGAATAGAAATTAGCCTCCAGGTGGTATTAAAATTCATGCTTTGAGAATCTTCTTAACTTAAACATATAATAATGTAAATTAAATATAAAAAGAGAAGGGAAAGCTATAGCTATCCATGCTCAAAATAAAAGAGTAGAACAAAGATAAAACATACAAACAAACATAAAAACTTATGTGGTCAGCGGAGCTGAGGACACAAGTATGGCCTTCAGATGGCCAGAACAAATGGATGACCAATTCATATGATATATGAGATTAAACTCTCCACCCAATGAGAAATATTAAGAGTCTAAAACACTCATTTCATGCCAATGTGATATCACTCCAGAAGGAGAAGTATATATTTATACGAAGAGCTTAATAAACAATTAGGAAGACAACAAGGAATGAGTAGGCTACCACACAACTGCAATTACTTACTTCTTCTAGTGAATGCAGCCCACCCAGGCACAATACACCGAATGCCCCTGAACACGTAGATGAAATATTTATGGCTCACCGGGCAAAGGGCAAGGCTATTTGTAAATTGTGCATTCACATTTGACACATCCTGGGGGAGAGCATGCTAGGTAAAGTGGAGGGACGGAGGAAGAGAGGGAGGCCCTCAGAGAGGCAGACTGGCACAGTGGCTGCCGTAATGAGCGCTGGCAGAGGAACAACTGTGAGGATGACGCAGGACAGTGCAGTGTCTCTTTGTACTGTGCATAGGGTCACTGTGAGTCCGAACCCACTCAAGGGCACCTAACAGCAACATAAAAGAGTGTGCATGTTTTAAGTGTTTTAAGATCCATTTTTAACACACCATCACATACAGTGGGAAAAACAGAGAGCCATCTGTGCCGATGATTACAAAAGCAATGGGAGGAAGCAACAGAATCTTGGAAAAGCTGTGGCCAAAGTTGTCTCCAAAGACATTCTGTTTATAGACAAGCAGTGGCTATTGAGAAAATGCAACGTCATTTGAAATAGTCTAAATAAAGACTGTCTTTGTTGCAGAGTTCTAAGCTTGAAGAATAATTACATGAGCAGTAGATTCAGACCCCACAACAAAGTCTTTAATCAGCCTCCTCCCTTGTTGTCCACCTCTGTACAAAATGAAAGGGCTTCTTCCTTTAAACACAGAACAAGAGTGCTGTCCTGCAGCTGGGTGGTGAGTAGCTGTGTGCTTTGTGTGGCTGGCAAGGGAAAACCAGGCTGTTTTCTGTTAACACGATGTATCCCCGTGTGTTAAAGTAGGTATAGGAGGGAAACCCTTCTTCTATCTGCTTCTGGTTAGAGTTTTGGTAGCCAAGCACCACTCCACATCCCATACCTTCCCAGCAACCCTGTCTGCAGATGGCAGAGCCAGAAACACAAAGGAAGGAGTCTAAGCAAAGAGGCAACCTTCTTCTCAGAGAGGCATGGCCTCCCCTCTGGATTATTAGAGATAATGATGAGTCAAGGACCTTTTATTTTCTTCATCTACTTTGTCATTGAATACAGCAGACTCAGAACCTACTCCTCACAAAGCACTATCGAGGTGTGGGGCTCACCTGTGAATGTTCTAAGTCACAACTATACACTTCCTGTTCTTAATGAGCTACCATTGAATGGTGTGTCATAATCTTACCAGTGACAAAGAATTTCACATGTAACCATATACTGAATTTCTTTAGACTGGTACTAGTTGATAAGTAAGTAAAAAAGGAAGATAAATCACTCTTATTCATTAAAGAGAAACACTATCAGAAAAAAAAAACCCAACTCACTGCCATCAAATCCATGCCAACTCATTGTGCCCCTACAGGACTGGGTAGCAATGCCCCTGTGAGTTTCTGAGACTGCAGCTGTTTAAGGGGATAGAAAGCCCCATCTTTCTCCTGCTGGTGGTTTAAAGGAGTGGAAAGCTTGGCTCTCTCCAACTGGTGGTTTAAAAATGCTGACCTTTCGGATCGCAGCCAAATTTGTCACCGCTACATCACCAGGGTTCGAAAATATAGCTAACCAAATTTAACTGTGCTTTCTTGGCTAAACACTGATGTAGCACTGCCCTTAAAGTTAGCCTCACAAAACCCTTGTCTCTCCCACCCCCACTCACACATGCACTCCCTCCCTGCACGCTCACACTTAATTCCAAGAAGTGATCAATAAAATTGATTTGTATCAACATTTCCATACAGAGTTAAATTTGTTGTTGACGTCCCACATCATGTACCCAAACTATGCAAATATTTTCTTCAAAAATCAGTGTTTCAGAACAAAATCGTCCCATGTACATGGTCACCTAAACACGGTAAAACATTAAAGAAAAATCCATGCTGAATGTCATCCATTTGCTCTTCAGATCCTGTCACCACCTCAGTCTGTGTCTCAGGAGGCTGGATTCCCAGGAGGAGATAAAGTTGGGGGGAAGAGATTGAGATCCGTGAGTCCTGTTGCATGGGCAGCATTGTTCTCTGTTGACTTCACCGATCAATTGGACATTTCTGATCTTCTAGGTAAACTTTCCTCACAGGCCTCCCCGCTTCCAGATTTTGATATGTGGCCCTTCTTTTCAGGCTTGGAATGATGCAAGGTTTCATTCTCTTGTAACACAGGAATTCTGAATTATTCCTTATTCCTTATGACTGTCAGATGAACAGTCCCTGTATTAAACTCTTTTCAAAGTGCTCCAATGTTAGTGTTCCATCTGTTTCCTACCAGGACCACTACACCAGACAAGGAGAAGTCAAGAAGGATTACTTCAACTGATTCAAGTATGGGCTCAATTAAAACAATTCAAGCATGGGCTCAATTAAAAAACCCCAAACACATGCTTGTACATTTCTCTTTGATCAGTGGATGGCTGTAGACAAAACCCTCTCACTTATCTTAGTTTCCTTAGCATGTCTTGAACAATAACAACAATAGAATATTTTGTGCAATAGAAACAATGATTTTGAGGTCAGGTCCACTATCAAATTTTAACAAAACTCAAGTGAATCTCTTCCCAAATCTTTGAAGTTTTGCAACCAGTTTGCTGCAATGGTGCTCCAGATAAAACATTTTTAGATAGATTAAGCATTTTAAGGAGGGCCAACAAGACCGCCAATATGCTTTCAAGACAGAGAGGTAAGCCTAGAAGCCTATGGCAAACTGTTTTTTTTAATTCCAAATGGGTCTTTTTAATAGACTTTCTTGAGGGACACAGGATGATCATTGGGATTTATTAGGAAGAAGTTTGAAGTAGAGTCCTCAGGAAACCCCATTCCATCCACCAACAGCTATGGTCGTGGTCGTTCAGGCTTCTTTTTGTTCCAGAACTCAAAGACCTTTTCAAAGGAACATGCTTTGAATCCCTTTGGAGACGCGGAAGCTGCTGTTTTGATGTGGTGTAGATCAAAGAGTGAGGAGTTCTTTGGAAACAGACTAGAGAGTTGGAAGCCCCACCTTGAGAAGTGGACAGGCTTAGATAGAGGCTATGTTGAGAAATAGTCACTTCACATTTTAATATTTAATTGAAATGACAATAATTCTGTAGCAGTACTTTTTAGACTTACCCTTGTGCAGTCTTTCCTTGTTTCCCCAAAATTTGACTACCCAAAGTACTACCCATGTCTCTCTGTTTCTCTCTTTGGTCCTCAATCTCTCCCACTCTTCCCACTATCTCTTCTTCCAGTGTGTGTTGCACATCTAGAAGCTTCAGCAAAGTAATTAGTTAATAGTCTAAATTTTAGCCATGGTCAAGTCTCTTATTCTGAGAACATTAAATCTAGTCTACTACAGTTTCTTGGTGTTTAATTTTCACAAACGAGGAGGTACTATTTCTAGTGGCATCTAGGGTCTCTTCCGTTCAAGGTCCATTCCCCCACCTGTCTTCCTTGTTCTCTTATGGGGTGGAATACATGATTATTTCTGAGTCTCTGTTTATTCTTTTGTCTTCCTTCAAAGCCTTCAGATAAGAAACAATCAGGGAGCTTACACCAGCGCTACAGACATATTTGATAACGTCGGAAGTCAATGGTGAAAAGGTGAAGTGCAGAGATTTACGCCAGGTTTACTGTCATACCGCCTTCACTTAAACCACTGACAGCTCTCCCCTGATGGAAACTCGTTGAAAACAATATCAAGGATAACAATATCAACTTTCCTGGACTCAGATCTCTGAGGCCAGTCAATGTAAAAAGATGGAGGTATAGAAAGACCAGTGCAACATGTTATATTATGCATTACATTCCAATGTCTTGCCATAATCGAGGCAAATAGTTAATATTTCAAATTTCCAAAGTCAAGAACAATATTCCACTTATGTCAAATATATTCTATCCATATAGGTGTCCTCTAGGCATGTCTCATCCATGAACATTATGGTTCTGATACAAGGACGTCAGGAACATGGTCCAGTCACAGGCCATCGTTGACTGTGAGGAAGATTTCTTTGTGATACAGAGAGACTCTGTGTGTTCCTAACATCTTCTTTTGATGTTTCCTGTGACAGTCAATATTTTGCTTCACTATTTCAACTTGAGGCTTGGATTTTTTATTGTTCTTTCAGCTTGAAAAAAGGTGAACATGTTCTTCCATTTAGATACATAGTCTAACTGTGAGGCTTTGCACATTTCATTGAAATGTAATACTTTGCCTTATCTTCTGAAGCTGCCTTGTGAAATATTCTGTTCAGTTCTTTTATTTCATCATTTCTTCCTGATATCTTAGCGATTTTACATTTAGGATCATGTTTCAGAAGCTCTTCTGACATCTATTTTGGCAGTTTCTTTCATTTCTATCTTTTCAAATACCTTTTACTGTCTTCATGTATGATGTTCTCCCTCAATTCCTCTTGTCTCTGAACATTAATTTTCAGTTTGTCAAATGCATTCGTGAAATGTTCTCTAAATTCAGGTGGGATATACTCAAGGTGGTGTTTTGGCTCTCCTGCGTTATTTAATTTTCTTCTGCTTCAACTTCAACTCCCACATAAGCAACCCATGGTCTGTATGAGAATTGGCCCTCGCCTTATTCTGGTTGAGCGTCTTGTCTCTTTCCATAGATGTATTTGCTTTATTTTGTGAGGTCAGTATGTATTGTTTTTGTTGCTGGTAAGTGCCATTGAGTAGGTTCTCTGTCATAGAAAACCCATATACAATAAAACGAAACATTGCTCAGTTCTACACCAGCCTCACAGTGTTTATGTTTGAACCCCTCGTTGCAACCACTGTGTCACTCCATCTCCTGCAGTGTCTTCTTCTCTGGCCCCGACCCTCCAATTTATCAAGCTGGATGTCCTTTTCCAGAGACCCGTCTCTTCTGAACATGGACTCAAAGAATGGGAGATGAAGTCTACCCATTCATGCTTCGAAGGAGCATGTTGGCTGCTCCTTCAAGACAGGCATGTTTCTTCGTCAGGCAGTCCATGGTAATGTCAGTATTCTTTGCCAACACCATAACTCGAATGCATCTTCTCTGATCTGTCTTCCTTATTCATTCAACATAGTTTCTAACATTGCTGCAACATACAAGTCACCACAGTACTACAAACTGACAGATGAGTGGTGGTGTGCATAGAAAGTTACTATTTTTTCAAAGGGGGCATTTGCCATAGATAAGTCACTGGCATTACAAAATTCTGTCACGTAATCTCCAATATTGTTTCTGTCACTAAGCTCATATTGTCCAGCTATTGATCCTTCTTTGTATCCAACTTTCACATTTCAATCACTGGTATCTTTTAGCTTGATCAATTAATTACACACTACAGCATTTGATAAAAAATAGTCACCTTCTTAATACCTGGCTTTCGGGGTTGGGGCACAAATTTGCACAATAATTATGTTAACTCGTCATCCTTTGGGGCATGTGGACATTAGCCTATCATTTGTAATGTTGTTCTTTAAGATCTCAAAGTGTTACATTTGATGATGAATGTGATGTCCTTTCTCTTTGTCATTTCCAGCATAGAAATTTCTATTTGGATAAATAATAATTGGTCAGCTTGATGTATTGGGAAAGATTCCGTAGTCACGTTCATTCTCTGTGAGAAAGAAGACGATGCAAAGGCAATGGTCGCTATCCGTTCTACAGATTGGTCTCTTCTGGATGAGGTGATTTCTCAATCATCCTTCAAAGCTAAAACACGATGGCTCTAAAATTTCAATACCTAGCTTAAGAGCCATTTGTCCATTGGTCATCTGCATTTTACATACATTGGTCTAGAGAATATAGAGACCAGTCAGTGATTCTAGGTAATGGACATTATTATTGTAACCACAATGTACAATTTCTCCTCTTGATGTCTTTACCCTTCTCAATTATCTGTAAAGGACAAATATAGCCATATGACAGCTATATTATTGGCTTGATAGCAAAGAATGTAGGCACCCTGGTAGCACACTGATTAATTGCTTGGGCAGTAACCAAAAGGTTGGCAGTTTGAACATACCCAGTAATCCAACCAGAGACAGGACTGGCTATCTGTCCATGAAGAGATTAGAGTTTGGAAAAATTTGTAAAAACAGTTTTATTGACATATAATTCACATACCATTTAATTCAATGGCTTAAATATATTTCTAAAAGGAATTGTGCGATCACTACAATTTTAGAACATTTTCTTCATTCTTTTGCCAATTAATATAAGCTCCCCATTAACCCCTAACCTTCCCCACCATAAGCTGAAGGAACCATTAAGCTAGTTATTGTCACTATAGATTTACCTATCCTGGATTTCATATAAAGGAAATCATACAAAACACCCCAACAATAATAAGGACACAAAACACAGAAATACCTTATCCAATTGAAGGCAGACAATAATAGGAACTAGAACAAAATAAGAATGAGTCAAAAGGGAAAACAAATGATGATCTGTTAAATTTTAACCTAATTAAATCTGCAGTCACCCAGGGCAGTTCTATTCTGTGAGGTGGGGTCACAGTGAATCAGAATCAACTCAATAGCACCTTGCAACAATAAGAACAATAATGGAAATACATGTCTTCAAAAACTTTAGCAAGTATGATAAGGTTTTGTGTCAACTTGGCTGGGCCAGGATTCTCAGTGGTTTGGTGGTAGTAAATGCTTAATAATTCCCCATGGCAATACCTAAAACAGTGTAACCACCTTCATAATCAGGTCTTCAATAAGTAGTCGATCAATTGTAAGGAAGTTTCCTCAGAGGTGTGAGCTGGTTTCAATATAAGTGGAGCCTGTAGAAAAGCTTGCTTTATTTTTGCTGGTTCTGGATCATCCAGCTTGCTCATCAGCCTCCACCCATATTGCCTGACAATCCTAGGAGTCATCAGCCGTCTGCCAGCTGTCGATCACCTTTGGGTTCATTCACCTCTGCAGTCACAAGCCTGTCTTCTTCTTGCTATATACATCAGGAGAAACCTCCAGCCTAACATCTAATTAGATGGACTTGGAACTTGCTCAGGCTTGAAAGGTGCTTATTTCCACAACTGTGTAAACCATTTCCTTGATATAAATCTTGCTCTCTATATACATATACAAACGCCGTTGGTTTTGCTTAAATAGAAAACTCAACCTAAGAAACTACTCAATTGCAATTTTAAAATATGCATTAACTTTTTTTTAATCCTTTGAAATATAGGAATTTATGCCCACAAAACAATTTGATACTTGGTCTTAAATATGTGTTCTTTTGTATTTGTGGTAAAATGCTAAGGTCAAAGTGATCGTTTCTGAGTTTTTGTCTTTTTTCTGTTAGTAAAACATATGTAAAATATATGAAATATTTTACCCTAGGCTGCAGAGGGGAAGGGTGTAACTAACATTTCCTTTTCAGTCTGAAAATTCACAGGAATGCACTAGCACATCTGTATGGCATTAACAGGGCTGGTTCTATAGATCCATGTGACTCCACAGCCCTCTCTCTGTGCTTCTGAAGCCAGCTTTAATTTTTTTCTTTAATAAAAACATGACTAGTCTGCACTGTGGGTAAAAGTAATTAAACCGGGATAATACAAACTTGTTTGAATACCAACTCAAACCATCAAGTTGCTTTATATGTTTGCATCCACTTGTAAATTATGATCTCCTGGGATATCTTTCATTGGGCCGGACACCAGAATAAGCAAAATGGATTCCGAAAATAAAAAGACAGGATTCTAAGATTTTGAAGTTGACAAATTAAGCGCTCCAAGGTAATAAAATGATTTCATCTTGGAATCTTCTTTTGCTATTTAATTTATGGACTCTACATGATCTAAGCTTGCATTGCACCAACGTGTAAACATATTTAAGACAGATTACAGCTGCATCATCAACCATTCTTTCAGACTCTTAATTCTAAATCATAAGCTTTTTATGTGACTCCACTGGACACCCCTAATGATGCTCATACTTTTTATTCCAAAGGACTCATTTACTCCACTTTCCAACCTCTTTTAAAAATTAGAGTTTTATTATAGCACTTTTGTATTTGTCTAGATATGATCATGGAAAGGGTAATATAATTTAGAGAATAGTCACATCATATAATGAAAAAAAATGGGTTGTTGTTTTTGCTTTTAATATCAAGACATTGGACCAAAATAATAGGTGAGTTCCCTTACAGAAAAAGAAATAAGGCTTTAACTGAGTTCATTCTTTTATAATTATGGTAACATACTGAGATAAATGTAAGACAATATATAAACATAAATGAAGACCTAAATGAAGCAATTTATAAGCAAGTGCAAACTAATTACAGTCCTAAAGTACAATTTTATATCTATAAGTTTGGGGTAGTTAGAAAATATGCAGTAAGAAAATTAGCCTGCATAAACAATGTAGAGTAGATTTATTTTTAGATGTATTTTGCAAAAATAAAGGTAAATAATAGTCAGGGTCGAGTGGCACCTGCAGAGCTTGACATGAGATGATACAAATGTGACTGTACACATCTCCAGTGGTGGTTGATGGTGATGGTGATGACAGTGGACAGTCGTGTGTAGCACGACAGCCCTACACAAATCTAATTTGCTTGACAGGAAAAGAAGACATGGTGCAAGGAGGTTAGCAAATCCAAAATAGAGCAGTCACTGTCTTAAGGCACACAAAGGACTTTAACTTGTGCTTGAGAATCTGTAAAAGGAGTCAGATGGTTTCTGACCTTGGAATGGAGACGAAGATGGGTTCTACATGGGACTATGTGTCTGTAAGAAAGGTGAAGTCCACTACAGAATGCGACTTGCTAAGAAGGCCTTTCGTAGTTATCTCAGTTTGGGGACCCAGTGTATTTGAAACTTGGTCATAGAATGGAGAGTCAAGAAAATAAGCATCCTGCAAAATAAAGTTTTGGCTGGGAAGGAAAAGTAGAGGAGCACTAAGGTTGTGACTCCAGGGAAATCAAGGATGGTGTGTTTCTGTATCAATTCCAAGATCATCATTAAAATTCATTCTATGAAATAAAGTAACTTTTTTCCTTTGGAAATTAAATAAATAAATTTAATGAACAGTAAGTGTAGCCAGATTTATGTTATTGTTGAAACACTAAGATAAGTGAACTTTAAATGACTTTTTTTCAGTAAAACTTCAAAATTATAAAGGATAAAATGACTACAAAAATAAGAATGTAAAGAAAATTCATAGAAAAGTATCTTATCCACTTAATATATTCAGAAAGGGATTTAAATCAAACTCCCAAGAAATAAGTTTCTTTTTAAAAGAACATGCTTTAACATAACAGCTAGAGTTTCTCGTTACAGTGAGCAGGGAATCAATCTACATTTGAGCAGGAAAATCATCTTATTTAGAAAGGACCTCCATGTCCAAGAATCTTAAATGTACTATTGAAATTGGCTTCAAAAATTGACCCCATAAATTGCCTAATATAGTTTAAAGATGGGAAATTTAAAACTGCAGGCCTCTACTTACATAAGAAACTATTTTAGTATTCGAAGGAGAAAAAGGGTAGGGGCGGGTAGAAGTAAAAGAAGATTCAAATTGGGAGAAAGAAACTTATATTAGGGCATAATGATATTAAAAAATTGAGCAAAGAGTTAGAGACGTAAGGCTCTTAGCCCCTTACTATCACTGGCATCTATTTCACTGTTTCCTAAGGAAATCTCCCTTATTGAAGTGACTAAGAAATTCCTTTCATAGCCATTTAATAAGCAATAACTCATTTATTTGTTCCTTTAAAGTGGATAATAGAGTTTTGTTGATGAGGTTGGCATGATTTGAGGAAAAAATATAATAAATTTCTTGCATATTGTGTAAGTCTAATAGCAAAAATAAGTGGTCTGGAAAATGAAAATACAATAAAAGTTAACGTATAACTTTTTTGTTAAGACACAAGGCTTTTTTTTCTTTAAAAAACTAGATGATTTAAGTGACAAATATATATTAGATTATTTAAATGAGATGATTTAAGTGACGAAGATACATTTTCAAGGTGCATGCTTTGATTATAAAAAAGTTAAAGCGATTAATTTTGCCCAAATTGATGTATCCTTAAAAATGTTGCCTTGTATTGAAAAGATATAGCGTCCCAAATAGAAATATGTGGTAGTCTCCCTTTAAAATTGTTTTAATAAAATCCAATTAGTAAGTAGTTAGAAAGTAGTAATGACTATATCGAAATTTAATAGAAAATCTCTACATATAATAGATAAAATTTAAACCACCATATCTTTTAATTCCACAATCATTGCTTATTTTGAAAATAATTATTAAAATTTGAAATATCTTTGTAACACTGTAAGGAATATCTATGTTAAAAATTAGCTTATATTTAGATTTCACTTACCTGTTATGATAGTTACATAATCTGTGTCAAATTGAAGATGAAGAGTGAATGGGGTAGAGTTTACCCTGTCAATCAGATTGCAGTTTGATGACCTCTTTTGGAGGTGCTAACGAAATAAATAGCTCATTGGAGGTGGGGCACACACTTACTACCAGAGAGACATTCTTTTTGTATTGAAATAATTTTATTGGGGGCTCTAACAACTCTTATCACAATCCATCCATCCATCCATTGTGTCAAGCACATTTGTACATTTGTTGCCATCATCATTCTCAAAACATGTGCTTTCTACTTGAGCCCTTGGTATCAGCTCATTTTTCCCCTCCCTCCCCACCACCCCCTCCCTCATGAATCCTTGATAATTTATAAATTATTATTATCTTGTCATGTCTTACACTGTCCAACGTCTCCCTTCATCCATTTTTCTGCTGTCCATCCCCCAGGGAGGAGGTTATATGTAGATCCTTGTAATTGGTTCCCCCTTTCTACCCAACCTTCTATCCATCCTCCAGGTATTGCCACTCTCACCACTTGTCCTGAAGGGATCATCTGTCTTGGATTCCCTGTGTTTCCAGTTCCAATCTGTACTAGTGTACATTCTCTGGTCTAGCCAGATTGGTAAGGTAGAATTGGGATCATGATAGTGGGGGTCGGGGGAGGAAGCATTAAAGAACTAAAGGAAAGTTGCATTTTTCATCTGTGCTACACTGCACCCTGACTGGCTCGTCTCCTACCCGTGACCCTTCTGTAAGGGTATATCCAGCTGCCTAGAGAAGGGCTTTGGGTCCCCAATCTGCACTTCCCCTCATTCACAATGATATGATTTTTTTTGTTCTTTGATGCCTGATCCCTGATCCCTTTGGCACCTTGTGATCACACAAGCTGGTGTGC
The DNA here is from genome assembly GCF_000313985.2 of Echinops telfairi. Taxonomy (NCBI): domain Eukaryota; kingdom Metazoa; phylum Chordata; class Mammalia; order Afrosoricida; family Tenrecidae; genus Echinops; species Echinops telfairi. Next base: position 12,450,935 of record NW_022111373.1, read on the forward strand.
TTCTTCCATGGGGGCTTGTTGCTTCTGAGCTAGATGGCCGTTTGTTTTATCTTCAAGACTTTAAGAGCCCAGATGCTGTATCGTTTGACAGCTGGGCGCTATCAGCTTTCTTCACCACGTTTACTTATGCACACATTTACAGTGAGACATTCTTGTTGACAAGCCGCATGGAGACAGGCTGATGGCAGTCAGAGCGTTGAAGCTGAAGGAACCACGTGGAGACCCCTGCCAGTGTTGAGATGTTCACAACGCCACTGGATCCACAAGGCTTTCCACCCACTGGCCTGTGATCTTCCTGCATTTGGTGCCATTGCATATGTTGTGTGAGACTGAAGAGGACTTTATAGATTGCTATTAGACATATGGGTTAATATCAGACTTATGGAATTGATTTGGACTGGGCTGGGATGTTTTCTCAATATCCAATTGCTCTTGTATATAAACCTCCTTTCTGATGCACATATGATTGTCTACGAATTTGTTTCTCAAGTTAACCCAGACTAACACACCAGTGGGGGAAAAATCTTATTAAACTTTAAATTCTTTATCTGTATAATTAAATATATTGAAAACTGTGGTTTCTGCTATACGCTATTCTAATCTTTAGTGATATTTTAATAATTCATGAAATAAAAAGTGATGGTGCCCAGCTGTGAACATCTACTGTTCTGATCATGGATGTAATAGAATGTCCTGGAAAGAAAGAAATATATATAAAATAACTCAAATTCCTAAAGTAATACACACTTACTGGATTGATTCAGATCAGAGGTACCCCAGACAATGTAGACCTAAGGTACCATGTAAACATGGACCCCTTTGGATGGTCACCTTTTACCCAAATAATAGGTTGGCTTATAAAATAAATGATTTCACCTACGAGTACTGTGCTCCCTTAAATAATCAAATACCTAAAACCAAAGGGTCAGCATTTAGCCTCAAACAAAGAAGATGTGCCAAGGAGAGACAAGAGAGCTAAACTAATGGTAAGATAACAAATAGTAGAAAAAATGAGAAAGTTGGCGTATTTTGAAAAATACAACAAACGTTATGAAACAATTTGTATAACATTGTTAAATAAAAATCTTTCACATGAAGCACAATGCTTTTTTTTAAAGGAGACCTGATGTTTATTGTTAAGCACCCGGCTTTAACCAAATGGTTGGTAGTTCAAAATTACCCGAATGATGGCTGCCTAGAAGAAAGGCCAAGATATCTACTTTCATGGTGACTAAGACCCAGGGCAGGTTTCATCTGGCGCTTGTAGTCACAACCAACTTAAAGTCAATCAACAGCCCCAAACCCTTGATGTCGAGTTGATTGTGATTCATAATGAACCTGCAGAACCAAGTAGAATGATAGGGTTTTGAAAATGCTTCCTCACAGGTGGCAGACAGCTACATCGTGATCCCATGGAGCAACTAGTGGGTTTGAACCTCTGACTTTTCAATGAACATTCACGTGCTTAAGCATTGTGCCAGGAGGGCTCCTACAACAGCATTTATTTCTACCTTGTTGCATTTAGCTTTCCATTCCTTCCACATTTTATGTTAGCAGGGAGGCTGATTTCTCCCCTGGCCAAAAATGGTTTACATTTGACTTAAACCATTGAGCACCTCTTACCTTTTTGCCAAAGGGAGCTTTAGTGGCATAGTAGGTAACACACTGGGCTATTAACTGCAAAGTCAGCAGTTCAAAACCCACCAGCCACTCTACAAAAGAAAGCTGAGTCTTTCTATGCTTGTAATGAGTTACAGTCTTGGAAACCCACATGAGCCAGATCTATCCTGACCTATAGAGTCACTACCAGTTGCAACCAACTAAATGGCTATGAGTTTGTTTGGGGGGTTGGTTTTACTTTTTCTTTTCTTTTTTGTATCTTCTTGCCAAAGAAGTCCTTATGGTGCTGTGGATTAGGCCCTGGGCTGCTAGCAGGAAGGCTGGCTCTTCAAACCATGAGGTGCTCCTTGGGAGAAAGATGAGATTATCTGCTTCTATGAAGAATTGGCCTCAGAAACATATATAGGATTGCTGAGAGTCAAAATTGACTAGATGGCAATAGGAACTGTCTTGCCAATGAGCTCTTGTGGTTCACTGATTAATTGCTTGACTGTTAAAAAAAAAGGCAATGGTTCAAATCCACTCGCTACACTTTAGGAGAAAGATGTAGCATTTTGTGTCCATAAAGATTACCGTCAAAAAAAAAAAATTACCGTCTTGGAAGTCCTATGGGCAGTTCTCAAATGGTGTATAGGGGTGACTATTCGTTGGAATTGATTCCATAGCACTGGAGGGTGTTGTTGTTTTGTTTTGCCAGAGTGATTGTTTCAGAAAAGGGCCTGTGACCAAATTTAGAACACTACATATTTTACTAAGAGCTTCAGGATACAGAAATCCAGAAATCACTGCTCTCCTTCAGAGGTTACTTGTGGGACACACTCTCTTGACTTCCTGGTGGGCAGAGGTCATCCCTTAGAACTGTGGGCCTGACACCAAGCAGAGTTTCAGAAAGTTATTTGGCTCTCTGATTAGAACACTGCAGCCCTTCTAGTAAGGCCATCTGGAAGAAACATGAGTACACAGAGGAGGACAAAGCCAAGAACATTCACCGAGAAATGAAAACATTGGAGGGCAAGACCTTTAAGTCCCTTTGCAGCAGTCATCTGTCACTTGTGATGGCCCGATATATTTTGACTCTCCGTCCATTTTCAGATGCTTATATTGTGAATCCTTCTTTGCCAATATAGAAATGGAACAACTTCTCTCAGTTTCCTTTGCGTCGAGTAGGAGGAAATATGGTTGAATCTGCCATCAACAGAAGAACAGGGAGTCGGAGCTGGACTACAATGCCTTCAGTGGACGGGCAGGGTGTGAGGCAGCTCTCGAATGGTGGCAGCCGAGGCAGCATGTTCTGAGGTTATAGCAGCAGAGGCCGAGAAGAGAAGCTCAAAAGTATGATTCTAAGAGTTTCCACCAAAGGCTCCGCCTCTGTTTCTCCAGTCTTCCCAATGATTTTGTAGGCTTTCTTATTTCCATCGTAGGTTTTTCTCACTGTGTAGCCTTTCATAAATTGCTTAATGATACCCAGATATTGTACTATGGAGCTAAACAAAAAGTGTCACATATTGAATGATTTCATGTATACATAATATCCAGAATAGGTAAATACATCGAAACAGAATATCATATTGGTGATTGCTAGGGGCTTGGGGCAGAGGAAGTGTGAAGAAACTACTTAGTGGGCAAGGGGTTTTAATCTGGAATGATGGAAATGTTTTGGAAATATAGGTGGTGATTGTACAACACTGTGAATGCACTAAGTTGTAAACTTTAAAAAGGTTAATTTTACTATATACATTTCATCTCAAAAATTGTTTAAGTGCTTATTGACAAAACAAGCAATAGTAAATATTGTTTTCTATAGTTAAGAGCCAAGATCAATACACAGCCCTCCATTCATGTTCTCCATTTTTAAGTCCCTTTTCGTTAGAACTCTTGTTACTGACAGAATAATTTATTCCAAGGTAGCAAAGATAACTGGGAGCAGAAGAAAAGGATTTAACAGATGTTGTGAACAGTAGTAATTTCTTGACATGACTCTTCTATTCATGTTACTGTAGTTTCCACTAGAGCAGTGGTTCTCAACCTTCCTAATGCCAAGACCCTTTCATACAGTTCCTCATGTGGTGGTGACCTCCCAACCATAACATTATTTTGTTGCTACTTCATAACTGTCATCTTGCTACTGTAATGAATCAGGCAACCCCTGTGAAAGGGTCATTCGACCCCTAAAGGGGTCATGACCCACAGGTTGAGAACCGCTGCACTAAAGGATTGGATAGGGTTATGGAAACAAGGTGTGTGGAACATTCATAGAGAGGATTTCTTTAGGTCTGAGGTCAGGGACCATGAGACCCTGAAGGAGAGCGGCGGGCAGCTGTCTTAGTCCATGCAACAAGGGATCATGTGGCTGAGGCTCAGAGGACCAGAAAGAGACCTGGATGCTGGCTGAGCAAAGGCACTGATGTGTACCAAAGACTGTATCCTGATGGCTTCATGATCCTGATGGTCACCTGGTAACTTCACTAATAAGCTCCCATAATTGTGTGTTGTCTGAGTTTTGTGTGTCAATTGCAGCAAATTTTCAAACCCAGCAGAAAAGTAGGGTATTGTGGGAGAAACTGCTGGTGGTTGAATAGGGTGCAGAAAGAAGGCAGGCAGAGGTATGTCTGACTGCTGCCTTGCAATGTCTTGGGCTGGTGGGGAGATGGGTTCTCCTCCCTACTGTAGTAGAGGAGGTCAGATGGGGCCCACATCCTGTTTTCTCAGGAAAATTAAACGTAGTGGTTGCAGATAGTACAACATGAAATATCACCGGGGATGCAGACAATTGTACTGGACAGTAGTACATCTTGCTATTTGGGGGAAGCAATTGCAATATGCAGAGTTTAATCCAGACTAATTTTTGCTGGTAGAAGAGATTGGCAAAAGACTTGAAGAAATGCCAAGAGTTATACAATGACTTAGGAGAGAACTGAAACCAGAAAAGACTGATGGAGAGAGAAACGCGTTAAGGGTGGCTAAGGAACATTCGTTTTAAGGCTGTTGAAGAATTGTCAAGGAACAAGATCAGAGTAGGTTAGCTGAGATAGGTGTTCCTGTTCTTAGATGCTACCTAGAAAGTTCTGACGCATAGCTACCCTACGCACAACAGAACGAAACACTTCCCGGTCCTGCGCCCTCCTCACAATTTGTCTTGTGCTCCAGCCCATGGTTGCAGCCTCTGCGTCAACCCATCTTGTTGAGGTCTTTCCTCTTTTTTGCTGTCCCCCCACTTTACCAAGCATGGTGTCCTTCCCCAGGCACTGGTCTCTCCTAATAATACATCCAAAGTAGGTGAGGCAAAGTCTTGCCATCCTTGCGTGTAAGGAGCATCCTGGCTGTACTTCCTCCGTGACAGAGCTGTTTGTTCTCTTGGCACTCCATGGTCCTTTGAATATTCTTCGCCAACCCAAGAGTGAAGATTCATACAATTTTCCTTGGTCTTCTGTTTCATTGGTCGGCTTTCACATACATACAGGGTGACTGAAAATACCACAACTTGGGTGATGCACACCGTAGTCGTCAAAGAAACATCCTTGCTTTTCATCATTTTAACGTTATCTTGTGCAGCAGATTTACATAATGCAACAAGTTATTTGATCTCTTGACTGTAGCTTCCATGAGCATTGATTGTGGATACAGATAAGATGAAATCCTTGACATCTTTGAATCTTTTCTCCACTTATCATGATATTACCAATATGTTCAACTGTGAGGATTTTTGTTTTCTTTATATTTATTTATAATCCATCCTGAAGGCTCCAGTCCTTGACCGTCATCAGCATGTACGTCAAGTCCTCCCTAACTTCCCTCAAGGTTGTGTCATCTGATATTGAACGTGGTTAATCAGCCTTCCTCGAATCCTGATGTCAATTGTTCTGCATAGAGTCCAGCTTCTCTGATTATTTTCTCTAGAGACAGATGGAATAAATACGGAGAAAGGATACAACTCTGATGCACACTTTTCCTAATTTTAAATCATGGAGTATTCCTTTGTTCTGTTTGTGCAACTGCCTCTTGATCCATGCACAGGTTCTGCATGAACACAATGAAGTATTCCAGAATTCCCATTCTTCCCAAGGCTATCCATAGTTTATTATGATCCACACAATCGAATACTTGGTATAGTCAATTAAATACAAGCGAACATCTTTCTTGTATTCTCTGCTTTGAGCCAAAACCTCCATCTACCATCAGCAATGATATCCCTTGTTCCAAGGGCTCTTCTGAACCTGGCCAGAACCTTCCGCAATTCCCTGTCAAGCTGCTCCTGCAACCGTTCTGAGATGATCTTCAGCAAAACTCTACTTTGATGTGATGGCAATGATATTGTTTGATAATTGAGGGTCACCTTTCTTAGGAATGGGTCTAAATACAGATTTCTTCCAGTTAGTTGGCCAAGTAGTTGGTTTCCACATTTCTTGGCATAAACCAGTGAGTGCTTCCAGTGCTTCAACGACTTGCTGAGTTTTCAGTTGGTACGCCCTCACTTCCTGGAGCCTTGCTTTTGGCCTATGCTTTCATTGCAGCTTGAACTTCTTCCTTCCGTACCAGTGGTTCTCGCTCACATGTTTCCTTTTGAAATGGTCAACTAGTTTTTTTTGTTTGTTTTTTCGTACAATCACTCTGTGCGTTCTTTCCCTCTCATTTTGATTCTTTCTACCATATCATATTTTGCCCATAGAATCGTTCAGTATTGCAACCAGGGGTTTGCATTTTTTCTTGAGATATTCCAGTATAAGACATGCTAACGAATGTTCTTCCTGCTACATTATTTAACTCCAGGTCTGTGCACGTTTCATTGTAATATTTGACTTTGTCTTCTCAAGTTGCCATTTGGAATGTTCAGTTCAGCTCTTTGATGTCATTTCTTCAATTTGCCTGAGCTAAAATATGATGAAGAGCAAGTTTCAGAGTCTCTTCTGACATCCACTTTGATCTTTTCTTTTGTTACTATATTTGTAATGACCTTCTTATTTTCTTTCCTGTTTGATGTTCTTGATGTCACCCCACAGTTCACCGGGTCTTCCATCATTGGTGTTTAATGCATCAAATCTGTTCTTGAGATGTTCTCAAAATTCAGCTCAAGTATATACTAGGTTGTGTTATCGTTCTTGTGTACTTGTTTTGATTTTCTTCAACTTCAACCTGAACTTAGGAATGAGCAGTTGATGGTTTGTTCCATGGTTGGTCCTGACCTGGCATTAGCTGCTTTGTTTTTGGGGGGTTTTTTGCTGTTGATCCTTTTTTTTAAAATCATTTTATTGGGGGCTCATACAACTCTTATAACACTCCATACATCCATACATTGTGTCAAACACATTTGTACATTTGCTGTCATCATCATTTTCAAAACATTTTCTTTCTACTTCAGCCCTTGGTATCAGTTTCTCATTCCCCCCCCCCCACCTCATGAATCCTTGATAATTTATAAATTTTTATTTTCTCATATCTTACACTGACTGATGTCTCCCTTCACCCACTTTTCTGTTGTCCATCCCCCTAGAGGGGGTTATAGTAGACCATTGTGATCGGTTCCCCCGTTTACCCCCCACCTTCCCCTTTCCCTCCTGGTATGGCTACTCCCAATATTGGTCCTGAGGGATTAATCTGTCCTGGATTCCCTGTGATTCCAGCTCTTAGCTATACCCGTGTACATGCTCTGGTCTAGCCAGATTTATAAGGTAGAATTGGGGTCATGCACCGTGGGCTAAGCATTGGGCTGCTAACTGCAGGGCCAGAAGTTCAATTCACCAACCATCTGGAAGAAAGATGATGTTGTATGCTCCCATGAGGATTTCCACTCCCAGGAGCCTTACAGAGCAGCTCTACTTTTGTCTGGGAGGCTCCTTGTGCATCACAGTCAACTCCATGCACTGGTTAATATTGTGTTAAAGGAGGATAGACTAGGCTAGAGCTAGAGAAAATCAACCACAATGTATATAAGACTATGCAATACAATAAGGCATTAATCACTAAGAAGGGGTGGTTTTATTTAATAATTAGAACTTCAACTTTCCAAGTATGAGAATAACTATTAAATAGAAGTTTTAAAAGGCATAAGATCAAAACCATCTCCAATCTTAAAGTAAGGAATTATTTTCTAAGTTAAAAAAAAAATCTGCTGTAGAAATTAACCAAAAAAATGACAGACTAAAATAAAAACGGAAATTATTTAAACAATAATTTAAAAGGTAAAATTTAACTGGGAATATACAGTTAACACATACGGAACTACAAAAGGATTACCATTATCAGCTCTTTATAGGAAATCAGGTCTGAAACAGAAGAACAAGGATTTGCTTCTTGTCCCTTCTTCTATTTGACAGAAAAGAAAACACAAAAAATTAGTTCATTTGCAAAAACAGAGACATGGGCTACCACCAATCTTCTCTTCAGCATGTACAGATGGAAGGCAAATTTGGTTTCTTTCCCATAGAACAAAAAAATATATATGGTCAAGTTTTAGGGGGTAATGTAGAAATTTGGTGGCTTGCTTATTTTTTTAAAATTCCACTCAGATATTAATTGACTTGATTCTTAATTAGGACAAATTCCCACTTGTGCACAATATTCATAGGATAGAGCTGTCTTTCACAAAGGGCGGAATTGATCCAGGAGGGGATGTAAACGCACATACTTACACTGCATCCCGGAGTGTGAGCCAGAGCAAACCACTCTTTAATTGCCAGCAAGAAGCGGAGGTTTGTTTTGTTTTCTGGAAAACAAGGCGGTAGGTCAAATACGTTTGGGAATTTAACGTCAACTATGGGAGACAAATGGCTAAATCCTGTGTTGTAGTGGATCACATGCTGAGCTGCTAACTATAAGGTTAGTTGTTTGAACCCTCCAGCTGCTCCATGGGAGAAAGATGCGGCTTTCTGCTCCAGCACAGCTTCGGAAAACCTAGGCAGCAGATCCATTTATCCGTATAGAGTCACTGTTAGTGGAAATCGACTTGATGGCAGTAGGTTAGAGGTGATGTCATTCAACATTCCTGTTCAGGACTTTGAATCCTGAGTGAAAGGTGTAAGGATGAAAGGGCGAACTAGCAGTGGCTCTCGAAACATGTCGCAGTGACAAAAGGCTGCTCCTACTCAGAGAGTGGTCCTACGTCTTACATGACTGCTTATCTCTGGATCCTTTCCCTACAATCTTAGCAAGTTTTAAAGTTATCAATATTATAGGCTCCCCCTTGCTGAGGTATTCGGTTTCTTCTCTGTGTAAACAAAAATCCCAGTGCATCAATAGTGAGGATCTAGGTAACAGACCCCCAGGAATGGGCAAAGGAATATAATTTTGCTAGGACTGGAGGCAAATAGTTGTTTATGAAATTCTTTATTTAGAATCACCTGCCCTTTAAGGGGAAAGGGTTGGTGAAACTCATTGCTGCTGCATCTGAGCAATGTCAAGGTCATGAGGAATTCAAGGACTACTAAGTGATGTGGCTACTTCTGAAAATCTCTGCTGTCTTTCTTTTTTATATATAAATAAGTAGTTTTATTGGGCCTTGTACAGCTCGTCTAACAGTCCATGCATCAATTGTATCAAGCACATTTGCACATATGTTGCCTTCATTATTTTCAAAATATTTTCTTTCTGTTTGAGCCTTTGGTATCAGCTCCTCTTATTTTCCCTTCCTCCCCCAGCCTCCCACCCTCATGGACCCCTGATAAATTATACATTATTATTATTTTCATACCTTACACCACCCGCTGTCTTCCCTCACCCACGTTGATGTGCGCTCTCCTGGGGAGGGGAGCCTCTGCTATCTTACAAGAAGGAATCACTTCGATAAAATCTCAACATTCCTTGTCAAAAGTGAAAACAAAACTAGAGGATTGGCTATGCTTCTCCTAAAATAATCTTTTATTTTTAAAGTCACAAAACCTGTCAAAGCCAACAACCAAGCATGGGGTTTGCTGATAGTCACAAAATCCACCACCTAGTTATGTCTCGATAAAGGTATGCGGAATGCAGCCATCAACGTGGAGAATGGATGTGAGTATAATGGCTTGCTATGCTTGTAAACTTTGTAAACAGATTTGTAGATTCCCAGTGGTGGTTCCTGCTAAAAACAAAGTTGAGATGCCAGAAATTCCTTGGTATCATGTAGAAGAAAAAATTTAGGGTTCTTGATATGGGAGAGCTGAAGTGTAGCCTCAAGTATGTCAGGCCATTCCACATGCTATGTCCCCTGATTGATACCAGAAAGCACTCCCTTTACCACAGGCTTGTCATATAGGAGTAAATATGGAATACTTTTTACAGGCTTCTTAATATTTTAAAGAAAGGCTAACTGCTTCAATAAAAAGAGTAAGAATGTATTAAGTCTTTACAGCTTATATAGGAGAAATAAAAGGGATGAGAGTAACAAAGAACACAGTTGTTAGGGCCTATCGAGTCCATTGTTACCCAACGTGCTGCAGAGTGAAGCACTAGCTATTCCTGCACCATCCTCACAATGGTTGTGTTTGCAGCCACTGTGTCGTCGTCCGTCTAGTTGAGGTCCTCCTCCTTTTCACTGCCCCTCTGTGTTATCAAGCACGATGGCCTTTTCCAGGGACTGATCTCTCGTGATAACATGTCTGAAGTACCTGAGAGAACGTCTTGCCATCCTTGCATGCACGGAACATTCTGGCTGTACTTCTTCCAAGAGAGATTTGTTGGGGTTTTTTGGCATTCAGTGGTAGAAAGGATAAGAGGAAGAGAGAGCAGTATAAGGTATCAGGAATGCCTATCAGATTCTGAGATGTGAAATCACTGCAAGCGAACCCACCAGCCTGTTCCCCTTTCCTGGTTGCTAACAGAAGAAGACACCAGATTCTCGGGGCAGAGACAAAAGATTGGAGCAGTCACAGGAGAGCAGGCAGCATGAACTTGGTGTTGGCTTGCATGGGCTACCCCTGCCTCCTCTGTCCTATGGGGCAAGGGACAGGGGCCCCGATGGATGCAGTGTCTGCAGTGGGTTTAGGTCACAACTGGAGAGCACTGGTCTTATGGGGTGATTCAAAACGTTTGCAGCAATCAGAAGGAGGCCTGCTCTTTCTCAAGGGGAAGGGAGCATGTTACCTTGTCCCTCGTGGTTCCTGCTGTAAATACAACCCTAGAAAATGGCCTGGGAAGAGAATGGACAAACCTCAACTTCTTGCCATCCTCAGCAGGAATGCTCAGGATATTCAGGGCCCATGACAGATTGGTTCTTTATACTATACTGTTATAAGATTTCTATATTTGAGATAAAACAAAGTGAGTTATATGGAGGTAAATTATTAAAGAGGTATAATACCTAGAGCATCCACTAAAACATGGTATTCATACAAAGAGCAACAGCTAATAAAACATAGAGAAGAAACGGAATACTAAGAAAAAAATCAAATAATCTGGGAGAAGAATGGAAAGTACTTGTTTGTGTGCTTGTTAAAGAAACCCGATAGGCTTAAGACAAAATACATAGAATGGAAATTTAAACCCGAGTAGATCTGTAGCGTGGGAGCAACAATGGTGTAGTGTTTTATCTGTTGGGCTGCTAACTGCAAAGTCAGCAGTTCAAATCCACCAACCGCTTAGAGGGAGAAAGTTGAGACTTTCTACTGCTGTAAATTTTTACAGTCTCAGAAACCTAATAGGACAGGTTTTCTCTGTCCTACATGGTCACTGTGAGTCATAATCAATTCAATAGCAATGAATTTGGATATTGATACATCAGTAATTGCAAGAAAAAGCTATATAAATGAAATGTATTACCCATACCAATTAAAAAGAGATAAACTGAATGGAAAATTATATCAAACTAAAAAACAATAACTAACTTTATTTATGCTGTTTATAAGAAATATACACTTCGTGTTCGCACAGGCTCGTGTGCTTCTTCTCTGTGGACTTTGTTGTTTCCGAGCTAGATGGCCGCTTGTTTGCCTACAAGCCTTTAAGACCCCAGACGCTATATCTTTTGATAGCCGGGCACCATCAGCTTTCTTCACCACATTTTCTTATGCACACAACTGTCTTCAGCGATCATGTCGGGAAGGTAGATATCATAAAATGACCGTTTAGCTGAGCAAGGTGCTCTTGTATTAGGGGAGTGCACATGAGGAGGCCCAATGTCCACCTGCCACCCCACTACCAAACCAATAATTATTGCACCTAGGTCCGTTCCCCCTTTAATCTTAAATATATTTACATATGTACATGGCTGTATTTAGGCTTGTATGTATGCCCTTTGCCTCCTACTTCTTTCCTCTATTTCTTTGCAGCTTCCTCCTGTCCCAATACCATATTCAGCCTTCATTCTGGCTTCAGTAGTTCCTCGCGGTTGTGTTGACCTTGGTCACTCCCTACCAGTCCTTCCGTCCCCTCCCTACCGTTGGTTTTGAATCATTTGTTGTTCCCTGTCCCTAGGTTGGCCAACCCGCCTCCCTTCCCCTACCTCTTACACTCCTATGTCCCTCCAGGGCCATCAGTCCCTTTATTTACTTCTCATATTTTATTTTTTGTCCAACTTCTCTTATCTAGGTGGGTGTACAGAAATTACAATGTGTGAATAAAATTGGGATTGGCTTTGACAGCACAGTGCCAGAGCGGCTCATAAGAGCCTGGTGACGACGGCTGCAGTACTGACAAGCCCACAACAAAAAAGTCACTGACATACAAAATTTAAAAGAAGGGGAAAAAGGAAAAAACAAAAACACACACAAAAAAACCCGAACAGATAGGCTGCAAAAAAAAAAATAAATAAATAAAAGAAAACGAAAAGGGGAAGAAAATAAACCAAAAAATGCCTGTTACTAGATCAAGGTCTGTGTGTTGACCTTTAGGAGCGTTTTCTAGACGAGTCTATTGGGGTGCCACGTCCTGGCCCCAGCGTCCATCGTTTGTCTTCCCTTGGGACCTCCTTGCTCTGCTTCCCTGCCGCTCCATTGCACGCCCCCAGTGCTTTGCCTCTTACAAGTTAAAGAATGGAAAAAATATATGATGTAAAAAATTAACCTTAAGAAACATAGTGTTAAATTAACATTAGAAAAAGTAATTTTTAAGACAGGATTACCATAATACTTAAAGGAGGAATTTTATATTATTGTGTAAATGACAGAAAATAAATCAAAAGTTATCACTTTGAAAAAGAAGACATGAAACTGTCTCTTACGACAGGAGGTATTATGTACGCAGAGAATCCTAAAGTATCTACAAAAAAAGATGAGTGAAATATTAAATACATTTTGAAAATTTGAAGAATATAAAGCCAATCTCCAAAACATATTTGTATTGCTATTTTTTAAGCAAAATATTGTTGCAAAATAAAATTTAATAACAATAATAAAGCAAATAGTAATATTCCACAAAATTGTTGGAATAAAATTTATAATATATATGTTCAAGGCGTGTACTCTGAGAATTGCATTGCTGAGCAAAATTAATAAAGATAATAAAAACAAATAAAGAGATGACTCATGTTTATGAATTAAATGAATTAAGAAGACTCAGCATAGCAAAGATGTCCATTCATCTAGCTTGTCTACAAATTCAATGCAGTACCAATCAAAGTCACAACAGACCTTTTGGTAGAGTTGACAAACTAAATCTGAAATGTATATTAAAGTAGTTAAATGGTTGAAGCAAAATAATTGCCATTAACTTCTTTCAAGACCTAGAGTAAGGCCACAATAGTCAGATAATATGCACTGATTTTTACCAAAGCATATCAATGGGGAAAGGGAAGTCTTTAAAATACAAAACCAAACAGTGTTACAATTGACTAAATGGATGGGGTGGAGCGGAATGCATAAAACAAGCAAAGAACCTAGATTGATTTCTTAAATCCTACACAAAATGTACATGATGTGCATCATAAGACAAATTACAAATGTTAATGGAAAATGTAAGAGAATATATTCATGATGTTGAGATAGGTGATGATTCTTTAGATAAAAATCACTATCCATATGAAGAAAAAAAAATAAATTGTACTTCATCAAAATTTACATCTTCAAGAGAAAACAAACAGGCAAGCCACAGACAGAACGTATTTGTAATAGGTCTATCTTAAAAAGAACTTGTTTTCATAATGTCTAAGTAATTAATCAACAATTTAAAGAAAAATAACCCCCAGACTCTTGAAAGGGTATTTGAAAGGATAAAGAAGAGACAGGAATGGCTAATAAGCACACAAATAAGCCTATAACATCAAACATTAGTCATCAGAGAAATGCAAATTAAAACCACCATTGTATATACCACACAGTCATTAAAATGGCAAAGATTAAAAAGACACAACAATAAATGTTTGGGGGATGTGAGCAATCAAAACTCTTATATATTGCTGGAGGTACTGTAAAACCATACAAGTTTGGAAAATGTTCTAGTCATGTCTCATAGAGTTAAAAGTATACTACTCTATGACCCAGAAATTCCACTTTTAGGAATTATACTCAAGAGAAATTAAAATATATGTACACAGAGAGATTTGTACAAGCATTTTCATCACGGTTTTGTTCATAATAATTCTAAACATCCCTGATGTCCATCATCAGAAGAATGCATAAACAAACTTGTAACATATACACATAATGGAATACTCTTTAGTACCTGAGAGGATCAAACTACTAATAAATGCTACAATGTGAATAACCTCAAACTTTCCATGCCAAGTGAAAGAAACCAGACATAAAATGATTCAATCCATATAGAATTCTGCAATAAACAAACGTAACTCTGGAGTGATTTCTTTCGGAAAGAGAGATGGAGATTGAGTGGGAAAGTGCACAAGGACTCATTGTCAGGTGATAAAAGAAATGTTCTAGGTTTTAATAGGGAGGCAACAGGTATATATATTTACCAATCCATTGGATTTGGCATTTACGTTGTGTGCCTTTTCAGAGTGTCAACTATCCACTTAACAAAAAAGCAACGCCTCTAAATAAAAATGATAGAATCATTAAAGATTTTTCTAATTAGGGATAAGCCATACTCAAGTTTCTTATCACAATATTTCTGCATAATTTGATTTGTAATCATTTGTTTGTATTTGATTAATTATCTTTAAAGTCCTCTTACAGGCTTCTAACTTAAGATAGGAGAATAAAAAAATGTGAAAATTAAGGGATGAGTCATCCAGGGCACAGTAAAGCACGGATGAAACACACAATATTCCTCTGGTTCCTTGAGGCTTCTTCACCACCCCCACCCCCACTCTCATGACCCCAGTGCTGCCTCTCACATTGGACTAGACAGGGCCATGTACACAGGTACAGATAAGCTCACCACATATGCAATCCAGGAGCAGGAACGGGAATAGGGACACCCAAAGTATAGGGAGAAGAGAGTGGGGGGGAGGAGAGGAAGAAAGGGGAACTGATCGGCACATAGCCACACTCCCCCCCCCTCCCTCCAGGGGGAAGAACAATAGAAACCATGGGGCAAGGGAGCCAGCAGACTGTGTGAGCTATGAAAATAATAATCATTTATAATCTATTCAGGGGTGACAAGGGGAGGTGATGAGGAGGTGATACCAAGGGCTCAATATAAAGTAATTGATTAGAAAACAATGATGGTAACATATGTATAAATATACCTGATACAAATGATGTTTGGATTGTAAGTTGTAAGACTCCCCAATCAAATGATCTTACATAAATAAAAATAAAGGGGTCTTTGGAAGTGAAAAAAAATAAATGTGAAAAGTTCCCTTTCCCTAACCCCAGTGATGGATTAACAAGTAGGACCAAACTAATCAAAATACTTCAGTTTCAATCAAAGGAAAATGCAAAGCTTCATACATAAAAAATGTGCATCAACATTTTAAATCTGCAACCACAAATAAGAGTGGGAAGAAGTTAAAAAGAGAGACTGCTTACTTTGAATCTTCTTTGATCGACTCCTTTTACTTCAAAACCATTTTATTGGGAATTAATAAAGATATCATATCACTCCATAGCTCAATCACCTCAAGCAGCATTGTACAATTGCTACCATGATCAGTTTCAAAACATTATTTTCCTTCTTGATTTCCTTGACATCATCTTCTTTTCAAATCCCCACCACCACCACGGAATGCCCCAGGACCCCTTTTTCTACTTGATATCCCTATAGGTTCATCAACCTTGGGTTTCATGTACTAAAAAACAGAAAAACATAGTAAAAATTCAAGAAGGTGACCCTCAATGATATCACACACCTGACATAAACCCCAATAGGATCAAACAGGGGAAAAAGAAAACAGAAACTCTTGAAAACCACATCAGGCCTGATCTGCATCAGAGGGAGGGAGACCACCTGACAAAGTTTTAACCATTCAAATCAGGTTTACCGATTTGATAGTCTGCAGTTATCTCCAACTCACTCTCTTTGGTACCCAGTTTCTTCCCATCCCCCTATTATGGACAGAGGGAGATCACCGGAGGCTTATTTCTCATGTAGTTCCCACAAATGTACCTTGGGCTCCTACTGTCACCCACAGCCTCTGCAAACCAGATTCTCACAGTTTAAGTTCTGATTCCACTCCTTCCCTTGACTTCAGATTGTATGATTTACAGTCTTTCAGTGACTGACGTTGGTGTACTTCTTCCGTGTTGAACTTGGGTGACATATCGCTTAGATGGCTGCTTGTTTGGAAACAAGCCTTTAAGACAGCAGATGTTATTTTATCTAATTGCTGGGCACTATCTAACTCATTCCCCACACTTCGCTATAGCATTCATATCTTCTGTGTTTCCTTCCTGAGGGTGAGTTAGACTGAGGCCTGGCTGTAAAATATACTTCCTCATTTATATCCCCAAATACACAAACACAAAGAGAAACAGTAGGAGATGGAGAGAAAAGTTTTTATGAAGAGCAATTGAATATTGAGAAAACATCCCAATCCAGATCAATTCCATAAGTCCAATATTAGCTCATGTCCAATATTAATCTATAATGTCTTCCAGACTCATAAAACACATGCAATGATGCCAAATGTAGGAAGATCACAGGCCAGTGGGTAGACAGTCTTGTGGATCCAGTGGCAGTGTAAGCATCTCAGCACTGGCAAGGGTCTCCATGTGACTTCTTCAGCTCCAGAGCTCTAGCGTAGCTCCATGAATCTTGTTCACAGGAATGTCTCGCAGGGAGTGTGCCTGTGTCCCGCTGCCAGTGAGCTATTTCTCTTTAGCATTTACAATGAGTTCATCAAACTGCGACCTGAACTATAGGCTAAACTCCACCCCCTCACTCTTAAGTCTCAAACTGACAACTGATTATATAACTACCAAAATATTGTCCTAAATAAAATTAATTGTATGGAAACAAAGAAATAGAGGTGAGTGGATCCTGAGTAATGTGGTAAAGTGAAATTTCTTGGTATGGCTCTTCTACCAAAAGTCTTTGCAACTCTTGCCAGTAATGGGGTAGGAGTATGCAAATAAGGTGTAGAGGACTCCAACTTAGGGATTGGTCAGTTTTGCCACTCTACTGGGTATAAAAGTGAGTCTTCTCACAAACAGGGATAGAATCCTATGGGTATCAATTAAGAAGAGCCACTTTGTGGAGTGTGTGCTAGATTCCTGTTTAAGTGGCTGCAGAGAGAGGTTACAGCACCAAGACCATGAATGACAGCAGAGAAGCAGCAACAAGAATGTGAGCCAGAGCCATGAGGCAGAGCCCAGCTAGCCAGCAAAGTTGAGTGCCTTCAGACAGAAAGCTAGCTTGCATGGGGAGGTACACCTTGGGCTTCTACCAGTGCCAAAGGAGCTGTGTAGCACTTTCCTGAGCAGGGCAGAGGCTAGAGAGCTAGAGGGCCAGGAGGATGCGAGGCTGAAGACCAGAGAGAGAGAGGCCTCCTGCCATGACTGTGAAAAGGTGCTGCTGTTAGAAATAGGATTGTATCCTTCATGTTTTCGGACCCAGATTTGTGGTAGCTTCTTAACATCTCTAATAACGCTCATAAGTGTGAGTATTGTCTGTGAGTTCTGTGTGGCCATTGCAATGTATTACTGAACCCAGTAGCGTGTCATGGGAGGATGGTTGGTGTCAAAATAGGGTAAAGGAAGTCAGAAGGCGGCGGTATGTCTGATCTCTTCCCCAGAGGAGTAATCTTTGAATTTTTGAAGGATGTGGAGTTGGAATCTGCTCCTTCTTTATGTAGCCATAGAAGGTCAGCTGTGGCTCCCGTGCCATTTCCCTAACTCCTATAGGGCATGTATGCCACCATTGGCAATTATCATCTAGAAGAAAGCAAAACTGATACAACAGAGAACTTTTTGTTTTCTTCTTTTTAAAAAATCATTTTATTGAAGGTTCTTACAGCTCTTATAACAATCCATACATCAATTGTATCAAACACATTTGTACATATGTTGCCATCATCATTTTCAAAACATTTTCTTTCTACTTGAGCCCTTGGTATCAGCAACTCACTTAGTTTCCCTCCCTCCCTCCCTCACGAACCCTTGCTAATTTAGAAATTATTATTTTCATGTCTACACCGACCAACTTCTCCCGTCACCCACTTTTCCATTTTCCATCCCCTGAGAGGGGGCTCTTTGTAGTTTATTGTGATCGGTTCCCCTGTTTTCCCCCACCTTCCCCTTCCCCTCTTGGTATTGCTACTCTCATTATTGGTCCAGAGGGGTTTATCTGGCCTGGATTTCCTGTTTCCAGATCTTATCTGTATCAGTGTACATCCTCTGGTCTAGCCAGATTTGTAAGCTAAAATTAGGGTCATGATGGTGGGGGGAGCATTAGAGAACTAGAGGAAATTTGCATGTTTCATTGCTGTACCCTGACTGGCTTGTCTCTTCCTTGTGACCCTTCTGAAAGATGATGTCCAATTGACTACATATGGGCTTTGGGTTTCCATTCTGTGCCTGCCCTAACCCGCACCCCCCCGCCCCCACCAACCTTCACATCAATATTTATTTTTGTTTTGGTTTTTTAATGCCTGATACCTGATCCCATCAACACCTCATTATCACACAGGATGGTGTGCTTCTTTATTGCTTCTCAGCTAGATGGCCGCTTGTTTATTTTCAAGCCTTTAAGGTCCCAGATGCTCTATCTTTTGATAGCCAGGCACCATCTGCTTTCTTCATTATGTTTGCCTATGCACTCATTTTGCCTTCAGAGATCATGTCAGGGAAGGTGAACATCACAGTACTGCGTTAGTAGAACAAAGTTTTCTTGTGTTGAGGGGGTACTTTAGTGGAGGCCCAATGTTCATCTGCTACCTAAATACTTAACCTAAAAATATATGTACTACATAGCTCTATTCCCATATTGTTGTATGTAAATCTATTTACATATATACATGCTTCTAATTAGACCTCTATAATTGTCCTTTACTGCCTAGTTCTTTCCTCTATTTCCTTTTTCTTTCTTCTTGTCTCACTATCATATTCAACTTTCATTCAGGTTCCAGTAATTCCTCTTGGCTACACTGCTCTTGATCAAACCCCGCCCCCCCCCACCCCCACTCCAGGCATCCAACGCCCTCCTCACCTTTGAGTTTAGATCACATGTTCTTCCTTTGTCCCTGGGTTTGTTAGCATCTCCCTTCCTTTCCTCCACCTTTCCCTCTCCCATGTCCCCTGTAGCCTTCAGTCCCATTGTTTTCTCCTCTGGATTGTTTATCCTGCCTATCTTATCTAGCTAGACATGCAGAGACAATAAGCACAAAACCAAAGCAAAGCGTTCCAATTATATGAGAACTAGTTATATAAGTCTTTTCCAGCCGAGTCTTTATGAGTCTTTTCCAGCCGAGTCAGATGGGGTGTCATGCCCTGGCCCCAAAGTCGTTTTTTTTTTATTCTTCAGGAATTTCATTGCTTTGCTCCCCTTGCTGCTTCTCTGCACCCCCTTAGTGTTTTGCTCCAGTGTCATGGAGTCAGATTGGGCATAACTCCTGTATCCTGTCTCCAGTGCTGGCTCCTGTAGCACTGTGGGTCACTGAGGGATGCTGTGTCTCATTGTGGGACCAGCCCTATGGACCTTTCTGTGCATTGGCTGCTCTGAGCCAGAATATTGTCCTCGGGACTTGATGGACCAGGATGTGTTCCACTCTCTCTCCTTCCCTCTTCATTTGCTCCTGATTAAAAGCACCCCTCTCCCTGAACTACAGCTGGTGGGTGGAGGGGGGGAGGAGGGGGTGGGTCCAGGTACTTTGGACTGGGAGTGGTTCCTCAAACCTCTCAAAACAGACAACATTTTATTAGGAATACTTTGTATTGTGGAAGAACATAATGATAACATGATCCTAATAAAGTCAAATCTTAAAGAAGAGATGATAAACAACAGAGTTAGATTTTAGCAATTAATAAGCACGCAAAGCAAAACTAAGTAGGAAACAGAACAAAACAAAATAACAGTTAAATGTATCCAGCAAATTTGGGTGATAACCAAATTACCAACAAAGAAAGAAGGTATGAGATCACCATAATGAATGAACTGGAAAAAGACAGAGGTCAAACCAAATGAATAAGAGATTATAGGCCAAACCAATGATAACTTGTGTCTTTAAAGACACAAACACACCTGGGGAAAAAATTTTGAAAATTGTTTTTCCTTCTATCTGTAAGTAGAAAGCTTACCTATAAAACTTTCTGTAAACCAAAATGGTATGAAGCAAAGAAGTATTTCCATTGATTTATATGGGTTTTTCCAGAATTCTGAGACCCTCAGAATAACATAACTCAATCGTGTCAAGTAACACATGAGCCCTAAAGGCCCACGCACATATAGTGCTGTCAGACACAGCTCAGAGGCATGAGTGCCTGATCTGAGGTAATGCGCAGAGCTCCCAGGGAGAAGCAAGGCCGACACAGCCCTTGCTGGCGGCCTCATTAGCGGCTCACTGTAAAACAAGCACTCCCAAAATTGGTTTCAATTTTTATCTATTTTCCTAAAAGCAAAAGTCCTCTTTTGGAATTTCTCCAGTTAGTGAAAACAAATACTAATGTTGGTCTTTCATAATTGTGATGTGGCATAAAGCAACCTTCCAAAAAGCAGTGAATAATGGTAGTAAGAATCTCATGTGCAAATAAAAATATTATGCCATGCTTTGGGTAACACTTATACGTGATAGACTGAAAAATAGAGAAGTTCATGAAACTTCAACAGTGACAAATCCATTTCAGGGAGAATATACCCCAAATCAATTTTGGGGGGGATAAAATCAGGTTGTATGTGGGTGGTTGTGGAAGCAGAGATCGGAATGGCCATATGTTGTTCCACAGCCACAATCAACACCATTAGAAAGGGCCACATAAAATCTGCAAAGGCCAAAGAGCATGCAACCCCAAAGTATTAGGTTCAACTGGAAAAGCATTCCCGTGTAAAGCCAGTGGGGAGACATTCTCAAATAATGAGTATAAAGCCTTAAAAGATGACAAACGAGAAAATCACAAAACACCTATCAATGAATCTTTCTTGACGTTAACACTGACAAGATCAAAACAATCTACCAAAGTAAGAAATGAAAGGGGAAACCATGGTACCATGGGTTTCATTTAAATATATAACAAAGACTAAGTGGTTCTGGATATATAATTAGAGAAGGCAAATCTCATCTTTATAAATTGAAAGTTGTGAAAATAATAAAATTAAACAAAATTGAAGAGAAAGCTCAATGTTCATTTACTCATCTTTCTTAGTGATAAATCAACAGCCATTTTAATGTGAATTAATCAAAAAGTGGGAGGCTACGCTTTAAAGGTCATAAAGGCTTGCATCAGAACTAACAGTAACACTATCCTTACTGTTAGGGGCTGTCAACTTAGTCCAGCTCACAAGGGACAATGCGGCGCATTTGAACCAAACGCTGCTGGGCCCTTCTTCATTCCTCCAAACTCATTCCCCCAAAGCTCATGGTTGCAAACCCTGTGTTGATCCATCTGGTTAAGCATCTTCCTCTTTTTTATCGATCTTCTACCTTGCCAAGCATGATATCCATCTCCAGGGACTTGCTGTCCTGATGACTTCCAAAGTACATAGGTAGTCTTGCCACACTTGTTTCTAAGCAGCATTCTGGTTGTAAGATGACAAGTTACAAAATCAAAATGGGAAAGGAGCAAAGAGGTAGGAGAAAAGTACAGTATGCGGATTATCTAATCTTTCATGGGGACAACAGCAAAAATTCTCTCAAGCTGCTATATCAAGAAATAGTGGTTTGGGAACAGAAAATCTAAAGAGAATGTTGATTTACAGTGAAAAATGTCACTGTACAATTTGTGTAGAAATTCTCAAGTGGGAACCAAATTTTCTGTGTAAACTTTGACCCCAACCACAATAAAATAATTATTTTTAGAAAATTAACCCAAGAAAAAATAATACATTTGACTAGAACTATGGTAAGTGAGCAAATTAAATTAGCATTTACATGTTTTTCCTGATATGAAAAATTATAGATGACTTCATTGGACAATTCTGTCGAACATTTAAAGAAAATGAAATTCAATCGTATGCAGCTTCATTGAGAATACTGAGGAGGGGGGCACACAGTGTCTTTGAGGCCACTGTTAGTCTGGCACCAAAGCAAGACAAAGATCTAAAAGAAAAAGGGCACTACAGCCCATTCTTCCTGCAGGAAGAATTGTTTAATATAACCCTGCCAACCAGTCTTTGTAACTCCCACCAAATGACTGGGTGGTGCCATACAAATCATACAAATCGGGCGCACTGAATTTACCAAGGAGTTTGGTCAACTCTGCTCTCACTGGGAATGAAATGAGCTTCCTCAGCAGGAACAGGAGACATCAGTGCCATCAAGAAAGAAGAGCCAGGGATGTGGTATGTCCTTTGGATCCCAAGAACCTTGCACACTGAACCTCCTGAATCCAAAGACAGAGAGCTGTGACCCAAGAGCCAGTGTCTGATGGCTGAAGTGATCGTGAGATCCTAGCAGCAGCAGCATCAAGAGCAGGAGTCCGATCAGTGGGGTTCATGAGCCTTTGGGCAAGTAAACCCGGTGCTTTGGGAAGGAGGTTCATTACAGATGGTGTGCTTCAGATATTTAATTAAGGGAGTCAGATTTGCTAAAATTGGGAGCCTTTGGCACATGGTGGAGTGAAGTGCCCTTTTGTGCGTCTATCAGCAGTGCTAAAAGAACTTTATAACACTCGTCAAGCAGGACAGAGGTCTAGAGGTCATGTGGCTGAGAGGTCAAGAACCAGACAGTGGTGTGTCTGCTGGCACAGATGAGAAGGAATGCTCATCACCAAAAAATAACTGCATCTGTATGTTTTATCTTAAACTGTCACTGCATATCTTTCCTAGCAATCTCAACAATCATCAGTTTGGTCTGTGAATTATATGTAGCCATTGCAATGAACTGTTGAACCCAGCCTTGGGAGGGACAGTTGGTATCTGTGTTAGGATAGATTCTTGTGTCAGTCTGGGTACTTTAGAGAAACAAATCCACAGAAGCTCATGCATAAGAGAGAGTTTTATATAAAGGGTAAGTGCACATCAAGAAAACATCCCAACCCAGTGCTGCCCAAACCCACAAGTCCAACATTAGCCCATATGTCTGACACCAATCCACAAAATCCTCCTCCATCTCACAAAACACATGCAATGACGCTGGCTGCAGGAGGAAAGGCGAATCAGTAAGCATCTCAGAGCTGGCAGGGGTCTCCAGCACCCAGGGCTGCATCAGAGTAGGTCCATGTGGCTTCTCCTCAGAGATGTCTTGCAAGAAGTGAGCCTTGACAGCTGAAGCAGGGAACTGGCTAAGGCAGCTGCATCCTGGTCTGACCATCAGAAAGCAAGAGATCCAAGAACTAGAAAGGCAAGGCTCACGGAGCCATTTATCACTCTACCCTTCAATTAACCCCATGTGTTTATTGGCCAGGTTCGCACAGTAAACATTAACTAGCTCAGTTGCAAAATGAGTAACATATAAATCTAGATATGTACATTTACATCAAGAAAGTGTTTCACACTGTTGTAGAAGGAGGTAAGTCCAGTCCTGTTCAAATGTGTGGGTCAGATATTAAGCTGGAGGCTTCTCTTGATTCGTAGAGTTTGGGAGTTGACAGACCAGGACTCAGGAAGACCACAGGAGGATGAATGGATGTCAGAGGTTAGGCTTGGGGCTGCAGAGATCAATGAATCCAAAGTTAACAATTCAGATGGTAGGTGAAATAGCATATCACCAATGGCTCCAGGGATAGCAAGCAAAATGGCCATTGGATCAGAGGTCAACCAATCAGATGAAGGATCCAGACATAACAGAAAAACAGCTCTCAACAGTGATTAGTTACATAGTTAAGTAGGTCATACTCCCAAGGACACATCATTAGGGTTAGGAGCCCAGTAAGGGGTTTCACTCTACTGGTCTTCCCAGAACTGAATGACTGCTCACAACAGATCTCATCATTGAGTTGATTACATTATGTTAGATCACATTATGGGAGGAGAAAACCTCATTTTTGTTCCCCAGAAGGGCTGGTGGTTTGGAACCACTAATCTTTAGGTTAGCAGCCCAACGTATAACCCACAGCACTGTGGTAAAAAAATATGGAAAGGAGCATATTGGAAGAAGATGCTTAGGAAGAAATTTAAATGTTTTTAAAGATTTTTTCCTTGTGAAAATATTTAAGAATACACAAAATTAGAAGTATATACTAAAAACCTGTGTCCAGCTTCAACAATTCTCAGCATTTTTCCATTCATCTATCAATATTAATTCTTACAAAACACTATAGAAAGAAGTAGCTCAAATTTAAGTTGTGTCATGGAAACAGACAGATCACAATGGTCTGGTCTGCAGTTCAATATAGACAGGGATGGTGCATGAGGTTGTCATATGTCAATGGTCATCTTAGTGGCAACTAAAAACTACAGTAGAATTTTAGATTGATAATTTTCTTTCAAAACATCAAAAATGCTACTTCTTTCTGTTCTCCATGGTTTCTGATGGGAAATCTGCTGTTGTTCAAATTGTTTGCTTCTGCAAGTAAAGTGCAACTTCTCTTGTTGATGCCAAGATTTTCCTTGGTCTTAAATTTTCATGTTTGACTATAATGTGATTTGATGTGCATTTTTTTGGTTGTATCCTGTTTGGAATCCACTCAGCTTCTTGAATCTATATATTCATGCCTTTTGCCAAATATGAGAACTTTTTTGGCAATTATGTCAGAAGCCTTATCCTTTTTTTTCCTATTTTTTTTTTCTGGGACTTCAATGACCATCAGATGTAAGCTTATCCCCAGTCTTCTTAATTTTGCTGTTAAGTCTATCCATTGACTTTTAAAATTGTGGCTGCACTTTTTCAGCCCTGAAGTTTTCAGGGGGGGGTCTTGTCTATGCAAAGGCTTTTTAATTTTCACTGTTTCAAGCATATTTATATCTGCTAATTGAGACATCATAACTGTTTTAAAATTATTTTAGAGAAGTCGTGTCATCTGTACAGCACAATGTCATGGGGATCCAGGAGGGAAGCAGTACTGAGGAACTTCCCAGATAGAGTGGCTTCAGCAAAATTTTAATGGAACAGATCCTTGGGACAGGATTCCAATACATCTCTTTGAGGGTTACAACTTAACACTCTTGCCCATCAGTAGCAAGAAACTCCTTTCAATAGGGGCTGAATAGCTGTCCACTCTCATCTGGCATTAATGAAGCAACACCCTCTCCAACTTCCCACCAGCACAAAGGAGGTTTGCTAAAACAGATTATATAAATCATATCCAGACTCTCATAACATAATGCTGAAAATGCCCAGGATTCCATAAAGATTCACTCATCAAAATGTTATGGGTTGAACTGTACCCCTCAAAGAGATGTGCTGAAATCCTATCCCAAGTAACTGTAAATGTGACCTTATTTGGAATAGGGTCTTTATAGATATAGTTCATTAAGTCAACGGGAAGTCATGCTGGAGTAGGGTGGGTTCCTACTCTGACAAGGCTGGTGTTCTTATAAAAAAAGAAGAGACAGACACAAGGAAGAAGCTAGCCACAAAGAAGAAGAACACGGAAAATATTCTCCTTCAGAGCCCTAAAAAGGAATCAACAGTGCCAGCACCCCCATTTTTAGACTTCTGGCCTTTAAACTGTGAGAGAATACATTTCTGATGTTTTAAGTTACCCATTTGTGGTATTTTGCTATGGCAGCTCTAGAAAACCAACCAATAACCAAGATAATCGTAGCTAGGGCGAGGAAAAACAACAACAGCTGACTGGCTGTACTTCCTCCAAGATAGATTTGTTTGTTCTTTCAGTATAAAATCAAACCAAATTCACGGCCATTGAGTCAATTCCAACTCATAGCAACCCTATAGGGCAGGGTAGAACTTTCCCTGTGAGTTTCTGAGACTGTAGAATGCCCTGTCTTTTTCCCAAGGAGTGCCTGGTGCTGTCTAACTTTTGACCTAGTGGTTGCCAATACCATAATTCAAATGCATCAGTTTTTATTTGGCCTTCATTACTCAATGTCCAACTTCACTGAAAATACCATGGTTTGGGTCTGGCACACCTTAGGCCTCAAATAACATCCTTGCTTTTCAGTACTTTACAGAGAGCAGATTTCCCCAATGCAGTGCATTGTTTGATCTCATGACTGCTGTTGCATGAGCATTGATTGTAGATCCAAGGAAGATAAAATCTTTGACAACTTCAATCTTTTCTCCATTTATCATGATGCTGTGTATTGGTCCAGTTGCGAAGACATTTGCAATAGTGTACTGTGTTGGTAATTTCTAATTGTTTGACTTCACAGCATTTAAACAAATTTCTAAAAGGTGAGATAGTTGTTTCAAAGGGTAATGGCATGAGCAATTTTAAATTTGCTTTTAATGCAATAGATAAGGTGTGATCGTGAAGCTAATTGGTATATTTGATGAAAAACAGCAGACAAGGTATCACAAAATGTATGGTTAAACCACTTTTTAAAGCCAGTATTTTTGTTTGAAGTACATAACAAATATCCTTGTAGCTCTAACTTCTTTGGATTTCAACAAATTGATGATCAACATGAAAAGAATCAAGCTTTTTTTTTTTTTCCCCTTCGGCCTTACTAGAATATTGTAAGAAGGGCTATTACCTTAAGACTCTTGCTTGACTTGGAAAAATAAGGGGGCAAGGGGTGGGGAGCAGGGATGGTGCCAAATTCCAGGTACATTTAGCTGCCAAATAGCACACATCTGGGTAAATCAGGACAGGAATATATACATTATATATAAAGTAGGGTTCTTAATTTAGGCTTGAATAATACAAGACACTGCTTGCTTTTAACTGTATCCTAAACTGCTCTTGAAGGGTCAGTCATACTTTTCAGAGGTGTCTGGCTTTTTTATTTATGAAATTTCATGGACGGAAGGACTCCGGCTTCACAAAGATGTCATAAAAACCGGGCCACCAAAGGAAGACCACAGGGTCTGGGGGAGAGTCCACCGGGCTTTGAGGTTCTGGAGGGCAAGTCTCGTCCTGATCATCAACTGCTGGTGTTTAATTATTAACACAGACAAAGGAGTTCAAGCCAAGAACCAAGGAGGTGCCCTATGTCTAAAGCCATTCACCAGCCTGGGGTTCCCACCCCACTCCCTAAGGCCCTTCAAGGATTCCACCCCCTCCCTGCACCCTAGAGATAAACCAGTGCACAGGCCTGCCAGGGATCACCCAGAAGCACACACTCTGAGCCCACTCCAAGGGTCCTTGCCGCCAGAGTGCAGAGGAGCCCCCTTGAGGCCTCTCTAGACCAGAGGGGGCCATTTAAATCTTGAAATGGTCAGCCCTCTGCAGTCCAGATTATGGACAGGGCTCCCGCTGGGGAGATGGGGGCAGGCGCGTGATGAGCAGGGCCAGGCCACCTTGGGTTGAAACTGTGGCCCACTCTGGCACACGCCTGTGTCCCAGGCTGAATGCCAGTCGCCCTACTCAGGGTCTGTATTTCGGGTCTCTGCTCTAGGACCTCGAGCTTATCCTCAACCTTGCGGCCTCTACCCGACGTGGAAGTTCAGCTGCGGGTCCAGAAGAAGCAGGCGTGCTTAGAGACCCTCTTCCTTGGTCCGTAGCCCGCAGGAGTTAAGGGGGAGGGGAAGGGTCTGCAGCCTCTCCAGAATCCGGTCCCTAACCGCCCCTTCCCCCGCCGTCTGCTGGCTTTGTACACGCAGTCAAAACAGAGCTAGCGGCCAATGGAGGGGGACGGGAAGCAAAGCCGCCTAGCGCCTCACCCCCCCTCCACCGGCCCCCAGACCCCTCCTCCCTACCCCCATCCCTCCCTCCACTTTCCCACTTCTCTCCTCGCCCTAACCTCGTCCCCCTCCCCCTGCTCATTTCCTCTTGCACCCGGGCTCGCCAATCCCTCCCGCCCAACCCTTCTTCCAGTCCCTTCTTCCCCGGGAGCTCGCCCCCCACACCCCCTCCCGCAGCCTTCTCCCCAAACTCCCTCCTCTTTCCTCCCCGTGCCCTGCCCCCCTTCCATCCTCCTCCCTTCCCCCAGTCCCTCACTCCCCACGTTCCTCCCCACCCAGTCGCCCCCTTACTCTGTCCCCGCCCACTCTGCGCCGGCCCCTCGGCCCCGGCTGCGCCCCACGTGTGGAGAGCTGCGCCCT
>NW_022111373.1:12479736-12489461 GCF_000313985.2 Echinops telfairi
TCGCCTTTTCCCGCTTCCTCTCCGCGGGCCTCGTTCCCCGCGCTCGCGGCGCGCGCCATGGGCAGACGGCGGCGGCTCGGTCTCCAGCCCTACTTCGTGTGGCTGGGCTGCGTGGCGCTCTGGGCGCAGGGCACCGGTGGCCAGCCCCAGCCTTCGCCGCCCAAGCCGCCGCGTTCTCAGCCGCTGCTGCCCCAGGTACGGCCCGCGGCCGCGGGCTCCGAAGGCGGCTTCCCCCCTCCCGAGTACCGCGACGAGGGAGCCGCGGTGGCCAGCCGTGTCCGCCGGCGAGGACAGCAGGACGTGCTCCGAGGGTAGGTGAACCGACGCCGAGGCTTGGCACCTTTCCATCCCAGCCCTGGCGGGAGCGCGCCCCCCTCTCACCAGGGGAGCCCGAAGACCCCAGGAGTGCCTTCCCCTCCTCCTCCACCACTTGGTGGGCTGAAAGCCCTCCCGGGCGTCGGACAGCCGGTGGATCGGGTGCAGGGCGTTTGGTGAGCCTATGTGGTGCGGGAACAGGTTCCGAATGCCCAGCGGAGGGCGGGCCTTGGGCCTCCAGATGCTGGGGCTGGCGGGTCCTGCGGGCACTCCGCCGTCGGGGCGCAGCTCTGGAGCCTTTTGTCTGCGGATGTGTGCCCACTGGCTTTCAGCCCTGTCTCCTTGTGCCCAGCGCACCTCCGATGCGCCTTTCTAGACGCCTGGGGGCCCCAAGTCACAGTTGATCGCGGAGGGTTAGACCTAGTGGAGAAAATGCATGGTGTTTGGAGGGGAATAGTCCCTTTGTTCTCGGCAACTGGAGTCTAGAATAGTAGCAAATTATATGTTGCCCTGTGTCTTTTTGTGCCCTTTAAAAAGGCAAACAAGGCTTGCACGTTTCTGAACCTCTCTTCTTCCAGTCGAACCCACTTGCTCTCAGTTCTGCGTCCCAAACCTGGAGAATTTGAAGTGTACTTTTGGTTGGGTGGTTTGTCCGTCGACCAGAAATCTAGTTTCTCTGGCTTCTACGTCACCCCTCCCTAAGTGTGTGACCACTCTTGTCTGTTGCAGGCCCAATGTTTGCGGCTCTAGGTTCCACTCATACTGCTGCCCAGGATGGAAGACTCTCCCTGGAGGAAACCAGTGCATTGTCCGTGAGTGTTCCGCTGGGATTGCAGTTAGGGCAGTGGACGGGACTGCTGAGGCCCTGCCAGTCTTGAATTCAGTTGTTCGCACCCATTTACAATGACATTGTTGCATTTGGAATCAAGTAGCCACATAGCAGTGATAATGGAGCCACACCATTTAAATGATGGGGAGGAAACGGCCTCTAGACTCTGTTGAAGGGCAGTGCTGATAAAAGTTTCAAAGATACCTGAAGTTTTATCTTTCTAAGTTTCTATTAATACAAACTGAGGGAGCTGGGGGAGTAGAGCAGTCCCCTAGATAACCCAAGGCCACTTTCCTCCTGGAGTCCGGATAAGAGCGCAGTGTGATTATGTAAATCACCTGGTTTTTTACTCTGCTGAGGTTTAGGGCTTCTGAAGATAATGTTTTCTTAGGCCTTCTTAGAAAAACCACATTGTTATCTTTGGTTTTCCCTCAACACCCACATCATAGAGATAGGAAAGGCACACGCTCACAGATTTAGGGTTGACCCAGATTAGCAAAAATGTTAAGAGATCTAGAGAGCTCCTCATAGAAATGGCTTGGCATTTTGTGGGGAGACACTTAAATTTAGGGGTGCCAGACTCCAGATCCCAGGGTGTGCAATCCATCTCCAAGATATTGTCGTGGATCTCAAAAAATATTCTACCTGTTCTTATGACGTTCAGCGGTGTTTGGTTATTCATCTCATTTCCAGCATGTATACCTTGCTTTCCAACTCGAATTTGAGGCCTCCTCAGTCCTCAGGCTCCCTGCTCTGGCCTTATTTCCCATACCTGTGATTCACCGAGTGGAAGGACGTGTGACTGGCCCTCTGCCGTGTGTTTCTGTCACACAGCCACATTTGTCCTGGCAGGAGGGGTGCCAGGTATCATAGACAGTACCTTCATTGAGCCCCAGTCTTGACTTGGGATTGACCCTGATGTTCTCCAGGGAAAAGATAATTATGCCACTGTGAACAGAGAAAGAGGGCAAGTTGAAACCACACTAGCCAAGGAATAATAAGGATGTAGTGGCATCTCTAACTCTATATTTATTGGTTTTGTGGCTTTGAAATCGACGCTTAATGTTATTTCAAGTGCCATTAAAAAAATGAATGGACTCTGAAGTGTGGTAAAGGCCGATGTCTGTCTTTTAATTCTGAAGCCCCACCACCTCCAGGGAGGAGGCAAAACTAGGAAACAACTGTAAACGATTCAAAAGTGTTTCAAAGAGGTGCTCAGAAGACGAGCCTTTATTTTCATGAAAAAGCATGAGAAAGAATGCTGCATTCTTTTCTCTCCAGTACAGAAGGCCTGCAGGCATCCTGATTGGGGCTTTTACGGAGGGTGCATTTACCCTTGCAGGCCAGTAGGGCATGACTGTGGCTGCTTGAAATTTACATGGTTTCCTAGAATCCTGACACAGCTAGCATCACTCACTGCACACCTGCCATAGCAGCCGCCCGTGACGGAGGCACTGCGGAAAGTCTGACTCACTGAGAGTGCAGTAATGAAGGTGACTGACATTATTGAGTTAGAGAGCAGCCGAGAAGAAGGGATCAGTTTTGGCACGTGTTGAAAATCTGTAAAGTCAGATTTTATTGGATGCGTGTGGAATGGGAATTCTAGAGAATAGAGCCTTCCAGAATATCTCCAGCAGAATTGTGTGTATGACCCTACGAATATCAATATCATTGTTATACACGTGTGGGTTTGAGTGACCATGTGCTCTTTACTTGCTTAGAAGATTAGCTTTGAAAACTTTAGCATTACCAGTGAAAATGATAGCTGCATTTCTGCTCCTGGGGATTGGTGAGCACTTGTGAGGTACACTGGAGTGTGCATGTATCATAAATCTTTAAAGAGCATACATTTTGCCATTTGTAACACTTGTGTCAAAAGGTAGCTACAAAAATATTGGTTACTGGTACAATATAAAGGTAATCAAATCACTTGAGTGTAAAATAATTCACTGTACAAAGAATGTAATAGCTTTATGTCCAGTTATAGGCCCCATCTAAATTTTAACTTTTCAATATTCTGTATTAATTTTTAAGATTTTTCTTATGATGATGTACTTAGTTATTTTTTTGCCTTAATTGAGTTTATTTATAGCTCTCCACTTTAGCAAAAGGAAAACTCTGAGGCAACATACATAAAGAGAACAAGTAAAATAGAAATAAAATGAGAACCAAAGAGGATTTTCTTATACACACATATTTTATTATTCTTTCTTCATAGAACTATACTGAAATAATCACCTTCCAGAATTATAGTTAGTTGGGCCTTAACCAGGCTTCATGTGGAGAAGAAGGCAATCAAAAGAAACTCCATTTCTTAAAAAGCTGGAAACTTAATGGATTTTTGACTTCTGCCTCTATGTTTTATTCTCATTTTATGGCCTGCAAAAATCACTGATGTTCTTCCAACCATCTAAATATTTGTTTTCCGAGGGATGGGCGATTCACTTTCTCACTTTGCATTTTTTATATTGCTGGAATATGAAGCAATGGAAATGCTTTCTTGTTTGTTTATTGTGAAATTATGCCACAAACCACATTTTGAACAGTAGAAATGATAGATAGTGGATAGGGTTGACTCAGAATCCCAAAATTTGAGACCTGAAGAGACATCAAAATATAGCCAATCTAATCCGTTTTATGTTAATTTACCAAGGAGAAAATGGAACCTTAGAGACTACGGTTTCTTTCACCTCACAGTGGTTCTCAAACTTGCCGAGTCCCATGTGGTCTTGACTCTGGGAAATTTCCCAGCATCA
Source organism: Echinops telfairi (assembly GCF_000313985.2). Lineage (NCBI taxonomy): Eukaryota > Metazoa > Chordata > Mammalia > Afrosoricida > Tenrecidae > Echinops > Echinops telfairi. The sequence goes on from NW_022111373.1 coordinate 12,483,637, forward strand.
CTGAAGTCCCAGCCCTAGGTTCTCGCTCAGTCCTCTGCAGGTCTTTCAGTCCAGCGCGTGGGGTTTCTGTGATTGTATGAGAGAGGTGCTCAGTGGAGTCACACAAAAGCGTGAGAGAAAGGTGTTTCTTGAGCGCTGCTTCCTTCTCACTGGTGCTTAGCTGTAGACTGCTCCCCTTGGACCATGGCAGACAATTGGTCCACTTGGACTGGGTTGAGGCTCTGCATGGAAGTCCTAGAATAAGAATAAGAATCTGCTTGGGGATGGTGAAGGAGGCCTGGTGGTGTGCTGAAAGGTCAGCAGTTCTCAACCACTAGCCACTCTGAAGGAGAAAGGTGACACTTTCTTAGTCCCACGAAAAGTTAAGCGTCTGAAAAATCCACAAGGGCCATTCTAGCCTGCCTTTAGAGTTGCTGTGAGTCAGAATTGACTTGATGGCCGTGAGTTTGGTTTTGGGTTTGGGGATAGTGAGGACTTCGACATAAAATAATATTCCACTGGGATCTTAGTGGACGCTTATTGGAAAGTAACTAATAGCACCTGGTGTAGTTTGAGAATTAACAATAATCACCATGACAGGAACCATATTTTTGCCTGGAGTCTATATTTAAAAATTTTTTTACCGTGGTCCATCCAAATCAAACTCATTGCCTTTGAGTCAATTTCCACTCCTAGTGACCCTTTAGGACAGGGTAGGAATGCCCTTGTGCATTTCCAAGACTAACTCTGGAAGTAGAAAACCTTAGCATTCTTCCTTAGACCATGATATGTGCTAATATTCCCATTTCTAGGAATACTAGTAGTGTGCTGACCACTACTTGGATGTTAAAAGACAATTAGAGAGGAAAAAAAATTGAATTAGTTTGTTTCTATAGAATATGCCCTTCACATTAGTGGGGGTGTGGTGGCTTCCTAACAAAAGATACTTGCATATCAGCATAAACACTTGACATCTGGTTCTAGGGCATTCAGAGTCTCCTCTCTCCATCGCTTCACACATTCATATGGGGAGCCTTAGAGTACACAACCCATGGGTGGATACAGAGGATTCAATTGTAGGGTTTGTAAAAAATCTCTTAGCTCCTAACTGAACTAACTGCGGGCAAGACTTCCCACATGTAGGCACTGGGGTAAAGGTTTTGCGTGTCTGTGGTATGTGCTGTGTCAGTGAACCTAACATTCTTTGCTGAGATGACCCTACCTTTGTGTTCAGTACAGGTCACAGCTGCAGGAGGCTCTCGGTCTCCCATCATCAAAACGTCCTAGTGGCTTTTCTGAATAGCAGGAATTGGCAAGGTTGTAGAGATAAACAGGAGAAGAAAAATTGCAGAGAGGAGAAAAGGAATTATTAAGGGGAATAAAGATTGATGAGGGGGCAGGTCAGCTACCAGTAGGGAAGGAATGTGCATGGAACCCCTGAGGCTGGGCCCAGTCTCAGAGCCTTCCTTTGGCTTAGCCAATTTCCCAATTTTACCCTCGCTTGTGAGTGCCCTGTATGATGGGGTAGGTTTTCTAAGAGTATCCAGAACCTCTGGGTGTCCCCAACTCTCCCAGTTCTCTTCAGATCAGGAATATCTTGAGGAATTCTGCACGTCCTCTCACTTCCTTGAATGGAAAAGACAACCTGATCATTCAGTTGTGGACTTTCAAATCACTTCATTTGTTTGTACATGGTTGTTTGCATACTTACCAGATCTGTTCTAAAATGGGTAATTATATATCTGAAATTAGATGTTTTGTAGCATAAGTTGTATGTCTTAAGTTTTCATACCCATTAGTCTTAAAGATAGGTTTCTTGTTTTATAAACCATTGGTTCACTACATAATTATTCATTCTATTTCCTATTGTGCCTTTTACAGCAATTTGTAGAAATAGTTGTGGCGATGGATTCTGCTCCCGACCTAACATGTGTACTTGCTCCAGTGGCCAGATATCACCTACTTGTGGATCAAAATCAAGTATGTTTCTCATATGTGACTGATTACTGGGTTTCCCTTGAGTTCCTTAGTAAATGTTACGTGTTCTATTATATGAGGTGTTTCGGGATCCTTTTCCTCATAAGAGAGAATATTGTGTGGAGTCAGTACTGACTCATAGTGGTCCTTTATGACAGAGCAGTACTGTCCCATGCAATTTCCCAGGCTTTAATCTTTGTGAGGGCAGATTGTCACGTCTTTGCTCCCGCAGAACCACTGGTGTGTTTGAACCACTGATCTTTGGGTTAGCAGCCAAATGCTGATCATTGACTTCCCAGGCCCCTTCTTCAGAAACTTGGTCTGTGTTAATCTGAGACATAAAGCCTTTGGTGACTTCATTGTTACCAAGTTTTCAGTGACATCCTGCTTTTCAGTGCCAAAAATTAAGATCCAGGAATTAGGTATCTGCAGTAGAGGAAAATAGATTCAGTGGGAGAAGTCAGTCTCTGTGCAAAATATTTTTAATTTGTTGGTTGTGAACTAATGTTAAGTGTTAGACTGGGGGTTGGCTGTTCTAAGCCACCAGCCACTACACTGAAAAACGAGCCTGTCAGTTTCCATAAAGATTCAGTCTCAGAAACTCTATGACTCAGTTTTATTCTATCCTACTTGGTTGCCATGAGTCAAATTGACACTAAGGCAATGAAATACTACACGCCAGCGACAATTTTAAGTGTTTAACTCAATAAGCTTATTTAATCTCCATAGCACATGATGAGAGACTACCAATTCTCGTTTCAGAGGAGGATTGAGACACACACAGGTTAAGTAACCTGCCCAAAGTAAAACAGATTTGAATGTGTCTTTTTATGCCCCATCCTATTTTCATAACGTCTAGTCTACATTTTCTGGGGTTTTGAATGCATGTTTGCTTTGGTTAACCAAAGGTAAGGAGATTGGGGATACAACGAGTTTTCATTGAGTTCTGACTTCATATTATGTACTTTACACATAAAATTGTATTGTACTTTGTATGTATAAACTCGGACAGATATGCAAAATAGCTGTGACTGTGAATTAGGACCGTACTCTTCGTGACCCAATTAGACGTTGGTAGGTCTCCAAGGTTCAAGATTAATGCGGGGGCTAGTATGTAAGGTAACATAACAACGTATACGCACATGCTGTTTATTTAATTGCTTAACAAGAATGCTTAAATACACACTTGCATCAAACTAGTGAAACTGTTATTTTAAAAAATTTCTTTCTGGAAGCCTTCCTTACCAAAAGTGATTGAAGGTGTGACAGATTCAGGGTAGAAAATTACATGATTTAGAATTCAGACAATAAATGTATTCTCAGCACCCTAGAGACAATCTAACACATTATCTTTTGATCTCAGGAAATCTGCTGACTTTATTGTACTTCTGCAAGTTGGTATCTTGTCTTCTGATAAAAGCTCGTTTCACACTCTCCGAGTGTACTTTGCCATTTCCTCGAGCTTCTTGACCCTCTCAGGGCTGAATCATTTTCTGCTTTGAACTTTTTATTGAAACCATGAGTTTTGAGTAATAGAAGGTACGGTTAATGAAGTAAACAACATTTGTGACATATAGGGATTTTTGTCTAATCAGTAGGACTTACATAAGGGTGATTTCATAAACTTCAAAGAAAAATTCCATTATCTTTTCATTCACTTTTCCCCCAAACTTTGCGAAGCCTCCTTGTATGCCGACCTCCCTGTATGCCAGAGGGATCTCTCATGCTGAAGTTGATGGGATAAACCTGTTGCTTCAGATGAGTGGAGTAATACAGGAGCCCACTAGGTGGCAGCTGGCACTAAGAGTGGGCTAGCTCCTTCCCACTAAACCCAGGTGACATAAAATGTAAGCAGACATTGTATATCACACAGGTTAAAACCTTTTATTCAGACCCTGAGACTTCCTTAAGCACTTTGATGAACAAGTTTCTTCCCTTCGTCACTTGAATGTTACTTCCTTGATTGGCTGAAAAGTATTCTTTGCCCCTAACCTAGTCTAGGTTTCAAGTAGATACCATAGGCAAAAATCCAATTCTGGAGAAAGTTAAAAATTGAGCTTTTCAAATTCCTCTACCTGGGTATGTGGGCATTCAGCAGACACAGGCTGACTGTCACTGAGATGATGAAATAGGTGCTGCCTACTAGAAACTATGCTGCTGCTCACCTTTAGGACATTTCCTGGAGTCTAGAAAGGGTCATATATTTTAAATGCACTCTGAATAGCATAATCTAGATAAGTCCGTGTATCTGTGTATGACAAGTAATAAAGCTATGCTTGGATCACACGCTTTACTTCTGTATAGGATGTTCTGTTTCGTTTTCTCTATCCCACCCATTCTGTCATTTTAGCGACTGACGTATTTGTGTATGTTTTTTTTGTGCTCTGTAGTTCAGCAGTGCAGCGTTAGATGTATGAACGGTGGGTCCTGTGCAGAAGACCATTGCCAGTGTCAGAAGGGTTACATTGGAACTTACTGCGGACAACGTAAGGGAACATTGAAATCTGCTTATAAATATGTCGCCTTAGGGCAGGGGTCCTCAAACTATGGCCCGCCGAGGATATTTATCCAGGCCGCCGGGTGCTTTTGCCCTGTTTTATTTTTTTACTTCAAAATCAGATATGTGTAGTATGCATAGGAATTGGTTCATAGTTTTTTTTTTAAACTATAGTCCGACCTCCAACGAGTCTGAGGGACAGTGAACTGGCCCCCTGTTTAAAATGTTTGAGGACCCCTGCCTTAGGAGGTATTGCATACTAAGTCATTGTCTAAAGTGATATAAATTTTATGGTTATTTTGTAAAGTAATTTTTCTGGGTGTGTTTTAAGCTAGACTTTGCAGTCCATTTGTAAATTTTCATCCGGGCATGGCTCTTTGGGCGCCCTGTGGCATAGGGGTTACACGTTGGGCTGATCACTGCAAGGGCCTCCAGCTGCTCTGTGGGAGAGAGACAGGGCTTCCTGCTCGTGTAAAGAGCTGCAGGCTTGGAGACGCACAGCAGCTCCATCCACCCTGCTTTCTGGGGTCGCTGTGAGGAGGCCTTGGCTTGATAGCAGTGAGGGTTTCTTTTTCTTTTCTTTTTGAAATGGTTCTTTCACTGTTAGAATTTTAGAACTTTCGATTACTGATGTTATTGAAGATTACTGACATGTTGCTCTACCAAAATTCATATAAATCGTGAGTTTATCACTCACTTGTCTTATTTTATCTATTTACATAAAGCATGAGTAGCTCCGTGAACAAAAGGGAAAGTGTGCTTGGTTTCTCTCTTTTCCTCATTCTGTAGGCAAATGTGAATGTATGCTATACAGTTTAAAGTCAATATCAACATCTGCCTGAGGAAAGCAATCTTAGAAAACATTCTTTGCTCAAATATATTCAATACTACAATACTGGGATTTGAAATTATTCTTTCTTTAAAAATCAGATATCATTAAATAGCTTTTGCACAACACAACTCTTATCTCCACTGGAGAATATCCTGCACTCAGGAAATATACTTGTAGCATGGACACGAGGATTCAAGCCTTCTCACTGGGTCGCATACTGGGGAGGACTGTAGGTTGGTGTCCTCTGTGGGACCCACTGTGGGACATATTTCTAAGTGTGGGTGAGCAGAAGGATGTGAGACTAAAATTGAATCACAGATAGCAAGAAAGCCCCTTTTCAGTTCATTTCATTTGATTTTCATATGTGAAGTCTTTCTAGGCTTACTGCTTAGTGAGACCTCATTGACAAGTGCTGATCTCTGCCTTTAACATAGAAAAGCCAAGTCAGAATCAAGGGAAATAGAGGAAAGAGCTGGGAGGCAAAGGGCATTTATAGAGGTCTAGATAAAGACATGTACATATGCAAATATATTTATATGA
>NW_022111373.1:12490663-12499828 GCF_000313985.2 Echinops telfairi
ATTAAAAAAAAAAAAAAAGAAAAGTCAAGTCATGGGCATTAAGATGATCTAGCTTCTTTTGAATTAGTGCTATGTTATTATTTCAGTCATTTAAAATTGTTTCTAGTTATGGTAATGATCAGTTCCCGTATATATTAGTCTATAAAATGTTCTTTTAAAATAATTTAAAGTAAAACATGTGAGTCAATTAATTTTTTTCCCCTCAAAGTTAAGGTTCAGCTAGTTTGATCTGTAAAGGTCAGGGAGGAGATATTTCATATTTTACAGTGTCTGTCAGAGCTATGCAACTCTGTCCTTGTAACTTATAACAGCCGTATAGATGGTGATGAATTAGTGGGGATGTATTCCAGCAAAATTTGATTTCTGGAAACTGAAATGTATATATATTTCAAGATATATACATTATACAAGTTATATATATATATATACATATATATAAGTTCAATAGAGATTCAACTGAAATATACATTTCAGTTTTATTAACTATTACTCACCTTTTAATTTTTCAACTTCTGAAAAATGTAAAGATCTCCGTTAGCTTATGTACAACAACAGATGGTGGCCAGGATTTGGCCTATAAGCTGCTATTTGCAGACCCCTTAACGTAGTAGGTGGTGAGACTGACTTACCCTAGAAAGGACTTTGCAGGTACTTTGAGAAGTGTTAAGTATTTAAGACAATACAGTTGCTTTGGAATCACTTTCTAGCAAGGATGGAGAAGCCAGTATAATATCTTTTTTGGCTATAGTTAACCAGGTGAGAGCAAGAAAGTCATGTGGGATTAAAAAAAATAAAGTTAGGTTTTTCTTTCCTTCTTTAGGTTCTTTGTGCATTTAGGTATTTTCCAAATTGTATACCCTATCACCATTTCATAGGCAGAACAAAACAAAAAACCTACTATAAACAAAATATTTTAGGGAAGCAGAATTATGCCTGTGTTATTTCTGAGAAGAGTTCAAGTTATACCCCTATATTATAATGTTCTTTACCTTAGAAAAGATACAATTAGAATCATCCCTCTTGAAATCAACCTTTGTCTTTGTAGCAGGAAATCATAATTACTGTGGAACCACAAGGAGAAAGAGCCTTACCTTAAGTGATCTGAGAGTATTTGTTCAAAATCTTGACATTTTCTGCTTAGATTCAGCTGCCATATCTGTATGTATGCATGTATTTCCTTGACGTTTGTGCAGAATAATCTCTGATAGGTGTGTCCCTTGCTTTTTCTTCACACAGAAGTGGAAAACTAAGAGATAGAAAATACTTTTCCTATGTGGGAGGGGTACTTTATAGGAGTTGTAACATTGTTGTTAGGTGACATCATCAAGTTAATTTCAACTCAAGCCATCTTATGTGACAGCAGAACTGTCCCATTTGATTTTCTATGTCGTCATAGCAACAGACAGGAATGAAATTGACTGCATTTGTGGAAAGAGACAACAGGTGCTCAATATCATCAGTCATATTAAAGCTAGAGGCTGACTGGAACAGTCTAGGAATTGAACATATGCTGATAACATTTTTTTTACAAGCCCACAAGAGCTAAAGCATGATCTTGAGTATGTTCCACTTGAGTGTAGACACCATCTGAAGAATAGGTTTGACCCAATGCCCCCTAAATACTACAGATCAGTTGAGTTGCGGTATGACCAGAGACATCATGAAGAAACCGGAAAGCCATGAAAAGGACAGGGAAGACAGAAAAGACCAGAGCAAATAGAGGAGGAGACTTGGTCGTGTATGTAGATTAGCTACTGCAAATAGAATAAATAACGAAGCGAAAGGAACTCGGCAGAAATTTCAGTGTACAATTTGAGAAGACAGTAAAGTGTTGTGATGAAATGTGCAAAAAATGGATTTAGACAACCAAAAAGGAAGACTATGCTTGGCATTTCTCAAGCTGAAAGAGCTGAAGAAAATAGTCAAGCCTTAAGTTGACATTTTGAAGGATCTGTGGCCAAAATACCTAAAGACAAAAGAAGCATCAAACAATGGAAGGAATACACAGAATGATTCTACCAAAAGGAATCAGTGGTGTTTAAACATTTCAGGAAGTAACATAAGTTTAAGAGCCAAAGGTAGTGAATGAGAAGTACAAGCTAGCTGCACTGTTGGAATTGGCAAACAACAAGACTAGGAATTGCCAAAAAACAAAACTAGGAATAACAATTGAAATGCGTCAGCAAGTGGATGCTGAGCCCTTATCTGTGCTAAGAAGTTTGGAAGACAGATACCTGGCCATCCAACTGGAAGAGATTCATATTGGTACCCATTTCAAAGAAAGATGATCCAACAGAATGTAGAAATTATTGAACACTTTTAGTAATACCACATGCAAGTAAGATTTTGCTGAAGATAATTGAAAAATGGTTGCAGCAATACATCAACAGGAAGCTGCCAGAATGAAGTTCAAGACAGATTCAGAAGAGGAATGGGGAGAGGCATGTCAGTGATGCTAACAAATGGATCTTGGTGAACACAGAGAATGCCAGATAGTTACCAGTGTTTAATTTACTCCGCGAGGCCTCCAGTGGGTGGATCGTAACCATTTATGGGTACTATTACGAGCAATGTGAATTCCAGAAGAATTCATTTTACTCGTACACAGCTTCTGGATAGCCCCAGAAACAGTTGTTCCAATAAAACAAGGATTGTTTTGTGCAGACAAATCAGGAACCGGAAATATGAGTGTCAGGGTTGTATCCCTTCACCGTACATACTTAATGTTTATGCTGACAAAAAAAAAAATCGAAGAAGCTGGACTAGATGAAGAAAAATGTAGCATCAGGATTGGAGGAAAGCTCGTGAAAAAACCTCTTATCTGCAAATGACCCAACTTTACTTGCTGGAAGGGAAACACTTCGGAATCACTGGTGAAGACCCAAGACTGCAGCCTTCAATGTGAATTACACCTCCACATGAAGAAATCGAAATCCTCAAAACTAGATCAATAAAATAAATGGAGGAAATATGGAAGCAGTCAAGGATTTAATTTTACTTGGATCTACAATCAATGCCCATGGATGCAGCAGAGAGCAAGGCAGATGTTTTAGTTCAAATACTAGACGGTAAAGGTGTCCCTTTGAAGACGGAGTGCCTGACTCAAGCCATGGCATTGTCCGTCACCTCCTGTGCGGGTTAAATCTGGACAACAGATAAGGAAAACCAAAGAAGAGTTGGTGGCTTTGAATGATGGTGCTGGCGAACATGACTCTCTGGCATCCCAGAAGAAGGAACAAGTCTCGTCTCAGAATAAGTACAGCCAGGACGCTTCATGGGAAGTGACGGCAGGACTTTGTCTCACATAATTTTACATAAAAAAGCCTTGGTGGCTTAGTGTGGTACACGGTGGGCTGCTAACCTCATGGTAAGCAGTTTGAGACCACCCACCATTCTGTGGGCGAAACCTGAGGCTTTCCATACCTGTGAAGAGTTGCAGTCTTAGAAACAGAGTCAGTTCTACCCTATCCGGAAGGATAGGAATGAGTCAGACTTGACCAGACAGCAGTGACGTTTTGGATGTGTCATAACAGGGAGCAGTTGCTGGAGAAGGACATATGCTTGGTGAAGTAGAGGGTTGGCAAAGAGGAAGACTCTCAGATGGACTGAGATACTGGGCGTAACTGTGCAACGATTGTGAAGGTGGGCGCAGGACTTGCCCATGTTTCGTCCTGTTACACATTGGACAGTTTATGAGTTCCTTCCTACTTGCTGGCATTTAACAACTTTTTACAGGAGTATGTTACCCGGGTTTTCTCCCAAAGAACTGCTGAACGAGTTTGAAGCGTCAACTTTTGTTTAGCAACTGCAAGCTTCGTTGTGTGACACCAAATGTTCTGTTGACGCTGCAGAACCATACTTGTGCTACTAGACTTTTTTGTCAGAAGAAAGATAAAAGCATTGGGGTTAGAATATCATCATATACTTAAAAACTTGCTTTCTAGATAAGTCATGGGGAATACCATCTTTAGTTAATGTTTATTTCAGGAGTAATAGAACAAATATGGTTGCTTTTGTTTTTATAGTGTACGCAAAATATGACCTCATAGTGAGTTATCTCATAAGAAAAATATGGAACTAGGGAAATCCATTATTCAGCAAATAGGTGAAGGAATATAACTTAAACTTGTAAATATCAGCTCAATAATTATTCAAGGCAGACCCCTTTCTAAGTTTCTCTGTACCCAGAGGCTGTTGCAATAAGCAGACATAACCATTTTCAGTTTGTAAATCGAGTAAAGTGCTGGAAATCTATACTAGAATAAACATTATATAAAGATTGAAAGTGCCTAGCTACTTTCCCAGAAATGTAAAAAGCACAAAATCGTTTTCATTCTGCAAAATTTTCCTTGAGCAACTGCTCTGTGACCTGTCCTGTGCAGGGTGTTAGGAGTGGTAGGCTGTGTTCCAGCCTCACAACCTGTATACTTTGCAAGGTAAGAGAGTTAGCATGAAGAAATGTAAGCCCATAGCAATCAATTTAATGAACGAGACATTCTAGAAGAAGAATAAGGCAGGAGAGTGTGTCTGGTGAGAGCCAGAAGTCTTCTGTTTTACATCAGGGTCAGGGAAGGCCTCACATGACACATGACATTTGAATACAGACCAGAGTCAAGAGAAAAAATGAGCTGTACTAAGAGGTCTATGGGAGGAGTGTGCTGAGCAGAGAGAAATGTAAATCGACAGCACCTGTGATTGGGATAGACACCATGTTTTCAGAAAAAATACCACCAGTGTAATTGGAATAAAGTAAGCAGAGGGAATAATGTAAGACATGAGTTGAGAGGCAAGGCAGAGTCCTATGGGCTAAAGAAATTTGAATTATACCCTAAATATTATGGGAAGTCATGGAGGATTTCCAGCAGTGGGGTGATGAATTTGATTAATAGTTTTAAAAGAAAATCCTTCTGACTTCTGTGTTGAACTGGATTGTAGAAAGATGGTGAGAAAAAATGACCAGGGCGGTTTGGAGGCTGCTGTGGGGATGCAGTTTGCTGTGTTCATTGTTGAGGACGTGACAGTGGATTGTATGAGAGGAAAGGTGTGTCTGATGGGACTGGGAACAATGGGCCAAGGAAATAAGAAAAGTAAAGATCCAGAGCGACAGCTAGAGGGGTTTGGTGGAGCCCCTGGTTGCATGGTGGTGACATTTCCTGATACGGGGCTCTGTGCGGGGAAGAATGGATTGGGTGGTGAGTGAGGTGTGACCGAAGACATTGGCTCTCAAGGATTCTATTTTGTATTTGATAATTAGCGATCTTGATTAGATTTCCAAGAGTTCCAGGGTGACACAGATGGTTAAGTGTTTAGCTACTACCTGCGAAACTGGTGGTTCAATTCCACGTAGAGCTGCCTGGTGATCTACACTCAGAAGTGCCGGGTGGTCTGCACTCAGCTGACCACAGCCATTGAAAACGCTGTGAACGCAGTGTTATTCTGAAACACAGGGAGTTGCCACGAGTCAGAATCCATTCAACTACAGTTAGTTTTGGATTTATTAGATTCCTAAGTGCAAATATGTATGAAGTAGGATTTTTAGAGAAAAATCATAGGTAAATGAAATTGGGAGCATAAAGATTAAATTTTTAAACAGAAGCCTAGGTGAAGATAATTAGGAAGTTTGTGTAGAGAAGAAGCTTGAAGCTATACCTTAATGCACTCCCAACAATTCAAGGTGGCGAAGAGAAAGAAGAGCCAAAAACAAGGAGTGGGAAACTGGAATCCAGGGAAAGAAGAAAACTTGTGGGGTGTGCTTTCCTGAAACACAAATGAAGAAGTCAGCACCCATAGCAAAGGTTTATTTAACCCTATACCAGAGCTTCCACTACTTGTTTGTCACACGGTGGTTGATTGTGTGTTGTTTTGATGCTGGAAACTATGTCACTGGTATTGCAAGTGCCAGCAGAGTCTGTCAGAGTCAACCGGTTTCAGCAGAGCTTCCAGACTAAGAATAAACAATGAAGAAGGATTCTCATCCCCACTTCAGAAGAAGGAGCCTAGGAAAACCTTATGCATAGGTTCAAATCATTGTCAGATTCTGGAGGGCCTAATAAATGCAAGCAAAACGTTGTGGGAGATGGGACCAGAGAATGGGTTGTTTGAGTCAGAGGGAACTCAATGTATTGAGGAGGATCTGAGCTCTGCTATGGCGACATGAGTCGGAGAAAGCCTGTAGGGGTGGAGCCTTCAAAATCTTCATTTGCTGATGGAGCTTGACTCAACGTAAGGAGAAGCAACTGTAAACATCTGCCGATGATCAGAACTTGGAATATGAGAAGTATGAATGTATGAAAAGGGAAAGTCATCAAAGATGAGCAGGAACATAAAGATTGATATCAAAGGCATTAGTGGGCCAAAATCGATCAGAAAATCACATGGTTTACTATACCAGGAATAACACAATCAAGAGGAATGGGGTGGTATTCATTGTAGAAAAGGACATTGCAAAATCAATCATGAAGTACAGTGTTAGCTGTGATAGGGTTATAGCTATCTGCTTTTAATGAAATCCAATCAACACAACTATTATTCAAATTTATACACCAGCCACAGAAGCTACTGAGGTAGAAATTGAAGAATTCTACCAACCACTTCAGTCTGAACTTGATCAAACTGCAATCAAGATGCATTGACAATTATTGATTGGAATGCAAAAATTGGAAACAGAGGAAGAAACAAGAGTTGGAAAAGATAGACGTGGTGATGGAAATGAAGGCGGAGATATCTCATAATAGAATTTTGTAAGACCAACGTTATTGATAGCAATTAACTTTTTTGAACAACACAAAAGGTGATTATACACATGGACTTCTTCATATGGAATACACAGTAATCAAATAGACTACATCTGTGAGAAGAGACACTGGGGAATATCAGTATCTACAGCTAAAACCAGGCCTGGGCTGACTGGAACATCATCATCAATTACTCATATATAAGTTCAGGATTGAGCCGAAGAAACTTAAAAGAAGCCATGAGAGCCAAAATACAGTATTGAGTTTACTCACGTGAATTTCGAGATCATCTCAAGAGCAGATTTGGGTCATTGAACTCTAATGACAAAAGACCTCATAAGCTGTGGGAGTACCCAAGAATACCGTTCATGGAGAAAACAAAAGGCCATTAAAAAGATAGGGAAGAAAGAAAAGATCACCCTTTCCCCGCCATTTTGGAGCCTGTGGAGGCCTGCTGGGAACAGGACTTCTAAACGGCAAGTATGTCTGGAAGGCTGTGGTCCAAGGCTGTTTTTGCTGGCTATAAACGGGGTCTATGGAACCAGAGGGAGCACATGACTCTTAGAATTGAAGGTGTTTACGCCTGAGGTGAAACGGAATTATATTTAGGCAAGAGATGTGCCTATGTGTACAAAGCAAAGAACAACACAGTGACTCCTAGCGGCAGGCCTAACAAAACCAGAGTCACGGGGGAAAGGTAACTCGTGCCCATGGAAACATTGGCATGATTCAGGCCAAATTCCGGAGCAAACTGCCTGCTAAGGCTACTGGCTATTGGCCACAGAATCCGTGTGATGCTGTATCCCTCAAGGATTTAAACTTAAAGATAAATAAATAAATTTGTTCATTAAAAAATAAAGAAAAAAGATCAAAGTAGATGTCAAGAGACTGAAATTTGCTCTTAATTGTAGAGTAGTTTAAGCAAGTGGAAGAAATGATGAAGTCAAAGAACTAAATAGAACATTTCAAAGGCCAGCTCATGAAGACAAAGCCAAATATAATGAAACATGCACAGGCCTAGATTTAGTGAACCAAAAGGGAATTACGTACTCGGTATATCTGAAACTTAAAGAACTCAAAAAAATTGAAGTAGCTAGTGGCAATCTTGAAAGGTTCTATGGACAAAATACTGAATGATGCAGGAAGCATCAAGAGAAGATGGAAAGAATACATGGAGTCACTGTATCAAAAAGAAGCAGTCGACATTCCACCATTTCAGGAGATAGCATATGAGCAAGAATCAATGGTACTGAAGGAAGACGTAAAAGCTGCACTGAAAACATTAGCCAAAACCATGGCTCCAAGAATTGACGGAATACCGTTGAGATCCTTTAACAAGCTGATGGAAGCACTGGAAGCACTCACTAGTCAATGCTAAGAAATTTGGAAGACTGCTACTCAGCCAACTGACTGGAAGAGGTCCATATTTGAACCATTACAAAGAAAGGTGACCCAACAGAATGCTTAAACTATAGCACAATATAACTGCTATTGCACACAGGTACAATTTAACTTAAGATCGTCCAACAATGGTTGAACCAGTTCATTGACAGGGAACTGTCAGAAGTTTCAGCCATATTCAGAAGAGGAAATAAAAGAGGGATAGCATTGCTGACGTCAGATGGATCTTAGCTAAAACAAAATACAAGAAAGATGTTTACTCGTGTTTTATTGACTGTGCCAAGGCATTGACTGTGTGGACCATAATAAACTATGGGTAACATTAAGAACGGGAATTCCAGAGCACTTCCTTGTGCTCCTATGTGGATCAAGAAGCAGTTGTGGGGACAGAACAAGAGAACACTGCATGATTTACAACCGGGAAAGGTGTGGGTCAGTGCTGTACCTCATACCGTACTTGTTTAATCTGTATGCTGAGCAAATAATCAGAGAAGCTAGATTATATGAAGAACAATACCACCTTCAGGCTCATTAACAACCTGTACTATGCTGATAGCAAAACCTTGCTTGCTGAAAGTGAGAAGGAGGACCTTTAATTACTAGCTGATGAAGATCAAGGAGTGTAGCCATCATTATGGATTGCGATTCAATGTCAAGGAAACGTAAATCCTCACAACTGGACCAATAGATAACATCATGATGAGTGGAGAAAAGTTTGAAGTTGGCAAGGATTTTTGTCCTGCTTGGATCCACAATCAATACTCACAAGCAACAGTCAAGAAATCAAAGGAAGTGTTGCCTTAGGTAAATCTGCTGCACAAAACTTCTTTTATAAATTTTTTCTCATGATGATCAGCTTTGTTTACTGTCTTTTTTAAAAAAAATCATTTTATTGGGGGTTTGTACAACTCTTATCACAATCCATATATCCATCCATTGTGTCGAGCACATTTGTACATTTGTTGCCATCATCATTCTCAAAACATTTGCTTTCTACTTGAGCCCTTGGTATCAGCTCCTCATTTTTTCT
>NW_022111373.1:12500537-12506552 GCF_000313985.2 Echinops telfairi
TCAGAGATCAGGTTGGAAGGTGAGCATCATGGAATGCCAGTTTAATAGAACAAAGTGTTCTTGCATTGAGGGAGTACTTGAGTAGAGGCCCAATGTCCATATGCTACCTTAATACTAAACATGTAAATATATGCACATAGATCTATTTCCCCATCATTATATGTAAATATATTTACATATATAAATATACATACGTGCCTGTATTTAGACCTCTATAAATGCCCTTTGCCTCCTAGTTCCTTTATTTCTTTTTACTTTCCTCTTATCCCACTATCATGTTCAGCTTTATTTGGGTTTCAATAATCTTCTTGCCTTGATCAAGCCCTACCAGGTCTCCTATGTCCTCCTTGCCATCAATTTTGGATCACTTGTTGTTCCCTGTCCCTGGGGTTGTTAACACCCACTTCCTTTCCCCACCTCTCCTGATACCCCCTGGAACAATCAGTACCGTTATTTTATTCTCCAGATTGTTTATCCCGCCTATTTTAAGACTTTTTTAGAGTATAAAAAGCAACAATGTTACTTTGAGGACTAACGTGCCACTGCCCCAAGCCATGGTATTATCCATTGCTTCATGCACATGTGAAAATGGAAAGACTAAAGAAGAATCGATGCTTTTGAATTGCGGTGCTGGCAAGTATATTGAAAGTACTGTGGACTGCCAGAAGAACAAACAAGTCTGTCTCGTAGTACAGCAAGATTGCTCCTTAGAGGCAAGGATGTCCAAACGTTGATTCCAGTATTTGGACATGTTGTCAAGAGAGACCAGTCCCTAGAGGAGGACATCACGCTTAGTAAAGTGAAGGGGCCTCAGAAAAGAGGAAAGCCCTCAGTGTGATGGATAGGGGTTGCTCAACAAGGTGGCTGCAACAGTGGGCTCAGGCACAGGGTCGATGGTGAGGATGTTATGGGACTGTGCGGTATTTCGGTCATTTGTACATAACATCACTGCGGGCCAGAACTGACTTGATGGCACTTAAAAGCAACAACATCCCAGAGCCCTGGTGGCATTGGCCTGCTAACTGCAAGGTTTCTGTTCAAGTCCATCAGCTGCTCAAAGGGGGAAAGTTGAGGTTGTCCGCTCTTGTAAAGCCTTCCACTCGGAATGGACTGTGACAGTGAGTTTGTTGTCAGTAACTTACTCTTGAGCATTCTGAAGAGTAGTAATTGACTGAACTATGGAATGACATGCTCTCTGTATTAGCTCCCAATAAAATGGTTTTGGAAATGAAAAACAAAAAGTGGTCCTGATGAAGGAGATTGTCTCACTGTGTGATCTGCCTGCTGAGCTCGAGTTACATTGCAGGGCCTTGTGGTCTGGCGAGAGAGCCACTCAGCCCCCAGTGTGAGTGAGACGCCGGTGCCGTCGCCACAGCCCAAATCAAGCCCAATTTTCCTTGGAGTCACAAAATCCAATGCGGGGGGTGTATACTGTGTGTGTGTCATTGTTCATTGAACTATCTGGAAGGTGAGTTCATTTATAAGAAAATACTTATTTTATTGACAGTGAGATTTTCTGTTCTGTTTTGTTGCTGTTTTTTTTTCATCCTATGACTTTCGTGCACTCATTAGATATGTTTCTGGAATTATCTCTTTAGTATTTTACTGTCTATGTGGGTGGCATTCCCCCTCCTCCCACGTTTCCCATTGTCCTTTCTGGGATTCCCTTCTTTTTCCTGCTCTCATTTCCTTCTCTGACTTTCGCTTCTCCAGTTATGGCTGTGTCCTCTTAATTTTGTTCTGGATGACTTTGTTTTCTTTCGCATTTTTGATCTCCCTCTTTCTTGTCTCCATAGATTCTGCTTCCTTTTGTTTGCATTTTCAATTTTTGTACTCATATTTTGTTACTTTTCTTTCCTATGGCTAGATGAGCCCTGGTGGCATAGTGGTTACACATTGGACTGCTAACCACAAGGTCAGCAGTTCAAAACCACCAGCTGCTTTATGGTCTACAGAAGAGTTTTTGTATTCATGCAGAGTTATAGTCTCATGAAGTCACAGGGTCACTATGAGTTTGGTTTTGGTATGGATGGATTATAGCCTTAGTAGAGCCCAAATGGTCCTCCATTAAGGAGTTATATTCAAAATGAAGAGTTATATTCAAAATCAATGAACATCAGAGTCTCTGGTCACTGTGATTCAGTTTATTAAAAAAATACACCTTTTACCAAATATGAGTGCTTGCTTGACAATGTGACTCACATGAATTGTGTAACCCTCTGTCTCCGGGTGCACTGGGATGTAAGCACACATACGGAAATGTATGCTGTGAGCTACACTGTGTTTTGGAGAGAAAGAGCTTGCACTTAGAGATGTAATTTAACTTCTGCCGGCAGCATCTCCACGCAGCTGTGTTATGATCAGATCAGCTGCATACTGAGCTTCTTCTGTGTTTCTGTGCAGCGGTTTGTGACAATGGATGTCAGAACGGAGGACGTTGCATTGGACCCAACCGCTGTGCCTGCGTGTATGGATTCACTGGTCCTCAGTGTGAGAGAGGTAAGAGGAAAGAACACCGGAAACTCAGTCTGGGAAGGTGGTTTCAATATAAGAATGGCTATTGTCTGTTATTCCATACAAATTCAATGCTTTTCTTTGGCTCTGTCTACAATGTGAAGTGGGGAGCAGAAGTGTCTGTGTTTTCTACTAGCGTGACCTTAGGTCAGAAGGCCAACTCTGGGAATACAACTCGGGTGATTTTGAGTGAGTGGTTGATGGCAGATTCTAATCATCCAGAGAGGGAGTGGCTCTTACTCATAAAATACGATTTAAATTGGAGCCCAGGTGGCACAGTGGTTACACACTGGGCTGCTGGCCACAAAGTTCAGCAACCTCAGTGGCTCCTTGGGAGAAAGATGAAGCTTTCTACTCCGATAAACAGTTAAAGCCTTACAGACTCACAGGGGCAGTTCTGTCCTGTCTTATAGTCAGAATTGACTCAATGGATGTGTTTTTTTTTTCTCTTTAACTATTATGGAAATATGTTACTGTCCATTACGGAAAGTGTAGAGACTAGTGGGCTTCAGATTAGATATACTTGATAGTGCCATTCTTTTCATCTATTTATCTTGGCCCTGTCGTTCTTGGCTCGTTTGTTTTGAGTTAACCTTGAGTTGTATATATAAGGTATCTGCCATCCACTTCATGGCAGTGATCCTCAAAGCTGGCTATGACTGTAAGATGCCAGCCGTAACTGAGACAATAGGCTTCCCAACAGGCATCTCTGGTCTGTTAGCCCCAGGCCAGTGCCATTCCTTAGAAACATTCCATGTGCTGATTCGCCTAAGCCATAAGCTTGAGTTTCTCATGACCACGTGACTAGGGGATTCATATGGTATTAATCAATATGGTATTAATATGCTTGAGAATCTGCTCTCAGATCAGAAAGTGGGGACGTCACCAAAGTCACAATGAAATGAAGAATAAGCCTCTGACCCCAGTTGAAGTTTTGCTGGGCATGAGAAAGGGGTGTAAAAGTAGATGCTGTGTATATATTACAACATTGTCCACTTTATCCAGGTGGATGGAAAGGAGAGTCAATATGAAGCCAGTTTTCCATAATTTGAACAGAAGCTAAATTCACCTGTCTGTATATGACTAAAATTTTCTAGTGTTGATGTGCTGTATGGCTTATTAATAGTATCTGATAAATAAATATGTGCAATGGTTTATGAAAGGAGTAAAACTTTGCAAATATGATGAATACCTACTTTATACTGAGCCATAAGAGGGAAAGTAAACATCAACTAAAAAGTAATATTATACTTTAAAAAAAAATCATTTTGTTTGGGGCTCGTACAGCTCTCATCGCACTCCATACAGACATCAATTGTGTCAAGCACATTTGTACACTCTTGTGGATAGTGACTTTTGCACTATACAATGCATGCAATTAATGTTGTACTTGACTTCTGTACATTGATTTGTATATTTAAAACTGGTTAAAATAGCAAAATATTTGTTGTATATATTTACATTATAATAGATGTTTTCCCAAAAAGTATTATATAAAGACACATACTTACATACATTTCAATGTTTATTCCCATGCATTGCCATAAATATCTTAAAATGGTTTAGAACTTTCTGATGTGAAACTTGAGAGTACATGAAGTATGACAATGAAATATTACAGATGAGAAGAGGCGATTATTGACTTGTAGAGACTGGATTGCAAGGAAACATTTTAAAAATTATACTGACTTGACAAAAACTTCAACTTGGTATTCAGGTTAAGTCTTTGGAAGACACTTGAGAAATAAGAATGACAAGAAATCTGCAGATGTGTGCAGCCATTTAACATACCTTTGTCTGTTTTTGTCCATCAAGATATTTATAGCATTGGTAAGGAAATTGAAATTTCTTGGGACTGAAGCACATTCTACTAGTGATAGAGTGCGTACGTTAGACGTTGCATGAATTTTAATGCCTTTACCAGATGCTTTTGTTTGGAGAAGAAACTTAATTATGGACTGTTAGCACCAAAAGTGAGAGTAGGAGAAACACTCTCTAGAACACATTAAGTTTTAGTGAAACATCATAAGATGTAAAATAGTTCAATGCAAAATTTTAAATATGACCATAATTGGTAGAGATGATGTTCATTTTTTCTGGATGTTCTGTGAACTTTGCACCAGCCCTTTCATCCTGAAACAGACTTCAAGTTCAGTTCCTAGTTAGCAGAATGTTTCAGCTCAGAGGCTCCCTGCCATCACGTCACTGTTCTCCAACAGTTATTCATTCGTTGGATTGTGTAATCCTTAGCAATTTTTGATCATCTAATAAGGGTTTACATATATTTCACTTGTTTTCAGGAGGAACGGCAAAATAAGGTAGCCAATGAATTGGTCTTAAGGACATGTTTTAAAACATGGAGTTACTTCTCCAAAAATTATCCTCACTAATACCCTTTGGGTTAAAGTTGTAAAACCTCATTTCTTCCAAAGGATGAGGAAGTACTGTTCATGTCCGTGTTTGCATGGCCACGATGGCCTGTGACATTGTTATGCCATACTCTCAATTAATTTTTAAAATCAGCAAATAGCAAAGGCTACCAATTTTTTTTCTGAAGCAACATTGTGTCTTCACAGGAATAATGTATGTGGAGGTTTCTGGAGAGGTTAATCTGCCATGTTAAAATTTTCAAGTTTGTGTTGTTTATTTTTAAAATCACTGCATTTCAAAATCTGTGCCCTTTGTTCTCTTGAGTAAAGAGAGACCTTTGTAAAATGTGGGATACTTTTCCCCCTTAATATAGGACACATAATAATGTTCCTTTAAAGTGGCCTCTTGGAATCAGCTGTCTGATAAACATAGCTGCTTTTCCAGCTATCTGGGTTTCTGGCAGACTAATTTCTGGGCTGGAGACAGAGACTGATGGGCACGATGGGCATGATATGGTATTTCATTTGAGTCTTGGTGCAGGATAAGTTAAACAAACTTCTTTGGCGTTCTCATCTCACTATTGCTGACATGTACAATGACCTTTTATATATAAGATCAAAAATGAATTCCTGTGGCCACATGCTGATTATAAAATGGGGATAACTGTGCTGTGTTGCGAACACATGAAGAGATCCAATTCTCTTTGCCGCTCTCTCTCCAAATGGATGCCTTTTGAAAATGAATAGATATTGCACTCAATATACATCTGAAAGTAAGCAAGGGATAAATCAGCATCATCTATTAAGGCCTAATGTGTTTTACCTAACATTAAAAATCGTAAGCCTTAATTTAGTTATCCATAGGAACTTTGTGTTGGAGGAGCCAGAAATGAATTTACCTAAGAGATTTCTGGAAAATATTCAACGACTACTGCATAATAAAGATGGCCTTCTAGTTTGAACTTATTTGATTCAAATGACTACTAAAATTGTATTTTGTAAGTTGATCTTTTCTTCTAGCTTGCTTAAGTTACTACCACGAATTGCTTTTCTCATGTAAGCCCCGCTTTCCCCCCAGAATGCATAAATTCTGCAAAATGTCGAATTCCCATATGCTTAATGCCAGCCATGG